>NC_050532.1:6019345-6043884 GCF_002922805.2 Oryzias melastigma | reverse complement strand
GTGATGGATTCACACTAAACAGTTCAGTGACAGATGAAAGGATTAAATATTTCTGAGGAAATTTAAAAAAAAAAGTCTTGTTGGTCCGATAATGTTAACAGAAAATTAAATTATAACCTCTCATTTAAGACTTTTAAAAAAATGTTATTTTAGATACAAATGTAAGGAAATATTTTATTAATGCTTAACATTATTGGATGATTTTTTTTGTATTGAGGAGTAAATAATCATCTTAGTCTTTTACCAGTGCTATTTTATGATAAAAATAAATTGTCAGTGTTCATTAACTGAACTAAAAGTCTATTTTTGATGTAATTTTTAATTAAAAAAAAAAGGGGAAAACATACTTTTCTTTATGCATTAAATACACAATTTGAAATAGGTTTAGCAGTGCATTAAAAACTTTAAATGTTGTTAGTTGCAAGAAACAAGTCTGGGGAAAAAGTTTTGACTCAAAAATTAACAATATCATTTGGGTCATCAACATCTGAATTACTTAGAAAATAACTTACCTTGATAATCTGGGCTTTTTGTGGGTTTCTTCCTATAAAGGTGCATTTTTTTTAAACAATCTCATCTTGTATTGCTCTCATAACTGTTCTTTTTTTGAAGAACAAAAACTAAATTTTTGACTTATTGGTGGTGTTCAAATAAAAATAAAATTCCCCAAAGAATTTCCCTAAATTTCAAAGTTGCTATGCACAGAAAGAAAAAACAAAAAACAATAAGGTATTAAATAATACAAAGTCAGCAACACCTAAACCACAAACAGGATGTAACAAACTCAGTACAAAGGGGGATGGCAGGTTCCCACGAGAACAGATGTAGAACGTCAGATTTTTCTGAGGCTTCTCTACACATTCATGTTGACAGGCTTCATACACTTGAGTTATTTATTACCACCTTAAGTTCTCCTGAAAGGGTAAACTTTCTAAAGCCTCTTAGGCCCAAAATAATGTTGTCAGTGGTTCGAAAAAGTTTAAAGTCATGTCATGAAACAAGTTCATCTTGTGATGACCTAACCACAGAATTGGTGATTTCCCACTCGTCTGGTGGGAGTTACTCTGATTCAGTTCAAACCTCAACTTTTGTGTCACCGCTAAGTTTCGGTCTGATATCGGAGGTGTGTATTTGTGTAAACAACAACAAAAAAAATCTTTTTTTTGATTTGATGATAAGCAAGTAACAATGACAAAATGGCTTTCAATCAGCTTACTAAGCCTGGTATAATGTAATAGAACAAAATAAATGCATTAAGATTAGCACAACACGACTCTTTTATGCAAACATGTGCAGAAGGGATTCTCGAAACTTACCACACAATTCAGTTTAATGGTGTAATATACAGTTTGGTTTCAAACCAAGAATCATGGCAAGACTAACAAAGTGCAACCCTAACTAAAATAACAAAACCCAGCAATCTATGACTGCTGAGGACAAAGAGGATAAAATAAACTGAAACAAACCAGCACCACAGTGAATAAAAACCACCCAGCTCCTTTAGAACATGCCTTGTTGGGGCCTCCTCTGTCTTAAATAGCCAACTGGTGCCATTTAGTAAAGCTAGGTTGAAAAAAAATTGCTTAATCAATTCGAATCGGTTTGAGCTTAATAGATCAATCATCGATTCACAAAAGATATAAACCAATTTAGCAAATAAAGCTAAAGTCCGCTAGCTTGATGTTAAGGTTCAATAGAATATCCCATTGGACGGCTAATGCTAACGCTCGGTCAACCAAACAAAACATTGCTGACTAAATGGACATCTTTATTTACTCACATGCATTAATTTTCCAAACTCTTTTAAGGAAACAATTTTTAAAGTAACTGTTTGTGGTCTAAAACTTTTTTTTTTCCTCTTACTGTTGTCTTCTTCTTGAATAAGGTGTACTTCTACAGCGCGATCGCCACCTAGTGGCCAAACTGAAACGCCCTCCAGGAGAAGCAGAACACTGTTTACAATGTTAATGATCTAAAACTTGTTATTTTACTAATACATTTTACAATATGTGAAGTGTATCAGATTATTTTAAACATTTAAATTATATAGTATATTTTAAATGTATTTATAAACAAAGGTGTATAAATGTGTAAACTTAAAATTCAATTAAAGAATCGAAAGAATCGAAAAAAATTGGAATCGAATTGATTCCAGGCTTTTGTGAATCGAATCATTTCTGGAAATTTCAAACGATACCCAGCCCTATCCAGCAGTAGCAGCAGGACGTAACAGAACTAGAAACCAAGCATTTTTGTTTTGATTTAATATTAAGCAGTTTTCAGTGATGCTTCTCTCTGTCTGGCTTTGCAATGGACTGACGAACAGTACCCCGCCATAGCTCAAGCAACCTCGTGGTCGTGGGAATAAGTGGGCTCAGAAAAAGGATGGCCGGATGAATAATACTTTCAAGCTTTTCTGAAATGTCATGGCCACATCAGACACCTAGTGGAAATTCTCCTCGGCTTTGATTTGCCTGCGGGGGTTGAAAAAGAAAACACAAAACCACATTTTTCCTCTACAAAAATGACTTGTCTCACAAGTCTCAAAGAACACACACAAACACAGTCTGTTAGTTACATCCTTGAATGCTTCAGTCTATAACGTGCTCATTTTAGACTAAATTTAGAGCATTGTTTATGCACCTTAAAAAAGAAGATAAGAAAAAAGGTTTGTGTTGGTATGAATAAGAAACTTGAGGCATGAAGAAAACACCACCTTTTAATAGAGATGGAACATTTCAGAAAGGCATGTTGGAGTAACCGTCCACATTTTCAGGTGCCAAAGAACATAGAGACGTTCAATTACAGCTGGAAACGCCGTACAAACGGGAATGTTACTTGAATCTTCAAATATTTAAAAAACTTATATTATCTTTTGTTTCATAAATTTGTTTGTAGTGTGAGTCTAGAAGTTGTCATGGTTACTAGACTTTGGTTTTTTCCTTGGTTTTTTTAGGTCTAGTAACCATGACGAATGAGAACCTTCACCGACATTGGTAATGTGAGGAAAGGTTTTGCTTTTGCCTCACGCTTTGACGGACAGCATTGCATCCAGGAGGTGTCCTGTGTGTCTGGTGTGTGCTGTGATGAAACCGTGCCTCTCCAAAAGCAGCTTGTACTCGCCGGCA
The DNA here is from genome assembly GCF_002922805.2 of Oryzias melastigma. Taxonomy (NCBI): domain Eukaryota; kingdom Metazoa; phylum Chordata; class Actinopteri; order Beloniformes; family Adrianichthyidae; genus Oryzias; species Oryzias melastigma. The sequence goes on along the minus strand of NC_050532.1, from coordinate 6,040,756 downwards.
CTTCTCTGTTTGCCCTCACTCAGGCTGAGGGCCTGCAGCAGCCCACGACTTGGACCGCCTCGGTCTTCGTCCAGAAAGATCTCGCTGAGAAGAAGTCCACAGCCTAGTATGTGCAGGTGTGAAAACAAGTTCAAATAAAAGCGGACACTAATTATCATAAGCTTATTTTAAGATGTGCATGGGTGTAGTCATCTACAAATGGGACAGCAAGTCATCAATGGGTCACAGAGGCGCGGAATTCAGTATCTGTTTATATATTTTTTTTACCTGAGGAAGCAGTTTGTGCAATTTTACTCAGAAGAATATGCAGCTTTTCATCAGTCAAATCATGGAGTACTCTTGCCAGAATGTATAAATCAGCTTTGGGCAATTCATCTTTAAGAAAGTCTCCTGTTGATAGAGCATGACGAAACATTTAGTGATGGCAACTTAAAAGCAATACACATGTTCTAAAATACAGCAACTGACCTGCAACAAAAGACACCTTATTGTCTGTGTTACGTTGAAGGAAATGTTCTTTCATTTCTACAACAGCAGGCAGGTCAAACACGGTTACTGACATTCCTGGATGGGCTTTGACGAGCTCATGGGCCATGGCACCAGTGCATCCTGAAACATCCAGAGGAGATACGAGTCATTTTTATAATTTTATTTAGATTATATCAAATATATATAAGAGACCTTTTGCACATTTACCTCCAAGGTCACAGGCTGTTCTAAACCTGGAGAGATCAAAGGCTGTTGCTACAGCTGCTGCTGTGATTTTAGCAAAGCTATGCATGCCACTCATAAATCGCAGTTTCAATTCTTGGCTGCTGCAGACAGGATCCTTTAAAAAGAAACACAAATGGTACACACAGAAGAAAATATTTAGTGATAAGTTGATATATATATATATACATAAAATATAATGATCTTCAGTATTTAAATCTGAAAAAACACTAACCTGACATAATTCTTTTTGTCTTTTAACTCTCTGGTGTTGGCTGACTCCTTCTTGCACGGCGCTCTCGAGATGAGAAAAAAGAGGCCACAGAGTTTCACTACAGTGCTGAATGTATCCGTGCAGAGAAAAGGGAGCATCTGAACGCAAGAAACTTGTGGCTAAATCTGTGTTCTCAAACAACGGCTTTGGGTGAGCTGGAGGTAAACACAACAGAAAAACAGACAAAAAACAAGACATATTTACTAAACTATATATATGGAACATGCAATATAAATATGCACAAATTAGAGCCACGAGAAGCTGATAATTACGACAGAGTATTAGGGTAATTATAGAAATAAAAACTATAAATACATTTATGAGAATAAAGTCATACAATTAAAAGAAAAAAGTCATAATTTTCCATAAATAAAGTTGTAACAATATGATGCATACATAATCACAAACGCTCTGGATAAAAAGAAATCTGCAGCTGGAATCTTCATTGACTTAAAAAAAAGCATTTGACTCTGAATCATGACATCCTACTGGACAAACTGGAGGTGTACGGGATCAGAGGAGTAGCGCTAAGTTGGGTCAAAAGCTTTTAACAGGAAGAAAATGATTTGTCAAGATGAATAAATTTACATCAGAGGCCAAAGGGATAAGTTGTGGTGTCCCACAAGGATCATTTCTGGGCCTGCTGCTGTTCAATATTTACATCAATGATTCAGTGTTTCAAAACTTCTAAAACTAATTTTATTTACTGATGACACAAATATATTCTATTCCACAGACAATCAAAGGGAACTTATCAATGTGCTGAACACAGAGTTAATCAAAATAAAATCAACAAACTATCTTTGAATCTAGACAAATCCAAAGTGATGTTTTTTGGTAATTACAAAGTCAATACAGAGCTCTCAATTAAAGTTAACAATGACTTAATCGAAAGTGTAACAGAAATTAAATTCTTAAGGATTGTTATTGATAACAAACTGAGGTGGAAGCCACACATCAGACACATACAAACTAAAATTTAAAAAAGTATTTCAATTATAAATAAATCTAAATATATATTAGAATACAATGTAGATATTTATTGTACTGCTCCTTAATATTACCACATTTAACCTACTATATAGACATTTGGGGTAATAAATATGAGTTCACTGCATCCTCTCTTTTTGCTTCAGAAACGAGCCATCAGAAATATACATAAAGCCGGTTATCTTGATCACACTAACAATTTATTGTATCAATCCAGAATTTTAAAACTGTATGACCTTGTTGATTTTTACACTGCACAATTTCTATACAGAGCTAGTGGGAAAACATTACCGTACAATATCCAGAAACAGTTCATAGAAAATGAAGGAGGAACAAACTGAGAGGATGCAGGAACTTCAAGGTCAGATTGATAAGAACCACAAAGAAAAGTTTCTGTGTTTCTGTGTGTGGCACCAAACTCTGGAACAAGTTAAGTAATGAGCTCAAACAATGTTCAAGCATTTATACATTCAAGAAAATGTATAAAGAAACTCTAATCTCATAATATGAAGATAAGACGAGTGAAGGATCAACTGGGGTTTGAATAATTAGAAATGTCTGAACTTGAATGTGATGAAATAATCAAAGCTTTTTTAATGCAATCAATGAGTTTTATGTTATGTAATATGCAGTGATGATTACTGAAATGTTTACAATCAATATGGCATTGATTTTCCTTACTTGATCAGAAATATGTAGCAATGATTACAGGATTATTGTAATTATGTGTTCAAAAGATAATCAATGATTATCATGGGTAAATTAATAACCTAAAAATATTTCCCCATGTTTCTGTTAAGAAGAACTGCTCTCTGCCTCACTTTAGTTGTTTTTTACACCCTAAAACCCAGCACCACACCCCGCTCCGGAGTCAGCCCACTACACTGATCTGTGTGTGGGTGTGTGTATGTCTATCTTTTTTGTGGGTGTGTGTGCGTGGGTGTTGTGATTGTATGTTTATTTTCATCTCTACAATCTGTTTAGATACAAAAACATGATCATATTTGTCAATCACTGTGCTTATTGTGAAAAATTCATTTTATTTTGAAAATAAACCAGATTTTCTCATGTATTTTGATGTAACTTCCTGTCAGAATTGACGCAGATCACTCACAGCTCGCGCACAAAATAGACCAGACGCCGAAACAATCCGCTGCACGGCGTGAGCCTTCCGCAGAGGACCGCAGCGCTCTGCGCCTGGTGTGAACCACACCATACGTTAACAAGGGCGCCGAATGGAAGCGGCCTGCGTTCTGCGTCCAGTGTGAACCAGGCGTAAAACAACCAACTTTATTTTTGAAAAAGCTTTTTCCTTATAAAATTCAGACTTTTTTCTCATAATTTTACAAGCTTATTCTCATTTTTCTTATCATTTTAACAAGGCTATTCTTCAAAAATGTTGACTTTTCTCTAAAATTGTACGACTTTATTATCCTTTATTATTTACATATTTTTTCTTTTATGGTGGCCCTAATACTCCGTCGCAGATAATAATTGCAAGAGATCCGACTGACCTTTGTCTTTAATCTTTAACAGTCCCAGAGACACACACGCCTCCAGCAGACACTCGGTTCCTTTGACAGACGCTTTGATCTCTTCAGCCACCTCTGCAGCATCCAGCCCAGGTTTGTTATGTAACAAGTCGAACATGCAAAACTTGGACGCTGTGAAAAGGGCCTGGAAGGTTGGAAAAGGAAGAAAATAAGCTTTATTTGTCCTATATGTACATAGGCATGCATATATATATATATATATATATATATATATATATATATATATCATATACAGTATATTCATAACTTTTGCTTCCTTAAAGTCCTACTCTGATTATCTTTTAATCTCCTTTAAAAGCGTTCCTAGTGGGGAATACTGTTGGTTTCTAGGACATAATTTCAGCAGGAGTTCATTGAATTGAGTTGTGGGCGGGACTACTGGTGCAGTGTAACCTCACCCTCATTCCCCATTCCTGTTCCTGAGAGCTCTCCTGCTAGCTTACAGCCCCTCAAAACCCTAACCTAGCATTACAGGTGGAACAAAAAAAGGCAAACAATATTATAGCCATCCAACCGTAACATTTTTCCTCTGAAAATAAAAATAAAAATTGTAGTTGTCTACAAGATCAGAAGGGTGCAGAGCAGGGAGCCTGTGGCCCGCCCAGCATATTTTCTCTGACACAAATAAGTTATTTTTCAAACTACATTGTTTCATCTTCTCCTGATTCACAAAAGATTTGAATAAAGAAATATACAGAAATGCAGTTTTACACTTAATTTTCTTTATACGTGTCCTCCGTCATAAGAGTAATGCCACAAGAACAAGTTAAAAAAACACCAGAGTGGGTCTTTAAACACTCTTCCTCGTAAACTATTCTTTAAAAACTTTGACTCTAAAATGAACATTTAAGAATAGAGGAGTTAAAAATGGAAAAAAAAAACAACTGTAGAAAAAAAAAATATATATATATATATATATATATTTCCAAACTTGGGCGTACCCCTGCCTGCTTCAAAGTTTCGCAACCGTTGAGGTTTTTGCTTGCTCAAAGACAAAAAGTAAAATTTGCGGTAATGACTTTGCTAAGATCAGATAGAGCATTGAAAGAACTGTCAGTTAAACTTAAATGACCAACTCACTCAAGTTTCTTACTCTGTGCAGTGAGTTGTGATTGGATTCAAAAGTGCTATAAGAATACATATCGATCCATTTTTGTTGCAGCTCAGAAAAGGGAAAGGGAAGGTTGAAAACTTGCAATGAAGAATTGCAGCATCAGTGGTGTTATGTATTAATAGCACTTAATGTCTTGTAACAAGTCTGTTCCTGAAAGAGGAAGTAGTAACATCTGTCAGATGAAAAGCAAAAAAAACAACAGTTAAAAAAAAGATTAAGGTGAAGATTATAGCCATGCAAACATAAAGGATAATAGTGTAATTTCTGTCTGCTAAATTTGTTAGTTTGAGCTCTTGGGTTAAAATAGTGTATAATAAAATAGTGTAAAGCTTAAAGTTTGCAGGAAAAAGTGTCACATTGATCTCAAGAGGTTTAGTTAAAGAGAGAGTTGGAACAGAGTTTGGGGATTTAATTACACTCCGGTGGAGGTGTAAAAACATGGTGGACAGGGAAGCATAAGCAGGGATTGCAATCTTGTGAAACAAAGTTTCACAATTCAAGAGAAAATACTGATTCTTATGAGATAAAAGAGCAAAGTCTTCAAGAACCAATCACTAATGAGGATTTCAAAAAGCAATACTGTCGTTAAACATTACCTTTGATGCTTTGAATCCATCCATCAGCTCACAGATTCTCTTCAAATCTTGTGTTTTAGGCTGGTTTTCTGTCCCTCTTTGCTCCGTTTGCTGTTGTCTGTTCAGTTGTGTGAGTCTACTTGATTCTCCATCATTGTGTTTTGACGAGTTGCTGACCACTGACTGAGAACCCACTCCACTCTCATAGCTTGTCCTTTTTACCTATCAGAGGGAATTGTTTTTGTAAGTTGGGAGTGATTTAATTAGGACAGATTTTGTTGGCATAGAAAGACAGAAACCTTATGAGCAGGACTGCTTGTAGAACTGTTCTGGATGTGCTGCGTTAGCTTAGGAGAGGAGCTGTCGGGTGAGCGGTGTTTCTCTGCTTCAGAGCCTTTCTGCAAGCTGTGCTGGTCGAGTATTGATATTCCAAGCGAGCCGTTGGGGAGTGGGTGGGCGGACCCCTTTTTCTCAACGGCAAAGGAAGAGGAATGGTTGTAAATAATGTCAAGCTGCTTGCAGAAATGGTTGAGGGGGAAACCCACAACATTCAGGAAGTCTCCGTGGACATACTCCACAAGCATGCCACCAAGAGCTTGAATACCGTAGCCGCCTGCCTTGTCCCTAAAAAACAGAGACAAGACAAGAACCTGTAAACAACTCAGCAAAAAGACAAGGGACCAGATGCAAAGTGTGAAGTTTATGAACTGGAAGAGTGCATGTTAATTGCATAAATACCTTTCCAAAAAGAGAAAAAAATCATGGAAAAGTGCATTCATTTCTATAATTCAATTAAAAAATGCAACTTTGATAGAATATAGATTCAAGCCCCACTGTTTCAGTCATTTTAAGAATTAATTTGTGTATTTTATATAAAATGAGGTTCCAAATCATACACCCACAAAAATAGAATTTCAGATCATTGAATCTATATTTATACTGCCTTATTTTTTTTTTTTTTATGGAATTATGGAAATGATTGAACACTTCTGACACATTTGGGTTTTTTTCTATGTTCTCACTGCCATTTTGTGTTTTGCAGGTCCTCTCTTCTCTATGGAGGAGTGCACAGCTGCCTGCACTTTAATATAAGTTGCAGCCTGTCGGTCCTCGGTGTCGGTGCGTGCCTGTATAACCGTGGCTTTCCTGCTTTAGCCGACACTGAGGTTTGCGAGTCTTTAGGTTTTTTCTTAGTCTTTTTGCAGTTTTCCCTCTTGTGAGGTGTTTTGCGTTATTAATTAAAATACATGTGCTGCATTTCCAAATCCAAGCCAGATTCTCTCTGCACCTGGGTTCTTGTCATTCAGCCGTCACAACTTTTCCATGTTATTCTAATTTTTTCAAAAGCGTGCCGAATCAAAATCAAATCAAACTTTATTTATAGAGCCCCTTTCCAACATAATTCCAGCAAAAAAAATGTTTTTTTTTTAATTCATGAAATAAAAGCAATCACCTCAACATCACAGTTGCTTTGATTGTGTTAATTAACGTTTGTGGCGCATGACTAATCCTGATCATTTGAATCCTATGCAGTGGGTTTCACAGTGGTGTAGCGGTTATCCCCTTTGACACACAGCAAGAAGGTCCTGATTCATAATTATGTTAAAACGTTTTTAAAAAGCTTTTTAGACTATTTTGGCACTTACTAAGATTTTATAGGCTATTTTGGAGTTTAGCTAACATGTCAGCAGCATGCTAGCTGTTTTGACTAATTTAGGCTTTTTCCAATTTTTTAGGATATTATGAAGTTTAGTTATTTTTTCAGCAACATTCCAGCTATTTTGGCTAACCTAAGTTTTTCAATAGTTTTTTCAGGCTAATTTGGCATTTAGCTAATATTTTAGCACGCTATCAACTTCAGCATTTTCAGTTATCACCTTCAGTGTTTTCAGCTATAAGCTTTAGCGTTTTCACCTTCAACATTTTCAGCTATCACCTTCAGTGTTTTCAGCTATGAGCTTTAGCGTTTTCACCTTCAACATTTTCAGCTATCACCTTCAGTGTTTTCAGCTATAAGCTTTAGCGTTTTCACCTTCAACATTTTCAGCTATCACCTTCAGTGTTTTCAGCTATAAGCTTTAGCGTTTTCAACTTCAACATTTTCAGCTATCACCTTCAGTGTTTTCAGCTATGAGCTTTAGTGTTTTCAACTTTGCGTTTTCAGCTATTAGCACTAGCATCTTCAATGGCCAAATTAAGCTTACAGCATTTCACACTAGCATTATTGCAGGTAAAGCTAAAAAAATCTAGTTCATAAATATGTTAAAAAGTTATGGTTCTAAAGTTCTAAAAAATTAGTTTTAGATTGTTTAATAAATGTTTATCCTGTTTGGCCCGTGACCTAAGGTGTGTTATAGATTTTGGCCTCTTGTGTGATTAAGTTTGACGACCCTAATTTAGGTGTATTTTAGTGTTGTTTACCATCTATCTGCTGTTTTTAATATGATAACAAAGGAATTTCTCTTTTGTGGGATCAGTAAAGTTTTATTCTTTCTTCTTTCTGTGAAATATCTCAAAAAGCATGTTAGTGACAAAAATGACAACAACAGAATGATCAAGACACATCCACGTAACTAAGAAAATAAATAAAAAAGGAAAAATTGCAGGCACTGGATATGTTAGTTCTACATTAAAAGTTAAGAGTAAACTTGACAAAAACTGACATGGGAGGCCTAAGTGGTTGAACTCAAAGTCCAAATTACAACAGGATCATGAGGCTCACGAGTTAAAAGATTTTTACTTTTTTGCTGCGCCTTCTCCAAAAGGTTGATTGACAGGAAAAAAAAAATCAATGCATTTTAAAATGAAGGTGCAAGTTTGGATGTTCGCACTCACATGGGTTCACCACTATTGATGTATTCCCACAGCATATCTTCTGACAGATCAGCAAACTTCACCTTTGTTTCTTCGTAGAAGGCTATCATCTGGTAGTCCACCTCCTGATCTAGTGAAACGTAATGTGAGTTTAGGGAATTAATGAGCCCTTCTTTCCTGGAAAAAACACTCAAATAAAACTAAAACAATCCAAGAAACTCTAACGTATAAATCAGAAAAAGGGTGGGACGTAAGTGGTTAACATTCAAATATCACATGTAAGTAAACTGCAGCTTTAACTGTTCTAGAGTTCAGACTTACTGTCTTTGTCATGGCAGAGTACGATAGCGACACCAGTAAAAACACTGTGCTCTTTACCACTCAGGCTGGAAAAAAGATAAAAATATAACAAATATAATCAGTACACATAATTAAATAATTGGATTACAAAACCATACAATTCATTCTGACCTTGAAAGCATCTTGTAAGCGTCCTGTTTGTCCACTGGCTTCTCTAGAATCAAACTATTCACAGCCTGTGCAGGAATCAAACAAAATTTAATGGAAAAACAATTACACACATGAAAAAATGTCAAGTAATTTAATTTCTATGATGACTTACCACAATTGTATCTGCCCCAATTACTATGTCAGGAGTTTTCAGGTGTTTCTAAAACAATTAAAGTCACAATATGTCATAGAAGCTCAATAGTTCTATTTATTTTCTTCTTTCAATGGATTTGAACTTACAAATGGCATCCTCCTCGCCACCTCCAGGGCTTTCTGCTTAGCTGTCTCAACAGCATACTCGTGAGGCGCTTTGAAAAGACCTTTATCCAGGGTTTCTTTAAACCATGACGGTACAACCTCAAAGCGTAAACCCTGACACACAGGCAGAAAACATCAGGTTGGTTTCTCCATAAAACTAATGGAGATGTTAAATTATCTAAACTACCATAAATGAAAAACTATTTTAACACATGCATAACAAAAATAAGTCATCAAAACTATTGCACCCAGTTATCAAGTGGGAACAAATATCAAACCTAAAAAAGTCTTCCTACTTACATATTCTTATAAAAATATATTCACAAAATTATTTACTGATTAATGTAACTTAAAGACCCACTCAGATGGAACTGTGTTTTCTATGTTTTTAACACATTTTTGTGGCATTTTTCTAAAGATGGAGGAAAACCGAGATTAAAATTTCACTTGAGTTTTTCTTTATTCAAATTGTAGTGAATTAAGAGCCTACAGCAGCTGGATAGCTCCAATATTGTTCGCCATTTTTGTTGCACCGGCAATGGGCTGTAAGCTAGTGGAAGAGCATGTAAACAAAGGGATGATGGGAAGTGGGGGAAGGCTTACTCTGCAAAATTCAGTGGTGAATTTGCAGAAACTATGTCCTTAAAAATGTGGGGGAAAACCTAGAAAATGGATCAAAACATGATCGGAGTGGGACTTTAAAGTACTTGTACTTATTTATTTTTTTTTTATTCATTTACAATAAATAAGACTGCACAAAACTTCTATTTAGACAAGATGAAAACAATATAAACACCATCCAAACTGAACATACAGCATTGCGGAGTATCTCCTGCCGTCTAGGGGAGGCGCTGGCCAGCACAACCAGTTTACCAGCGAGCTTGGAGATGACTGGGTTCAGCACCATGGTGGCCTTTGTTGAGCTGCCCTGTGTGAGCACACAGTTAAACATTACATAGGTGGCCTCATGTCAGTCAGAGGACTCAGACACATAAAAAACTAATATCTGTTCTTGTCAACATAGGTAACATATTCTTTTATATTACAATTTATATATATCACGCATTATATTTTGTAAATTTGGTTCTCAAGTAAAGAAATTTACAGTTAACAGTTAAAGGACAACCCGTATCAACTAGTCAAACTAAAGCATTTTGACAGATTTTTGAGCACCGAGTACCATAGAAAATCAATCGGAGGTCAGTGAGCACAACCAGAATCAAGGTGCACTGGATTATGAGGCATATTTTCTTTTCTTCTTTTTACGGCCCACAGCAGCAGTCTACTGACTGCAAGAACCGTTTAGTTTTTGCATTAATATTCAATCTTTTTTATTTTATTTTATTTTAAACAAATTCAAGGATTTTAAGTGTGCCTTATGGATCAAAAAATACTATACTAGTCATTAAATTGGTTCCGATTTATTTCTGTTAGGTTAGATCTAAACATTTCTGGCTGAGAAGCACCGTAATCTATAATATAAACTTTTTTTTTTAGTGCTGATACAACATAACTTACTGCTACATTTGCTGCAATGAGATGATCCTTGGTGTGTTGAAAAGTAGTGTGAACCTTTGTACAAGTCAAAAAAATTTTGTTTTTAAAATAAAATATTTTCTCTTTATGTTTATGTTCTATTTATTAAATAAGAAAGTTTTATTTACATTAATCGTAATAGTAACAGTAACATAGACACAAATCAGTGTCTTATTTTTCTAAAGGGTGAATTAAATCTTTGTGGCTCCTACTAGGTTGTGAGAAATCGACCCAAATGGCTTTTTGAGTGTTAAAAGTTAGAGACCCCTGATTTAAACCTAAAATCTTCAAATAACTAAACCAAACAATGAAAAATAAAATAAAAATCGAAGCACCTGGAAACCCAAACTCAGGGTTAGCCAATAAATCAGGTTATTAGCATTAAACACAGGCGTTATAGACCAAAAGTTCGTTTTCATAACGTACGAAACAAACAGGCTTTTTGTTTCTTACAAAATGTGAAACTATATATATATTCCGTTGCCCTACTTTAAATGAGCTAAAGACTTCATGGCAGCTAGCTTGACTGAAAGTTTCTAATGGAGAGTGGTGCGTTTTTTCAGCCTAGCTAACAGGCTAAGAAATAAATGTAAAACGTATTTTTACATTTATATTTTTTATTTTATTTTTCATTTCCTGTATAGCACAGCGCAACACATAAATAACTCTCATCTTACCTGCACAAGTCCGGAAAGACTGCTAGTGGTGGTGACAGCTTGCTAGCCCACTTCACGCATGCGTAAAGATGACGTTACATAGAATGGGCGGGACCTTTTTTTTAATGCATCCACCGCATGTAGCTTCAAGGCAAAATTGCTTTTGATACCACAATAAAAAATCTATAACACTTAAAGAAAAAAAATAGCTTGGTAAAAAAGTTAAAAGTATATATATATATTTAAAGCTTTAATCATAGCGAAAAAAACATAAATAAATAAAAGCTCAACTCAACTATATCACAAGGTAACATTTTTCAGAATAAAAGCATAAAAAAGAAAATGGCAACACCAGTTTTAAGACAGATTTACAGAGACAGATTAGAAAATAGCACAATTTATTTACATTTATTTACAGCTGCAGATATGTAGGGTTAACAAATGTTTTTATTTACAGTATTATTTCAAAAATAAGAGATAGTCTTGAAAAACACATAGTTTGAGTCATACTCATAGAACCTCTAAATAAAACGTCAATATTGTTATTCACGTCAATGATCATACTTGGTTTTGAGTCACATCAATAATTATTTTTTTGCTTGTTTGTGCTCCAAGTAACATCCAGAAACGTGATCATTTTGAAATATCAACCCACAACTGATGTTGCAAGAGATTCCACTTAAAATCCTTGCTAATGCTCTACAACAGCAAAAAGAAGAAGAAGAAAAAGAAACTTTCTTTCACAAGTTTTTGCCGTTTTTTATCCAGCTTGGGTGGTTATGACACTGTCATTTCCTCTAACCTCCCTATTTTACTGACCACTGAACAGAGTCTCTTGATGTTCCATCTTAATTGAGTCTCCACTACTCAAGCTCTGCATATGAATTATCTGTCTCAACTTCTGTCTGAAATCTTTAGAAGCAAAGTAATAAATGAAAGGATCCAGGCAGCTATTTAAGCAGCTGAAACAAAGAGTCAGTTTATAGGCCATGTAGACAGACTTGTCAAAGAAGAGTCTTAAAATACTATGTACCAGCAGGAGGATGTTGTTTGGAGCAAAGCAGATAACAAAGACTAGCAGAACTATAAAGGCCAAACGTTTGGCCCTCTTTTTCTGGGCTGTTTTTGAATCCTTGGCCAGCTTGCGGATCACGCTGACATAACAGAAGGTTGTGACACAGAACGGGAAGAAGAAGAGAATGAACACTAAGCTGAAGAGGAAGAGGGCCCAGGCAGTGTCAGAAGGAAGCATAGATTTCTTCAGCACATCAAAGCACGTGATAATCTTAAGCTCGGGAATGTTATAGGTCAAGTCTGTGGTCATGAGAGGATAAAGAACCCCCAGGACCACACCCCACATCAGAAAGCAGCTGATGGCTGCTATGGACTTCCTTTTCTGAGTTTGTCTGAACATCATGGGCCTGACGATGCCCAGGTAGCGGTCGATACCGATGGCCATCATGGTAAGGATGGAGCAGTACATGTTGGTGTAGAAGACCAGGGTCATGAAACTGTAAAGAAATTCAAACAAGGAAGACATGAGTTAGTTGAAAATAAATGAAAAAAAAGTAAGACTACATAGAGATAAAGTTATGAATAAACTTATTTAATATATCTCATTTAATATGTTTAGGATAAAAATGGAACAGCTTAGTTCACTGACAAAAATAAGTACAATAAAGCCAGGTAGACACGCATTCCTGAACGAGCTTTCAGCATATGGTGTTCACACTGGACAAACAGGGAAGGGCTTCTTCTTTTTTTTCTTTTCCTTCTGTTTACAAGCACATCTTCCCCTTACAGTTGGAGGAGCCGTGGTGCGAGATATCAAAGTGGTGCAAATCCCACAAATCTTGCTCCAGGCTTTTTCTTTCACAGCTCTATTTCGATATATGAAAGACTTTGTGTCGTATAATCCCAGGTTGTTATTGTAAATAGGAACATAGTGTTAGTAGCTCACCTGGTTAAATAAAAAATAAACAAATAAATAATTCCACCTTCATGATCAATTTCCAAATGATTTGCACTTCCGTGAATTAAAGAGAACATCAATCATACGTCACTACTGAATCTGGGTCCCTGATTGGTCAAAGTTCAACCTGGTTTAACTTTCAACGCACATTCCAAAGGACTCATGTTTCGTACGTTGAGCCCAAAAATGGTTGTAGAAACTTGCATAGTGACACGCAAACGTGTGAGTTTTGAACAAGGAAGCCCGAAACGCTCAGCTACAGTATGTGCGTTAACATCGACTTATCAGTGGATGAGGCCACTTGAAAGCACGGTACCGAGGGCGGTGTGAATGCAGCTTTAGAGTCAGTTTCCTTTAATCTTGTTCTCTCTGTTTGACTCCTGCTAACCACTAATACTAATGTCACTGATACAATAACAAATCTATGACATTTTATATCAGGGGTATCAAACTCACTTTGGTTCAGGGGCCACATTCAAACCATCTGATCCCAAGTGGGCCGGACCAGTAATATAATAGCAAAATAACCTATGGTCAACTTGTAATCTGTAGCTTTGTTTTTGCTTAATTTTTTTCTCAGTTTTGCTTGTTTTTTGCTCTAGTAGCCTAATCACTTAATATTACACGTTCATTTTCAGAAGCTAAAGGATTTCAAACAAAATGTATTTCACTAAAAAAATGATTTTATACTGAATATTTTACATCTGACATTGAAGCAATCCTGATAGTAAACTCAAGAGAGGACTATGGAAAAAAAAGGCAAAGATATATTGTTTATTTCTGGATCTCTTATCTCTTTTCTTGCTCTCCCTAGTGGTAGAATTGCATATTTTGGTTATTTTTCTTCAAACCCTACTTCGTCACATGAATGGGCTAGAAACTTGTTTTTTTTCCCCAACATCCCTATCCTTTTTTCTGTTCACAACTGGGCCCGTGGGCCAAATTTTTGACACCCCTGTTTTAAATGGTGAGGCAGGAGCGGGGCAGGAGACTTTGAAAGAGTAGCAAATGAGAACAGCGGAGTAGAAGATCATATTTAAAATAAAAATTTTAAATTCAATTTAAAAACTGTTTTGTTGTTGTCATTGTTTTTAATATTAAAACAGCAGTATTATTAGCTGTGGTGATATTACTATTGCTGAGAGATCTTGTTTTATGTTTTTTAATCTTTGACAAAAATGATACTAACATTAGATCAAAAATTGGGGTGGGGTTTTTTTTTGGATGCCCCCCTTTGCCCCCTGTAGCTCCGCCCCTGCATTAAAAAAAAATAAAATACAAAAAAGCCTTCAGACTAAAGTTTCAGTGCATAATTATGTCGAAAATATATGATTTAACTGTTTTCAGAGCAAATTTCTGATCTTTGTTAGAAATACCTGCACATGTCTGAACCCAAAGTCCAGTGGTATCCCTTCAGCTGGTAGTGAATCTGAAAAGGCAGTGCAGATCCGAGGGCCAGATCCGTGAGCGTCAGGTTAATCATGAAGATGATGGAGGGCGTCTTTGGAGAGGTACGGAACAGTAGGAGCCACATGGACAAGCCATTTCCCAATAAGTTAATGGCAGTGACGATCATGTAAATAAAGGAGATGACAATGCTGATCTTTGCATTCTGTAACAGGGAGAGGGTGGCGTTGTCCAGAGGGTTGCTGCTGCTGGCATTCGTCATGTTGGGACGGGAAGGGCCTTAATCTGCGTGCCTGAGATGAACACAAAAGGTTAGATTTTGCATGCTTTGTAGTTCCTTTTTGTCACATCTCACTGAAAAAACACACAAAAAAAACGAGAACCAATCTGTACTTTTTTCTGATGGAAGGTGTGAAATTGATACAGATTTCAACGTGATAGCGTTTAAGTCAAGCCTGTTGTTTATGTTCCAGACACACGTGTGGGGTGGAGCTTTCACACAGGAAGAAGGCATGTTTGAATTGTGGTCAGCGCTGCCAACTGTCGAGTACACGGCGTACAAACGCAACTTTGAAAAATACTTGGGCTACAGAAACACACCAGCAATTTCTAAATAGCCAAACAATATTTAACTTCTTAAACTGTGAAAGGAAGCAGGTATAGAACTTATTGTCAGGGTATCTAAACGAAAGTGATCACTTTGTCTTGACATCACGGTGAAAATGTTGGTGGTTAAAGGATTCACCACAACATAACAAATAAGCAGAAATGTATCCTTGGGTTACTGTACTTTACATATGCTGGTCAACTGGGAAAGTACCCAAACTTTTTAACAAAAACAACATTTGTTATT
This sequence comes from Oryzias melastigma, assembly GCF_002922805.2. Lineage (NCBI taxonomy): Eukaryota > Metazoa > Chordata > Actinopteri > Beloniformes > Adrianichthyidae > Oryzias > Oryzias melastigma. The sequence goes on along the minus strand of NC_050532.1, from coordinate 6,025,533 downwards.
AAAAATATCACATTCATTAAAACATTTTTTCTCGAAAAATGGAGAATAATTCTTTAGTTTTCATTTTAAAAATGTCTTTGTAAAACATATTCATTTTTTAGATCATGATGTAAATAAACTGAATTCAAACATAAAACGTGTGTGTTTTTGTGCGGGAAATGTTTGGCGTCGCCCAATTTCTATTGTCTTCTGTTCTCTAATGTGCCGTAAAGAGAAGTGCCACAAACGTGTTTTTCACCTATCAGGTGATATTCAAATTAAAAACAACAATAAATAAATAAATAAATAAATAAATAAAAACACCCGCCATGTGCTCCCCACTGAACTACCACAACTTTTAACCAAAATGAATTTAAAGTTTGGAACTTACCTTTGTGAAGTCAGAAGCAGACAAAGGAGGCTGGCATACGTGTGTCAGTTACTGATTGAAGAGCAGATGTTGAGGCAGAGGGCAGCTGCTAGGGAAATGGGGTTTGAATGTTACAGTGCCAGAGAGAGGAAACAAACCATGTGACGACTTGATCCAACTGTAGAAACGACTACACGTATCCGTAAGTATTAAAAATGAGTATAAAGTCGGTGCCACGTGGAAGACTCCCCCTGCCTGTCACCATGTCTACAGAAATTACTCACTTTTTCTCCTTTTCTATGTCACCATTTTCCCCAAACTGGTAATTGAAACTCATTGAAAATGGGATTTTGCATTTTAAATCATAAGAAATCAGTTTTTTGCTATAAGCATTTCACTTTTTCACACATAATATCGTGTCACCGAAAAGACAGAAAAGATCATTTGTAACACCTCTGTGGTATTTCATCAAAAAAGGAGAAGGAAAAACTCAAAAATACAGACAGACTTACACAAACAGGTTGTAATAAAGGAATTTTTGGAAACAAAGTTAAAAAAAAACAAGCTTTCAAAAGTTCATTGTGTCTCTTTGTTCGTGTGTGTGTGTGTGCGTGTGTGTGCGCTTTTGTCTCTGGCTTCCTGTTGATGATGATAGTTCTGCTTTATCTGGGTAAAAGTGTAACGGACACCATCTCCTGAAAAAATGACAAACACCAGTTTCTGTATCATTTCCCATCAAGTATTTCACCTGACAAAAAGTACTTTTTAAATATTCCCTTCTGAACCTCAACGTGTGACCATTTCATGAGGTAGTGTACTACTGTTCATCCAGTTAATTGACATGAAATTAAAGCAGTTTCATTTACGCCTCTCCCCCAAAGAGTCATTCAACTGTAAATATAACTCTCGTTTTGCACAGCTATTTTGGTTTACACACAACATTCACCTGCACCCATTTACAGAAACACATGCAACCGACCATAGACGAGTACTTCTCTCTCTTTTAATGCTTCACTGGAATTTATTTCAAGGTGATGAGCACAGAGAACGTGTTCTTCCAGGCTACATAAAGGACAAAGATTGGCTCACAGACAATCTTATATTGTGACACATTAAAAAATTGACTAAAGTTAGGAAAAATTGTGGACTCAAGGACACAGATCACTGTCCTAAAAAAGGTTTTTTTTGTATTATTTACATCCATTGTTTGATAGTTCTTTATTTTTTTTTTACTTTTGAATATAATTTATTATAATCAGAAACTCAAATTGAGCAGACAATGGGAACGTTTAAACGAAAAGGTCAATCACACAGATCAAAGTTAAACTGTTGATGGATGCTAATTAAGAGATGCCATCCTTTCCAAGAAAACAAAAACACAGCTAATTAGCTAGAAAAAATTACAAAAAAAAATTCAAGATGCTGAAACCAGACAGTTTATGGGATGTGACAAAACATATTAATACTAATACATTTTTAAATTGTTTGTGCTGTTTTTCTTCACCATTACTTGCTTTATTTTGTACATTTCATAAAAGCAATTGTCAAAAAGTTCACAATCATTTTTTTAAATAAATTCAAAAAGTGAAACTTATATATTTACACATAATGTGAATTACTTAAAGTCTTTATTTTCATATTGATGATTTTAACTTATAGGTTTTAAAAAAGTAAAAGTTCAGCATGTCAGGAATAGAATACTGTCAAAAATGTCATTATGTCACCCTAATCAGCCCATTAACTCAAAACACCTGTGAAGCTTTTGTTAGCCTTTTAATCCCACTCCAACTATATCTTTTTCTATTAAACAATCTTCCACAGTGGTCTTTTAATTATGATCTTAGCCAAATCAAAAGATGTTGTTGTTTTTTAAGACATATTTTCTGTAGTGCAGAAGGAGCTCATTAAAAATTTGCTTCTGGGAAGTTAGGCTACGGCTAATTTCCCAACAGCCCTTTGTTTACAGTCTCAACTGCTAGCTTATAGCACCTTATAAACCAAGCTAACATTAGCATGCCAAAAAAAACCCCAAAACTATGAGCAATTTCATAGGTATTTAGCCGTACAGTTTTTGAGGAGAAAAATGAAAATGTTAATGGATCTATTTGTCTACAAGTGGATGCTTCAGAATTGTAGCTGAGAAGAGAGACTTTAGCTTGCCCACGGCAATTGCTTTTTAAATGCAATTCAAACACTGTGCTTGCTACTTTTTTTGTTGTTCGTTTTAAAAACACAAAATTTAATGTAAAAATCGGAAAAATTATTATTATATAGGATCCCACTGTGTTCTGATCATGAAAACCTGGATGGCTATTAAAAAATAAGTTAAAATGGGAAATTTCTAAAGCCTTGATCGTGATTGCAGATTCGGAGACCACTACAGAATGGTAAACGTGCCACATAGTGCAATAAGTAGTAAAGAAATTTGGACACAACCTTTACTTTCTTGGTCTTTGGGTCCTGATGGGATAAATCAAAAGGTGACCAATACATCATGAACATAAAATTAGCTTTATTTTATGAAAGTTAAAGTTTATTCTTAAAAAACATTTTGACTGGTCTAATATATTTTATTTTTCTGTGACACTAAATTTTGTTTTTTGTGTTTATAAATAAACATATATGTAATAATTCTACATTATGTTTGAGTTTCACTTTTTAAATCAGACAGAAAATATTGAACTTTTTCAAGATATTTCATTTTCTGAGATGTAACAGTACCCAGCCAGCTCGGCCAAAAGGGCCCCATATGGTTTAAAAGTGGGCGGAAAATGTGGGCCCCGATTGGGTTTGTCCACAGTTTCAATGGTGGCCCCACCTCTGTTTCCCCACATGGGCTTGGGTGTGCTCCACTCCCCAGGGACCAGCATCCTGGTGCAGCGCCCGTAGCACTGCTGAATCCTGGGAGGCGTGGCTTGCTTGCTCTGAAGACCTGGGAGGCGGGGCCTACTTAAGCCAGTGTGGGCACACACAGGTGGGGCCACCACGGAAACTGCAGTCAAACCCAATCGGGGCCCACATTTTATGTCCACTTTTAAACCATTTGGGCTTAAATAAATCATGCTTAAAAGGGAAACATAGTTAAAGGTTTCCTCATAACACAAACAAAACGCTACAACAAAGTAGTCTGCTTTTTAAGGTATTTGTATCTTTTAAAGTTAAAAGCCAAATGACAACCAGTCAATACATTAACATGACCCTAAAAAAACAACTTATATTCTCCTTCCTATTAATATTTTGACAATTACTGTTCATCTTTGCTTTTCTCAAAGCCCCTATCCAGCCCCATTACCATGGTAACAACCTCATAGCAATGATCCGCTTCATGTTCGGGTGAGTGGCCCAAATGGATGCAGTCATAGGCTTTGCTGGATGAGCTCATGCGCTTCCTGTTGCGAGCCCCGGGCTGGTAGAGCTGCATGGCTGGACGGTCCTGCAGGGACACAGGAAGCGCAAACAGGGTGTAACTTTCAGGTAAAAATGTGAAAGGAATTTAAAAAAAATGCACACAGAATGGTTATATAGTTTCATTCATCGCTTTCAGTTTCTTTGTTTTAGAAAACCTAAGATGGAAAGATAGTGGGATGACATCTGCTAGATGATTAATTCGAAGCAGAGAGTCTGGAGAACGAAGCCCTCACATTTAGATTTTCTGCAGCTGCAAAAACATGACGCCAACCCACATTTCATATTAAATATGAATCATGATGAAAGAAGAAAAGTATTTTAAATGGGTTCATCTGCATTTTTGTGAAGTAACGATAAGGAACTGCTGCTTTGATAAGCAAAACAATAGAAGTATCTTTTTTTAAAAATCGGTTTACTTTGTATTCAGCTTAGGTAAAGACTAACCAATAAAAAAATCATCACAAATTGTTCCTTCACATCTACATTTTTATAATCCAAGTCAAACTGTTTCACTACAATATCAAGCTTCTAACGCATAGATAAATATTTTTGAAATTATTTCTTAAAAGGAAGAATTTAAATCTCCACTTTGACCCTCAGAGGAGGACAACTAGGATGTACATGGATCTAGTCATCTATGGATGCATCGACATTGAGCTTGTAGCTTGCCGTAGTAGCTTCTACGTCCCACCTAAGCTTTTACAAACAGAAATTTTTCATCTCCTCTCGATTTAAAACAATTTTATTTATATATGTCCTCCATCATCAAATAAATTCCACAAAAAACATGTTAAAAACACAGTTTTCATTGGTCTTTATATTAAACATTTGTGACATTTCAGAAATCTTCATAACATGGAAAAAGCCGTCGCGACCGATGGTCGTCTCATGCTCACCTTCTCGCTCACCTTGTTTCGGAGGCGTTCCTTCCTGTTACTCAGCTCCTCCCTCTCCTCCTTTCCCAGTTTGTCTCCGCCGTCAGCGCAGTAAGAGAATCCATGGTGGTGGCCTTCTTTCTTGGCCCGGTCTTGGCAGTAGCCCTTTCCCCACTTTGTTTCATCTTTCCTCCTCATGAACTTGTCAAAGTCGTAGTGGTGCTGCTGCCGTTTCCTCTCCTCATCTTTGCCGCGGTAATCTTTGTCTCTCTGCCTGCGGCCGTGCTGCTCTCTCTGCTCCTTCTCGCTCTCGTGCTGCCCTCTAGTGGACAGAGTTGCAGATGCAATAAATGCAACATTAGATAATTCAAAAATATTTACTCCTTACTTTTCTTTGGATTCCTTTGACTTCATTTGTCCTCCAGTTTTCTCCCATCTGCCCCTGTCTGCCTCCCCGGAGTCGTTCTTGTCCTTCATTCGGTCGGAATCGGCATCGTCATCTCTGTCAGTTTTCTTCAGGAGCTGGGAATGGAGATAATAGTAACTGAACTTGGTGAGCAGGTGAACAAATCGGCTGGAACTCAAAGCTTACCTTAATTTTGATGTCCTTATCTGACAGCTTCTTCTGCTTGTCTGCCTCTTTTCGCTTGCGCCTCTCTTCTTCTCTTCTCTTTCTCTTCTCCTCTTCCCTTAGTCGTTTCTTCTCCAGCTCTCTTCTTCTTCTCTCCTCTCTTTTCTCCTCTCTTATTCTCTGTTGAGAAAAAAACTTGAGTATTTTTCACAAAAAAATGTCTTTTTTAATTATTATTTTTTTTAACCTGTTTTTCAATTTTCTTATTTTTTATGTACTCCAGTAGGGGTGTTGTCCGTTTGGCTGAAAAGTTAAAAAAAAAAAAAAAAAATCATTAGAGGAGTAATATTTTGCTAAGGCTTAAAGATCCACTTGGAAATTTAATGCAAATAACAAATCTATAATCCTCAGTGTTTACCTATAAGCTCTTTGGTTTTGGCTTCTATCTCCCCCAGTAGAGTCTCGGGGTTGGCCATAGACTTCTCCTCATCGCAGGAGTAGTTCTCCAGGAATCGCCTGTATTCTGGGTCTGAAAGAGTTTCATTAGATCAAATGAAAAGAAATGAAACGGTTATTTTTAACATCTCAAGTTTAAACAATGATTTCTGGAAGTTTCAAACCCTGTATGTGTAAGATTTGCTTTTCTAAAGGTTTATTTAATAAAAATACTCATATTTTGATCTATTGTAAAAGTGTTCCCAGTGATATTATATATACACTATGTTTGCTCCTAAAAGACTAAAGGGTTTGAGTTTAGCTTCACTGGTTGTAAGACCCAAACGTGGTTTTGAATTTCTCAAGCTTTCTGACTCATGGAAGCTAAATTGTGAACACTTTGAGACTGGTTGGAGACAGGTTTGGGACATCTGTGACTTACTGGACAAAAATATTTTCTGTAACTATGTTAAAAATATCTGAACTCTGAAAGAGACACCCTGAAAATAATGAAAAAAGATTTTTTTTCAATTTATGAAAGATGTTTTCA
>NC_050532.1:5982955-6019268 GCF_002922805.2 Oryzias melastigma | reverse complement strand
TTATATTCGTCATAAAATAAAACTTAAGCAAAAGTAAATATGCAGCAATTTGCAAAAAAATATTAGAAGTAACTAAATTCATAATAATATTTTAGCACCTTCTTCAATGCTTCCAGTTTTGGCATCCTTCTTTTTCAGTTTCTTCTTGGAAATCTTCTGGAAGGGGGCAAACTCCACCACGGCTGGATATTCCTGACCTGAGGAAGTGTTGGAAGTTTATTATTCAGCAGAGAATCAAGTTAATAGCTTCAACTGTTCCAACATTTATGGTTATTGTTATTAACCAAATCAAAATGTGTTTGGAGAAAACTGAAGCCATACCTTTGTTGTCAATAAAGACATATCCGTCAAATCGATCCCTGAACAACACGATATCCTCAGTGTTTTTGAAATTGATATACGCTCTGGAGAAAAGGTGGGGATAAAGACTGCAAAAAGAAAAAGAAAATTAAGAAAGTAAAACAAATTTATTGAAAAAAAACAAATAGATTTTTTGAATCATACCTTTGATCTGCAGAGAAGAACTCAAAGTAATCGTAGGATGGGAGCGGACTCAGTTGTTCTTCAAGCTGTTCTCTGGAAAGGTTTGGTGGCAGTCTTCTGATCACAACCTGCGTACAAGCAGTCACTGCAAGGTTATGAACTGAGTTTGTTTAGTTTCTACACTAACTGTCTGAATTAACTTGAATTAAAAGTGCTGAACAAAAGCTTGATATTTTTTTCAAACTATTACCAATGGGTTTAAGTAAGACTAAATTAAGTAAGAAAAAATGAAAAGAATGGTTTAATGTATATAAATCATCACTGAATTGTGAAAAAAACATAATTTATGGTATTCAGCAACAGGAAGATAGATCAGAATATTTCATTTCAAATAGACGGGACTAATATTGATAGAGTAAAGGAAGTTTCGATTTGGGTGTTATCAATAATGAAAGTTTCATCTGAAATCTCATATTACTAATAATAAATCTCAGTTGGCAACAGCAACTACTGTTCTTCAGAGTAAAGTCATCGTTTGACAGTAAAGCGCTCTATTTGTTATATAGCTCAGTAGTTGTTCCACATCTGAATTATGGCACTGAAATTTGGGGAAACGGATGTAAGAAATGCATCAATCAAATTTTCATTCTACAGAAAAAAGCAGCAAGAATGTGGAACAATGTTCAATAATCAGTCAAAGTAACTAAGTCACCATTTATATTCAAAACACTTGTTAAAATAGAAAAAAAAACAGAAAAAAAACAATTAATAGCCTTGTTTGTTGTTGCGTTGAGTTATAAAAACTCAGTGGAATAGAAGATAAAGACTTCCCAATCTTGATGTCTATTTTAGTATGTTCACCTGTAATTTCTATATGCCCATCCACATAGTAATGTGTAATTGGTTGTAGATTTACCTTTTTTTGTTTGTATTGCACATAAAAGGGGCAGAAAAATAAGTTTTCTCCATTCTGCTCCCTTTATTTCCTCAACAATGTTGATATTTTTTATATACTATTTGTATTGCATTATAAACCAATAAATTAATGTTTATATTCAGGTTAATAGTAGCATCAATAGGGAAATGGATGCCAACCCACAAAGAAAGAAAGACTTATGGTAAAACTAGAATTAAATCCAATTATTGACTTACATTGTTTCAAAATTTTCATAGGAGTAAACTAACTTTAGTGGGATGATCCTGAGGCAAAGGATGTAGTTTATTTATTTATTTGTTTTTCAACCATCCATATATATATATATATATATATATATATATATATATATATATATTAGAGAAAAAAAAGATATATTAATATAAAAATATTTCGGATTTTGACGGATGATGACGCGAATGCAAAGCAGTATCAAAATATTTGAAAGGCTGAAAAGGACTTTACTAGGGTTAGATCAGTGATAAATGTTCCCAAATCGCTCTTTCAGTATTAAAGGTTGCACACCTCTGGGTTTAAAACGTTTGATTGGATTTTCAGCCTGTCATTTTTAAAATATGTGGAGCCCAAACAATAATCCGCCATTTCTGCAGTGTGATTTTTCTGAGGTTAAAATGAATCGTTCGCTGAAAATGATTTTTTAAATCCCACAAAAACCCTTAGTTTTAGGTCTTTTCGCTGTCCTTGGTGCTGAAATGATCCCAGTCTCCGCCACTTCCTCCATGTCTGTTTTCTTCACCAAGCGTAAACAATGCGGCGCGTGCCAAAATGCTACTTTACCCACCTTTGAGAAGACCTCCTTCTTCTCTTCTTTTTGTTTGAGGTTACCGACCGTGTTCTCCTGCTCTCTCGGAATGTCCCTAAATTGTATCTCGACGCTTTTCTCCTTGTCCACGGCCATTTGGTCCTTTTCAGACCTCATTTCTCCCCATCTCCTTCTGCGAGCTGTGTTCTCGCGAGAGTTTGTAAGCCCAATATCGCGAGAATACGTGTCGCATGATGGTCTCACGGTTATGTTTAACTTTAAAAAATATTTAAGCGCTTTAGTTACATAACGATGTTGTGTGTGACCTTCAGCTACACTCGTTTTGTTACGAGTAGAAGAAATAGTCATAGAATTATAAAATTAATTAATTAATTCAATAAAGGAAAAAAAGAATACCATAAACGCTGTTTTGTCTAGATGTGTGGAGCGTGGTGTTACCAGGTAGCTGAATCTACGAGATCCGCTCGCCCTCGCTGGTGATCGGGGTACTGGAAATGGTGCTTCCCTCAAAGCTGGAGGACTGGATCACTGACAACCCCTGAACATCTCGAGATGGAACTGGAAAGGAAAAGAAAACGGAACAAAAATAGAGAAAGCACATTTTTTATTAAAGTTTCATTCGGGAAAGAAATGTCTAAGATTATTTGAAGAGGGATTTATGTCAAGCCAGTAAAATATAACTTGCACAAAAAATAGATTCAGATGTTTGAACGAGTCTGTGATTCTCACCGTTTAAAAACATCTGCTTCCCGCTGCTGTTCTCCGCGCGCTCTCGGGGTCTCTCCGGTGTGGAGACGGCGCTCCTCTGGCTGCTGGACACGAGCGTGGAGCAGGTGTCCAGATCCCTGCACACGCGCTCATTAGTGTAAATACCTGTGGACTTGGACGGAGTGCAACCCATTCCTCCACCTGATACACACGCTCTAAATCCAGAGGTGGAAAAACCCCGTCAGGAAAGGATGATGATGTTGTCCTGAGAGCATGAGCTCTCCTCCCCTCACTTCAGACACACGACAGCTGTCTTCATGGGCAAGTTGGAGATTTACGCATAGAGATGCTAATTTGTTGCCACAAAATACTAACTTGAGCGCACAACTTATATTAATATATGCACACAAAATACAAATATATGCACACAAAATACAAATATATACACACAAAATACGGTTTACTGCTTAAAAAACTATGTATGCGCAAAAAATACAAATAAAATGCTAACTTGAGTGCACAAAAGGCCAACTTGGCCACACAAAATACTAAATAATGCACTCAAACTATAAAATATGCACAACTATTCCAATTTGTGTGCATTAACCCTAAAAAAGGCAAACATGGGTGCACAAATGTTAACTTGTGTGCACAAAATACTAAATTGTGTGCTCAAGTTGCTAATATAATGCTAATTTCTGCACACAAGACAAAAATGTAAGCACATAAAATATTAATTAATGCATACCTTACACTAATTTATGCACAAGTTTAATTTGTGTGCACAAAATGCTAATAAAATATTAACTTTTGCACACAAAATACTAATTTACTGTATTCACACAAAATACTAAATCATCAAAATGCTAATACAGTGCTAATCTATGTGCACAAAACACAAATTTATGCTCACAAAATATATATTTATGAGCACAAAACACTAAATTGTGCACTCAATTTTTTTAATTACTCATTTGTGAGCAAAAATACCAATAAAATGCTAACTTGTGAGTGCAAAATTCTCATTTATGCACACAAATTGCTAAAGTGGAGGGAACATTTTTTGTTTTTTTTAAGAATGTCATGTCCGGGGCTCCATAGCGTTACCATGTGGGAATTTAGAATAAACGGGGTTTTATGTGAAAATGTGAAGATAATTCTCAGTAGGCCTGCAGAATTAATTACAAATTTAGCATCATCACAATATCAGCCTGTGAAATTCACTTATTGCAAAAGATGGCAAAACATGGAATCAATGGTTAGCTTAAATGGCTAAACATGCTAAAACAATCTCATTGCTGAACTACTGAAGCCCCACTCTAATGAAAATCGTGCTTTTTGACATGTTCTCGTCACATTTTTCTGATGATGGAAGACAAATATATAAAAAGTATTTTGAGTATTTTTTTATTCAAATCGTTGTTAATCAGGAGCAGATGGAAAAAAGTCGTTACAAACGCTAAAAAGGGAGGTTGCAAGTTAAAAGCTGAAAATGGCAAAATCATAATTAAATGATTTTAAAATTGATCAAAAGATGATCAGAGTGGGATTTAGAATAGATTACTTCATTGATCAATTGGATGGACCCCTTTTATTCTAGACGCCCGCCTCCTGTATAGACGAGTTTAAGTTATATTGACCTTTCTGGAAATAAAACTGTTGCAGTGAAAAAGAAATATTGTATTTTTTGTTTTGCTTTTCATTCAGCCACATCGTCATTGTAATATTGATCACTAGTTTTGCACAGTTTCCTCATATTGTGCAGCTTTATTACCACAGGAAGGCATTGAAGGTTTTGGAAAGCACTCAAAAAAAAAGAAAAATAAAACCATTTTAAATGCACAGTTTATTGTAGGAATATTTAAACTGTTATCAAAACATGTCTTTGCTCAGGCTGAAATTCCACAGGTTAAGCAACAAGTGTCCTGGCACAAGAGGTAAGTGACTATCCAGTCTTCAATGAAAGTTGTGCTGCTTTTCTCAAGTGAATTGAGGATCTTTTAAGCTAAGGTTTAAAATAAAAACATTTGAACCCAAGGCAACTGTTTCTTTCTCCTTTTAAAGTGCATTCTCGCTAACTAAATTGCTGTACAGCAGGTGCTTTACATCACAGGCTCATGCTCAAAGTTCTGCTGCTGATCAGACAACCATAGTGCACAAACGGGGGAATCTACACATCTGCTGAGGTTGTGGGTCTGAGTGTTGTCCTTGGGTTTCAGAGTGTGTTCATTTGACGACCTGTTGCTCAGAGCAGCTCCGCCTCCTGTCAGGATCAGATCATGTGCTGGTGTCCGATAGCGTTTCCAACATCACGTCGCTCTCGTACATGTCGCTCTCTAAGGTTAGCGAGAGCCGCAGAGGAGTGTCCAGCATCATCTTGTCCTGATTGGACACGGGGGTTTCCAGCGACGCCACATTAGTCTCTTCCAGCCTCGATGTTGCTAGAGTCTCGCTGGGCTCTGACGTGTTCAGCATCTTCATCAGCGCTGGAGTGTTCAAGTCACCTTTCACCTTGTCGTTGATGTCCGTGCCTTTACAAAAAGACCAACAAGAATTAGGCTAATACGAGTAAAAAGTTACCAATGAAAATATGCGTTTTTATAATCTAATAATGAAAAAATATCTTTCACAATATCCTTATAAATTAAATATTTACAAAAACTGCTATATTACCACAGAAATCTATTCTTCTCTGTAGTATATTTGTGATAAAACAAACCTATGTATGCGTCTGTGTCGCCGATGTACATCTCGATACAGTGTCCGAGCATCGTCACGGAAAAAGTGTCGTCCCTTTTCAGTCCTAATGCCTGGTGAAGACAAACAAACACAACTTGAAGCCAAACTAATCAATCAAATCTTTCCCCAACAAATGCCATTTTAAAATACATAAATCAGAGCAACAAAAATTTAGTTAAAAATTTTAACAGAAAAATATTTCAGGTTCTAAACACAGAATTGTTTTGCTTTACCCACATTAATAGAGTCAAGCAGCTGCAAGACTTCTCATTCTAATGTGTGAAACTCCATTTAACACTCGTTTCCCTTTAGGAGTTTTCTGCTGTTGCAGCTTTCGATGTGGGTTTGAAATAGTTACTGGGTTTCCTGTTTTACTAAGAGGAAGACAAGTTACCGAATATATAATAAACACCAAACTAACCTTTCCTCTACAACCTCCTTTCTACCTAACCTCTGAAACCACTCCAGTATTTTTCTTTAGACATTGTTAAAAGACCACATTTTAATTAATTCCCTGTTTTTAAAGTTAAATAATACAAAAAGTGAAAAAAAAAAAAACATCATCTGGGTTGTAACCCGGCTGTCTATTATAGCATGGATAGGCTCCAGCAACCACAGTGACTTTCTCCGAACAAAGCTGGTGCAAAAAAGGATTAGTGGAAAACATTGCTGTGTTAAGATACTTTTATTTCCTTTAGCTGGAGGAAAAATACTGTTCGTTGGCTATTGCTCAGAACAACAACATGATTGGTGTAGCCAACACTTCACAATTGAGCCAGAGAAAAGCCAAACATGCAACTGTTCAAACTCACTGTGTGAAAGTAGTCGATAGCACTTTCAAAGTCTCCCATGAGGCTGTGCACATATCCTATCGCTGCATAGGTAGAGGCGTGCTGAGGGATCAGCACCAGTGCTTGACGGTGGTACTCCAGAGCCTGCTCGTACTTCCTAGTGTCAATAAAGATGAACATTTTGAATCAACTACATCGTAAAAAGAGAGTTTGTTTCCTGATTAAATATGGATCATGGTTATATTTTATGGCGTGTGTTTATTAATATTAAAGCTATCAATCTTCAAAACACAAACAACACATTTACTCAACAATACAACATTTGTTTGTCAAGTTTGTTCAAGTATCTGTTTAAATGAAGATGTAAACATTTTCGTGATCAAGTTTGATGGTTCTTCCAATGCATTTCAAGGGCTTGCTTATAAGAATCCTCTTGGGAGATTTAAACTTATATTTAATAGTTAACCACATAGAGTTCAAGCTTAACGCAGCATTGCAGATTTGATTCTTACTTGAGTTTCCGACAGACGTGACCCAAGTTGTTTAACAAAGGCTCCCATTTGTCCACAGTGACCTTGATATAAAAACAAGGAAAAAAACAAAATATTCAGCTGAAAGTTTTCACATTTTTGATAAATCACAGACAGCGATAATGACATGAATTCATACCTCATTCCCAATGGCTTTAATTTTCTCCATTGCGTCAAGGAAATACCTCTCTGCTGTCTTCCAGCTGTAAAGAGGGGAGGGAATAGTGAGCAGATGAGGACATAAGCTATTAAAAGGGGAAAAATAACTAATTACAGTCTATATATTCATTAACTTGTCAAAATCAAATACGTGACCAGTCTGGGACACCTTTTTCTTTTTAGTACCGGTATTTCGGCTGACAAGAAAAAAAAAGTGTTGAAAAGGTATCAGAACAAGATTCTGACAAGTAGACTGACTGAGGTGTTTATTTCTCTATAGAAATCTATGGGAATTTGGCTTCTTGGAACCAGCAGGTACTTCCTGTTTGGAATGTGAGGGAGGAGGAGGAGTCAATCAGTTCAGTTCTCATATATAGTCAATGCAGGACTTGAGCAGCATTTACGGCTGCATACTTACTCTCCATTTTGAAATGCAACCACAGCCATCTCATGGATCACAAACGGGTCCTCTGGAGCGATACTAAGAGCCTGGCTAAAGAAGCGTTCTGCCAGCTTGGAGTTGTTGGTTAGACCGTACTCCAGTCCAATGTACAGCATGGGTAAGTGACAGCTGAGGAGGAAAGCAGAGAGAACACTAGGATCAAACTCTGCCGTGTGTTTGCAAACATATGGTCATATTGGCTGTGTGACTTGAACTTTTAATTATCAAATGTTTATGGAAAGTATTATTGTATGACAAATTAATAAATATATAAGAATAAAATCAAAGCTTTACAAGAATAGGGTCGTAAAACTATGAAATAAAAATCAAAATCTTACAAGAATACACTTGTAGAATTATGGGTAAATAGGTCAACATTTTTAAGCCTCATGGCCTTTTTGTAAAATAACTTTTTTTCTCATGATTTCAAAATATTTTTTGCAGAATGTTGACTTTTTTCCCCATAATTTTACGAATTTATTCTTGCAGAGAATTAACTTCTTCTTAACTTCTTCTTCTAGTTTTATTTATTTTTTTGCAGAAATTTGATTTTTTTACTCATTATTTCGCCTTTATTCTTGTGAAATTACAACTTTCTTCTCGCAATTTTACCAATAATTACTTGTAAAATTGCAATTTTGTCTCCTAATTTTACAAGGTTATATTAGTGAAATAATGACTTGTTTCCTCATAATTTTTCGAGTAAATATTCATCCAATACCTATTTTTGTCTCATAATTTTACTATTTTATTCTTGTAAAAATGTTTACTTTTTTCTCAGAACTTTGAAAGTTAATTCTTCAAAAAATTGAGACTTCGTTCTCATAATTTCCCAGGTATATTCCTGTGAAATAACCTATTTTCTCATAATTATACAAATGTTTCTTGTAGAAATTTGACTTTTTCCTCATAATTTTATGTGTAAATAAATACATGTAAAATTGCAATTTTTTTCCCTCATAATTTCTCAAGTTTATCATTGTGAAATTATGTTTTTCCTCACAATTTCACAAGTTTTTTTCGTGAATGAGTAAATATTTATAAAATTGCAATTTTATTCCTAACTTTACAAGTAAATTAGTTAATTTTTCTAAAATTAATATTTCTTATAATTGTACGAGCTTATTCCAATAAAATGTTGTTGTTTTCTTTTCATTATTTTTCGAGTTTATTCTTGTAATTTTTTTAATGTTTTTTTTTTTTTTTAACTTCAACATCTTTATTCTCAAACAGTATTTTTTTCCCCTTCACGGGGGCTCTAATACTTCATTGTACTTATACCAAATGGCCTAACTTTGCTTATTTTAGAAAATAAAAGATCATTTTGAAAAAGCCAAAAATGTCTCAACTTTTGGTCCTGTAATTGGACAGTAGATTTTTCTAATAATAATAATGATTTCTAATAAAAGTTGACCTCAAACAGAAGACTTTTATCACTGACTCACCCTTTCATAAGCTGAGCTGCAGTGAAATATGCTGCCATAGCTTGGTCGTGTTCACTCTCGACTGCAAATGAGTGACCATAAGCGATCCACGCGGGGCCGTAGGTTCTCTCCAGAGTGGTGGCTTTACTGCATTCACAACAGCCAGGACACCAGTAAAAAAAAAGTCAAAACAAATGTGGAACTAAACAGAGGATTGTCCTTTCACAGTGTGGACACATACCTAAGGTATCGTCTGGCATGTTCGTTTTTATGGCCAACCATGAGATAGTAGCATCCAACGGCAAACCATGACACCTAGTAACATATTTGTTCAATATTTGAATCCTTCCAACAGCCAGTGAATATTGATGACAATAATTCTACTTACTGGATTGTTAGGATACAAATCTACAAGTTTGTGGGAGAGGTAAAACAGCTCTGCAGAGGGGAAAACGATGAGTTTGGATTAATCAGAAGAACAAACAGGTAAAGTAACATTCATGTGTGTGGTGCACTTTACCGTTTGCTTTACCGAGCTCCACCAGCGTTCCAATGTGAACGGGTAAGCAGCTGGCGTGGAAGGGGTCTTTCACCATCACCCTGAACAGCCGACAAAACAGCTCGATTTAAAAAAAATATATATGGGATCTGAACTAAAATGACGGTGAATGTATGCCATGAATTCAAAAGTGAGCAATCAAATCAAATTATTGATGAGCACTTTTCATACTTTTTGTTTTAAATAGTAAAATCTCATGAACTTTCTATACAAATGTTTTAATAAACATACAAAAAAGGTAAAACAGATAGTAAATCTAAATGTGTACACAAATGTTAAGAACAAACTACAATTTTTACAGGTAAAAAATGACAAAACAAACAACTGCAGTGATTTTGTTCTCTTTTGTTGGTTTATACCCCACCAAAAACAAACTAAGTGTACCTACATGGATGTGAGTTTGTAGCACATTTTGAAATCACAGTTATAATAATGTCTCTCGGCTAGAGACACCACTACATCCAAGTTGTCTTGAAGGCCGTTGACCATCTCTGGCACCACCAGGTCACTGGGTTTGTTATACTGCAGGGAAGAAGAGAAACGTCACGGAGTTTCCTTTTTTTTAACTAGGAAAATGGGATTCAAATTCTATGAATTTTACCAGCATCTAAACAGACAACATGAATCAATATGTGATGTTTTTATGACGCCTGCTCTGTATTTTTCACTTTTTACTCTGCTCCAACAAAATGAATGGATTCTGCAGAAACTTTCCAGTTTGTGAAAATGTACATTATAATAGAGGAATGCTTTATCCCAGAACTCGGATATTTGGGATCTTTGAAGATCGGTGATCTTTATAAATGTTATTTTGTAAAAATATGTTTCAATAATAATTGCTTAAAAATTGCAAGACATTTTGGGTATTTATCTATACAGTATAAACTAAACAAACTGAATGCGCTGCAGTTACTGAAATAAATGAATCTTCAAAGTAAAGTGTTCTCATTTTCAAAATAAAATTATTGATTTTTTTGTACTTGAAAAAAATAAGACTGACGTTTACTGAAATAACATCTGACAAAATGATTTTGCATTAAATTTAGTCCACAATTTGAATAAAAAGAAATGTAATGAATATGAAATTAAGGAAACTATAGAAATTATTTGATCAATTATGAAACGTCTTATGACTGTCTGCTAGCATGAAAAATTGCTAATTTAAAGTTTGAGATTTTTGGGGTATTTTCACTAGAGATGGAAACAATTATAAAAACATATTTGTTTAAGAAAACAGTTTAGATGAAAGAACTACGAGTGTTTCTAGTTGATCCACTTTGTTGCAGGTGTTGCTAAGGCTTTGGGTAATATCTTCTTGTCATCCGTCTACTAGAAATGTAGTTAGTAAAACTTTAAATGAGGATAGAAACACTTTTTCAGGATTTGATTCTGTTTAACACTTTGATTACCTTTTTTAATTTATTTTCAAAAAGGAAGTGTAGCAGCTCCTCTTCCTCCTCGGTACATTGCTGACTCAGAGGAAGTGAGTCGAGGAATTCTTTTTCTATGGAGATAAAGAAAAAAAAAAACATTTCACAGCAAAGTGAAACAACATCAAAACAAACGACTGCATCTGAAATATACAAATGGAGTGAATCTAATTCACTGCTGACTATCCAGCTCACCTTCCTGTGCAGTCAGCATGTGGTGGGATGTTAAAAGGTCAAAAGCTTCAAAGCAGTACACGTCCAGTTTCAAGGCCTCTTTGTAGCTGGAGGTGGCCAGCGGTCGGTTGTCCATGGCGTCATAGATCTTCCCCCGCAGGAGGCAGATGGAGCTGCTGATCTGAGCATTTTCAAAGGAAAGAAAATAAAACACTGATGCTGAAATGCAAATCTTGCTCTAGAGAGTATTACATAATAAAGGAAGTAATTTAGTTATTACTAAAACCTAAAAAAGTCATTTTGTGGAGTTTAGTTACGCCCAGTATAAACATTTATCTGACTTTAATCATTTAATGAACTATTGAGTAGAAATCTTAGGATGCAAACAACATCTGCAGAAAATTCTACTCTTAAGCTTCATTTCTTTCTCGTTTTGGGGGGAAGTTTTCAATGAGGAGGGGCTACATTGACACTTTCACACCTGTCACTTTGTTCTTATTTCATAATCATCCGAGCAGGCCTCTGAATGCCCACTGACGACATGTTTTGCTCAAACCTACTGAGCAGCATCCCTTCAATGAGTCAAGCGGGATTCAGTTTGGTCTCAAAATTTGAGAAATCATCATATAGTTGTCAGCACGGGATCATTTTTTTCAAAATACATCTGTACAAATCCTGACAACATGGCAGCTCAGGATTGTTGGTATGTTGTCTTCTTTATGATTACTGTGTAAACATGAATACACAATTAAAATTAAACACAGTCTATAAATATTTTAGGGTGGAATACAGTGTTTCCTAGCAATATTGCAGCTCATCTAGCTGTTTCACTGATTTCTTTCAAAGCAATTTTGGATACTTTTTTCTTTATAAAGCATCCTGATTGGCTGTTGACCTTGTCGATTAACCTTCTTCATGTTTTGTCTCCTGTACAGAATGAGCTCATTTTGCAGCATTTACGTTAATCTTGAATCATATCTTTGGTTTCATTCTATAATGTGACCTAATTTTTCGATGAAGGTTTGAATTTGCGAGTGTGCACACTCGAGGGCCATAAGGCTAACAGGTTACTGGACGACATTATCAAAAGCACCAGCAGCTACACATTTAAATAAGCTAGCAGAGCTTACAGAGGCGGGGGACATGCCCCAGTCTTTAGTGGATTCTGCCTCGCTGTCCTCCTTCCCACTCCTCTCCAGCATCTTCTTATTAACAGGCTCCTCTAGATCCAGGATATCCAAGGCCTGCTGGAACTCTTTGGCAGCATACTGAGAAAGTATTGAAAACATATGACAAAATTATTTTAGTAAAAACAGTAGTAGACTAAACGTGATGTGTAGTATTGGAAATTGCACTTACATGGCACCGGGCTGCAAGATATTGACAAGCTCCATACAACTGTGTAAGATATAAAGCAACACGTTTGGATACTGCAGATTTATAAACAACAAACCAACTGCGCTGGACTTGGCATCAAATTAAAAAAAAGAAAAAAAATCAACCTATAAAAGATTTAAACGTGTTTATGTCAAGTTTTTCATACAATATTTTAGAATTTTAAATATTAACAGTGTGAACATTTAAACTGCACACGAAAACAGAAGCTTCACACTTAAAAGAATATTAATTTCATGTTTCTAGATTCTGTTGAGGTAAAAATTATACAACTGTTAATTAAAAAACTTGAAAAAATGTTACAAATTAAAAATGTGGCTATTTGTACTGATGGGCTATTAGAATTAGAATGTCCTTGTGTATGCACAATCATATAATGTTGCTTCTAAGATTTTTAAATGAATATATACAAGTCAGGACAACAAATAAAAACACACTTTAAAAATAAAAAATCTAAAATACATACAAATATGTAGATTCAATGTCAGCGAAGGACAATAGGCTGTGCTGGTGACCATACAGCGATGTAAATAGTAAATATCCTACAATTTCACGTATATAACCATATAAACCATGAAATATTAATTTTCAAAGGTCGACATGGTAGTTGGAACTGCAGGATAATAACATACCTTGTCAAGTTTTCGGGAACGGAGGGCGTGCGAGGCTCTGTGATACTGGGAGGTTAGGTAAAGGCACTGAGCTAACCAGTAGATGTCCTGGGGGTCCTCTACACACACACACAATAAAAGAAGTGTCATAAAATGATTCTAAAATTGTGATATTATCTGGGAAGTAAGTTATTTTCTATTTAGGTGTAAGATCCACCGCTGTAACAGAAAGGAACTCTTGCTCAATAACACTTCAGACCACTCTGTAACTCATGAATTTAACAATACCCGATTGTACTTTTGATTATTTATTTCGATTGATTATTATTTGTTTTTTTTTAATGAGACAAAAAAAATCATCAGATTATGCTGTTAAATCCAATTTAGAATTTTTCTTTGACTTCTTTTGGAAAGTTTATGGTGCAGTGAAAATCAAACAACGTACCATAAAAAATAAATTAATAATTATATAAGAATACAGATGTAAAATAATAAGAAAAAAGACTTACATTTACAGAAAAAAATGCAACTCTTAAGAGGAATACATTCGTAAATGTGTTCATCAAGTAGTTGAACCTTCCCAAGAAAAAGTTTTTTGAAAAGTAATTTTCTAGGTGTTAAAATCAGGTGGACATCACACTGAATCTGCTTAACTTTTTATGTAAATGTGTCATTTTATTTTCACAAGATTCCAACTTTATTTTTGAAAAAGTATAACTATTTCCTTGTAAAAATGAAACTTTTTAAATCACAAATTTACAATTTTACTTACATAAAAAGTTGACTATTTTTCTAAATATTATACAACTGTATTTGAGTCAAATCTGACTATTTTGTCATAATTTTACAACTTTTTTCTCATATATTTAATTAGTTCATTTCTTTCTTTTATGATGGCCTTAAAACTCCATTATAATAACCTGTTCTAAACATGTTAAAGCTTCTGCCCTACTTCCCATCATCCCTTTGTTTACAAGTTCTCCCACTAGAATGAATGAAATAAATGAAGTCGTACATGTGAAACTATCAGGATGGAGCAGAGCTTGTGGCTTGCCGTATTAGCTTTAATGTCTCACATAAACAGCTTTTTTTCCAAATGCATTTTTTCCTCAAACTTGAATAAAAAAATATTCATCAGAAGTATTAAATTTTCAGCGTAATTTCTTTTCTCTATATGTCCTTGATCATGAGAAAAATGCCAAAAAAAAAAACATGATTTTCATCAGAGAAGGTTTTTAAGAACAAATACATCCAAGTGCTGCATCTGAAACCCTGCTTGTTAAAGTTCTGAAACAAATATAAAGTACTACAAATTTGTAGTTTGGTACATTTGGAGAAATAAAGTAATCAGAAACGTGAATTACTGCTAACAAAGTGTTATTATAAAAGATGAAGTGTAAGAAGACCCGTAAAGAGATAAATTCAATGGATCTACACGCATCAGTTTGTTTATTTTATCCTACTACGACATTTTTGAAAGTTTTAATTTGCTAAAATATGAGCTTTCTGGTGGTTAATTAGAATATGTTCTGGATAACACGTTAATTGGCCCTCAATACATCCGGTGTACAGATTCAAATTTAAGTAACGGTGTATCTCTCAGAGAAGAGGATCACTACCGCCTTAACTCACCATGAGAAAGTGATGCTATCTTGTCGGCCCAAAACAGAGCACTTTGATACTGCTGCTGTAAACAAACAAACAAACACAAACACTGTCAAATATACGGTTTCGTTTAACTATCTTCACCGAACTGAAACAAAAAATACTAAACAGGCAAACTCGAAGATCCATTCCACTAAGTGTGCAAGAGAACTAGCATGGCTAACAACACTTGGACTACTTATGAACATAAATATTCCTACCTGGTCAATGTACTGCCGCACGCGCTTTCGGAGCCTGTCGAGATTCATGTTTAGCTTTTTAAGTCGATCTCCCAAATTTTATAAATGTGTCATTCCTTCACTATAGAAAAAGCACAACACTACAAAGCACTAACTAGCATGCTAGCGGCGAAAAATCAAACCCGCGGCTTCTCCTTGTAACGTGTGTTTCAGGAAATGATGTCGTGGAGAAAACTCGATGCGGCTCAAAGGTTCCGCTTGTGTGATTTGACTCCAACCCTGAGTTTCTGCTGCGAATTTAACTAAAATGTTGATTTTAATATTAATAATTATAGCTATAATAAATAAAGCATGTAGTAATTATTTTTTTATTTAGTACAATAAACACATTTATTGATTAGATGAAATCTAATAATTATTTTTAATAAATTATCATACAAAAAGTGTAAACATAGTAAAAATAATTATAATTAATAATAGTATTAACTTCAGGTTTAAGTTTATTGCTTTATCTGGAACCTTAAATTGATAACAGTCAAACAAGGTGCTGTATATTAAAAACTTAAAACATTAAAAACAACAAATACGAGTTTAAAAGCTATTAAAGGGAGAAAAATACTAAAAGTATAAATAAGTGTCATAAAAACGCAAAGAAAACTGAACAATTAAATTATTATTATTATTATCTTACATTGTTTTTATTAGTTTATAACAAGCTAATATATTATGAATAGATTTGTTGCCTTCAAAATCATACACTTGTAATGGTGGGGTGAGTGCGAGTGATTTGACTTAATTTTTTTTATTTAGTAGCTGTTGTTGGTATTGTTTCTTGTCTTGTTTTGTATTTATATTTTATTTATTTATTTAGTTAGTTATGTACTTGTTTTTTTAGTTATCTTTTTGGGCTGTTCGTGTGTCTGGAATTTAAATTAAATAAATAATTCACCACCATACCATCATATTCATCAGTAAATATCCATGGATACGTTCATGCTCGCAAAAGGCAAATTAAAATGTTTTATTTATGGTGTGAGATATCTGTCTAAAAGAAATGCACGCATAAAGACAAACTTGTTCACAGCTCTTTCTTTTCACAGGCTCAGCCTGCAGATGCAGAGACTTTCAGCCTGTTCTTACTGTACATGGAAGGATGTAGGTCATTCCAACCTCCAATGAGCACCATGCACACATGTTTGTGTGCAACAGACTGCACGGGATCATGGTGCAGAGAAACGACATTTCTGCACAGAGACAAGACATTCACCTGCACCAGGGTGGCATTTAGGGCAAAGGTGAAGATCTGGGAATCAGCACAGCTGCAAACCCGTCTTCTGTCAAGAGAGTTCCGATGTTCCCTACCTGCTCTTGTGCTCCCTTGCTCTTTAGAAAACACATAAAGAAGAACTGGTTTTAATTGACTTGAGGATGAATTTGGGGTATCTACTTCACTAAATTTATCTCAGCACTATATAATAAGAAGTTCCTGTAGAACCCACACTGTTTAGATAACAATTGTTGATTAATAACACATTAACGGCATGTATTTCATTTTTACGTAGCCATTACAACACTTTTGGTGTGAAGTTAATACAATCAGATCTGCTGCACTTGAATATATTCTGTTTGCATCAATCTATTATGTCTTCAACAAATCAAATGAAAAAGAAATTGAGGCAAACATCTATTAATGCTCACACCCATGTATTCCAGTTAGCTAGCAATTATCTGACAAAGTTAAAGTGCACAGGTTTGTAATAAAGAATGTAAAATAAACTAAAACTAAAAGTGTGACCTGCAAGAGTCTGCTCTACAAAGCTAGTATTGAAAATCAGATTCATAAAACATCTTCATTACGATTCTTACCTTAGCATAGAGTACATTACGCTTAGTGGTTTCACATGCAAAGTTATCAGGTAAACTAGCAGCAAATAGTGACTGGATCTGTTGCATTATCTAAAGGAAACAAACATGTCCAAAGTCGATTTTTCTTTATCTCCTAAAGTGATAGCTTGACAAATTTACATTTTACAACTGAATTTAAAACAAAACACAAATCCTGATGGGATTAGAAATATATTGATTTTTTGGGGAAAAATGTAACAATTTATTTTCAGGTTTATCACATTTATAGAATCTTCTTTTAAGACACTTTTCTTAATATTCAATCTAATTAGTCAATCAAAACATGACATTTTCTATTTCTTTCATTGCTTTATTAGAAGGTTTAAGGATTTTCTATCAACTGTTTCATCAGTTGTCTGCTGTATGGTTGCAGATTTAACCACCAATATAAATACATAAATAAAAGGCTAAAAAATGTTCACATTGTGTACATTTTTAATGATAAATTAAGTATTTATGAAACAGAAACATGACCACATAGAAAATAAACTAAGATGCAATTACTACAACAAACCACTAGATGGCAACAGTCGTTTTAGAATTGGACCCTACAGTTTGTGTAATTTGCTGACCTTTTCAGATAATCCACGATTAGTTAATTAACAACTTAAATATTTATTTCTTTAAAACAAGATGTCTTCTTATTTAGTGGAAAAACTCAATTAAAATTCAAGAGTTTTTAATTATTTATTTAATTAACTTTTCTCTCTGGATCAGTTTGAAGTTGTAGCATCTTCATTTATCCTTGGAAAGTGAACACAGACCATGACATGTTTATTTAAACATTATACATTTTTTAACAGTTGCTGTAGTGATAAATACTCTGATTTCTTTGTTACAGTTAATTTAAACAAATCAAACACACATAGGTGAATGGTAATCAATACATGATTAAATGACTAAAGCTGACACTTAAGTTATTCTTTCTAAACTTTAAAGCAATAATAGTCTTTAACCTCCACCCCCAAAAAAAGTTTTTTTCTAAAAGCTGCTGCTGTTAGACTGTTCAGATCAACACCAAGGAAGACATGTTCCCTTCATTTTTATTTACATATGTTTTACTTCATTTCACTCATCTAAATTCAGCTGTTTTGTGTTGGCTTTGACTTTAATGTAAATTGCAGTGACTTTATAAAGCTCGAGATGGAACTTTGTGTCCATCTAGTGGTGGGTAAAGGAATAGAAACACTTTTTAGGTCACATTTTGATTTAAAATTACATTTTTAGATTTTAGTATTAAGATGCTCCTTTGCATGTTTTACATTTAGATTACATTTATATTAAAATAAGATGTTTATTGGTTTTAAAGCATTTACATTTTTAGTTTAGAATTAAGATATTTTTGTATTTATTTTTACATTTACATCACATCTTTGTATTAAAAGAAAGATGTTAATGGCACTTAAATTACAATTATTTTAAGAATGAGATGTTAAATTATATTTACATTACATATACATTAGGGATACATTTTTTTGTATTTTAGAATTAGATTTAATTTTTAGAAGAATTATTTTTTTTTGCAGTTTTTAATATTTAGTTTACATTTTTATACTAGAATTAAGATGTTTTTTAATATTTCGGTTAAATTTATTGATTATATGTGGAGACTCCAAAACATTTTTATACGTTTTTTTTCACCTGCTTATGATTTTTAGATAATATTTAACACTAAATCACTATTAATGGAGTATTCTTTTAAAAATGTTATACTCTTCACAAATTCCAGACCTGCCTCAATTTTTTGTAGTAATTTTTTTGTATATTGTTGATAATAAATCAATAAATAAATAGTAAACATGAAGTAAATATCAAGACTAAATGGCCACAATCTGAGAGTCGGAGTAACTGTTGAATTACCCTTTTCAAGGATACTTATACCAAAATAACATGTTAAAAACATGATTTTCTCCATATATATATATATATATATATATGTTTTCAAGTCTATGAGATTCTATGAATATCAGGAGATTCTGTATCTCTGTGCTGTAGACAGTTTCTGTCTCCAAAGGCTGCCTGCAGAAAGTCTAAGAAGTCTAAGAATCAAAACTACCTTTTCTGTGAAAAGAGAAATCCTGACAAGGTCACCCAAGAGAATAGTTTACCTTGAAGGAATTGAATAAAAAAAGTATGGACAGACAATAACAGGATTTAAAAAAGCTCACCAGAAGAACCAGGATTGTGTGTGAAGATGAGCAGATGACTGCATCTCTTATCTGTGGAGTGTTTCTCCACCCAAATCACAAACTATGGAAAAAGCAGTCTCTGCAAGGCAGGAGGAACAAATCCTAACAAGCTGCTGTGCATGGAGAGGCAGATCAGAACAGAGATCAACAAGCATCACCAGTTCCCCGAGAAGGAAAAAGGAGCCCAGATTGGTATTTCTGAGAGAAAAGGAGGAACGGAAGAGGAAGGCTGTCTGCACAAAGAAGTCCAGACTAGAAAAAGGGACAAAATGCCTTAAAATATGGAAATACATGCAAACTCGACAACATATATAATTTTACTTAAATTAAATAATTAATATCATCTTATGATCTATTGTGTACCTAGTGGTATTTTGATTATGATATTCTTAGATTAAATAATAATAATAAAAAAAAAACTGTTATTTTCTAGGAAATAGTTTCTGCAGAGCAGCTGGAGTTCATTAGAAATTTGGCTCTGAGTTGTGGGCGGGACTAACGGTGTGGAGTAAGCCCGCCCCCACTTCCCATCATCTCTCTGTTTACACAATCTCCAGCTATTTTGCAGCCTTTCACAACACCAACCTAACATTATTAACATTAATGATCAGCTTTAATGATCTCAGTTTCAAACAGCGTTTTTTTTTCATTTACTACTGATTCACAACACTTTGAATAAATAAATGTTCAGATATACAATTTTAAGCTTAATTTGCTTCACACATGTCCTCCATCATGAGAAAAATGCCACAGAAACATGTTAAAAACACTAAAATCTTGATTTTCATTAGAGTGACACCTTAAACACCTACCATAAGACACATTAAAATGAATGTTGGAACTTTAATAAACTAAAAAAATATAGAAATCAAAAATAAAACATGAATTAAATTTTCAAATTTTTATACTGATTTACCAAGTTAAAAAAATGTTTTGCAAAGTTTACATTTGCTGAATGAGAAAACTTAATGTGAATTCAGGGAAATGCTCAGATATTAGTTTGACAAATGTTGCATGGTTGATGATGCACTAAATTATATATATGAAACTGTAAAATGTACTAAAAGAAAAAAATGTTTTTATACCACAACTTCTTATTTCTATTGAAAACTAAAACCCTCATTTAAGACTTTCATTTACATCCTTCATTTCTTTCTTTTAGTGAATGATGATCATAAGAGGTGATGAAAGCTCGCATAAAGGATGAATCACAGCAGTCAATTGTAACCTGCGGTACTCACTCAATCTCTTTAACCAATTTAACCCAATGTGTCTCTGTCTTAATGTGGTATTAACCTAATCTGCCTAAAAATGTATTTCATTATTTGAGCCGACCACAGCTTGGATATTGCGATTTTCTTTCAATTACCCACAGTTGCCACGACGACAGCCTCATAGAAAAGGGATTAATGGTTTTAAATGATGTGCTTGTTAAGTAATTTCTGCAAAAGGAAACACACAGATGCATGGAGATAGACTAATTGGTGGAAGGAGACGGGAGCGTCTGGCTGGTAAAACGAGCCACCGCATGAAAGCTGGAATTCATGCAGTTTACGGATCAAGCCAAACAGATTTTTTTCTTAATGACTGCCAAACGCTGTTTCTCACCCACGGCTTGCAGACCTTTGCTAACCTCACAGTTAGGCCACTTGTGAAGTGACACCAAACATTTTTTTTCAGTTGATGTAAGATTGAGCACAATCATAGGAAATAGAGAACCTAGCCTGCTCTAGATTAAATAAAAACACCCCTAAAATAGGCTGAGAGTGTAGTACATATATTATTCTACATGGGATGCAACAAAATTCACAAAAATCATATTAACCCTGTAAAGTCCACTATATCACATAATTGACTTTTTTTCAATTCAATGTTTTAAATCTGTTTGATAAAATCCACAGGGAAAAAAACATTAATGATTTATGTGCCGGATCCGCGATATTAAAGTTATACAATGGTGGTAGATGCGTCAAAACTCTGTAAGACACATGTGGACAAACGTGGAACAGTTGCCACAAATTTGTGTATGCATCTTGCAAAATTGCACACAATTGCTTAAGATTGACATAATAATTTCACATAAAATACTGTGTAATTCTCAACCGACCAAAATTTTTGAACCGCTCAAAACCGTATTCACGTAAAGATCCAACGGCTGAGACCCTCAACGGACATCTGCGCACATCAACAAATGACGAAGGAACACTTATGAATTACATACATCAAGCAAGTTGTCATAAACGGACAGACGGCTGGATCCAAGTGCAGCAGGTTTTATTGGCACAGGCAGGAGAACAGGTGTGAAGCACAGCTAAAAGTTCACTAAGCTAAATCCGGGTCAGGTGGGTAGAGGTCAAACATGAGGGCATCAGAGAATAATCAGAGTGGTCAGGGTCCAGGCGAGTTGTCGGGGCAGGTGGTAAACAATCAGGAGTAGAAGACGAAGCAGGGTCAGATGAAACACTCAGTGATGCAGGCAGAGTGGCACAAACAAGACTTCGCACTGAGCAGAACTCAGTGTTCTGACTAAATACTGCTGAGAGCAATTGCAGATGAAAAACACCTTTCTGGGAGAGACAGCAGGGGCTAATGGGAAGTGTAGTGTGGAGTCCCAGAAAGTACTAGTACTCAGGTGATAAATCCCACTGATGGCCAGAGGGGGAGACAGATACATGACACGTATCGCGAAAAACCGAAATCTCATACGTGTGCAAATTGTACATAGCGGTTGTGTGACACGGCTTTCAAGAAAGTAAAAATACTCTTGTTTCAAGAAAAATAAAGTCTTATTTTCCGTCTTGTGAGAGAATAATCTTAGAAGGAAGTTTTTCAGTAACAAAATAATCATAATTTGAATTCAAATTCTTGGTAAGACCATTTTTTTCTTTCCCCGTTGGTAGATTTTTTTTCTTTTTTGCTTATTTAAATAAAAAACTGCCAATAGGTAAAGGATTTTTGACTTCTAAGGGGATTGTTTATGCAGTGCATCCGTTTACTATTGTACTGTAAATCAAATTATGGAGCCTTTCAAAAAAAGCCAAAATTGATCAAATGTGATCTTTTCCTTTTTTAACAAAACAGAACCGTTGACTTTTCAGATACATTTTGGAATAGTTTAATGTTATTCTTCCTAGAGATCAACTTTTAGCCCTTAGTTGATTTACTTTATATATTTTTTATTATCATTATTTTTACATTTATATTCTTATTTGGTACAAAAGTGGCAGCAAACAGCGTAAAAAGACTTAATTTTTCAAAAACCGGACAGTAAAAAACAAAAAAATACATTTTTTCACCTTGCACTTACAATGGAATAAAGAAACAAAAAAACATGGATCTGTAAGCTAATTATGAAGCAAGATAATGATGCATTTACTGAAGCTTGTTTTCATGTCTTGTGGCGAATGGCAGGGGATCTAAGCAGTTGCAGGCGGTCTCTGTGGTGGATCTTCCATTGCGCTGTGATGTGAGCAGGTGCAGCGGGAAACTGTCTCTCAGGGACACAGGAAGCAAAGTAACACCTGATTGTCAGACAAACATTTTCAGATCTGTGAGTGTAGATGTGTTTTTCAGATGTAACCAGCTCCAATCTGAAGGTGATTAAAATCATTGAAACTAAAGATGTGTCTTAGGAGAATTCCCGTTTCATAATACAAGGAAATATTGTGTTTATGTGGTTTCAGGTGTTTCACTGTGAACTTTTACACTTGTGCGGACTAATATTGGAAGTTTCTCTCATTGTTCACTTTGTTCCTACTTTCTCTACGCCTATGGACACAAACATAGCAAGAAGAAAGAGGCTGTGCAACTCCCCAAGGTCAGGTTCTAATCTGTGTGATGGTTGTGACTATGGTAACAGGTCCCACTGGGAGAACCTGTTTAGAGGTGGCTGCATCACAGTGACTCTCCCTGCCTGCCGGCTTGTTAGGATTATAAAAGAAACACCTGCGATCAAAGAGTTCTGATAAATGAACTCAGCTTTCTCAAACTGAAAGAAGTCAGTCGTTTTCCAGGAAAACTGTACGGATGCTGAAGACACTCGATGACGAGGGTGTTTAAAACTGATTAGTTTGTTGGACCGTTTTGCGTTTCCAAAAGATACGATACAAAGATAATTCTTTTTACAGGCTTTATTATCTTTAATTGAAAAACTAAATTATCCTCAAAATCTCTGTTATTTTAAAAAAAGGTTCTAAATAGGAGAAGTAGGTTTAAATGGGGACATCTAACAAAAAATAAGCCAGTCATGTTAAAATGTATTAAAACATAATAAATATACATAAAAAATACATTAGTAAATACTTTATTTCTAATTGGGAGAAAAAGAAAACAGCCAAGATTTGAAAGAGTAAAATGATATGTCCAAAGTCTGGCCCGTGTGGGCCAAGTTCAGCCCACGTTCATATTTCCACTGCCCCAGAAGCTCCTCTCATAAAATTGATAACATGCAGCCTCCAGCACTTTTTAAGAACTACAATATCTCGCTTGTGATTGGCTACATTATGTTCTAAGCTATTGTTAACCTGTGGCAACAAGCGCTCGACTATCAGAGAGCAAAGAACAGATTTATTTGTATCTGTAAACCAAATGGCATTTTTATTTTATTTTATCCTTTTACTTGCTCTTGGTTTTAACAGAGTTCATGTTTTACCATTTGATTTATATTATATTTTACTATCTTAATTTTAAATTGTTTTAACATTTTTCAAATGGAGTTTTTATTCCTTACAAGTAGATTTCACACCACAGTTCTTTTTTTGATTTTAATCATTTTAAAGCGCAACATAAACATATAAATAAATGATTACATCTATCTCTATATCTATAAATAAAACTATAAATAAACCACAGGGGTTTGCAGTTCTGAATAAGATTGTATTTGTGTTATTTTCTTATTCACAGGTATTTACATTTAGAAGCTTAAAGTGAGCATTTATTAGTGAACAATATGTTACATCTTGTATGAACTCTAATTTATATGGAGAAATATTTATTTTATTTTATTTTATTTTGATTTAATTTAATTTAATTTAATTTAATTTAATTTAACTTTTTTTAACCCTTTAACACCTGAGGCGTCACCGGTAACGCTTAACGCTTAAACATACTGTAACTTTTCAGTAATGCTTGTGCCACTTTCTCCTTCAGAATCTGCTAGAATTATGCTGATCGTGTGAACGGTAGAAAAGTTACAGTCAAGGAACATAAACACAGGGAGTTCCGGAGTTAAAGAGCTCATTTCATTTCATTTTGTTTGATTTTATTCTGTTTTTTTATTTTTTTATTAAAATTTACATTAATTTTAGTCAAATGTATTTAGACATAACTCTGTTTTATCTGGATAAATTAGAAATCTCCCACTAATTCATTTGCATCTAATGTTATAATAATAGTTCAAGGATTTCAGTTCGATTGGTTTTTCATCTCACCAAAATTGATCCTCTTGGCAAAACGTTTGGACACTCCTGCAATATGGGTAAGATTACAAAACACTTTATTGTGCAAAAACAGCAAGAAGTACAACAAGTCTATTTGACTCTTTCATATTACAACATTCATAAGAACAAAAACCAGCAGGGACAGGGCTCCCCGTCTGAAACACACCAGCAGAGGCAATTCTAAATGGCTCCATCTGCATGCAGAAAACTGTTTTAAAGTCAACACATTTCCTTGCAAATGGATGGTTGAATTGCTAAGGCACTACACTCACAGCCTTTTTGTTCCATTAATGCTGCTGAGCTACAGAAGAATGGACTCTTTGAATCACAAATAAGCTTTAGCTTTCCGTAATGGTCCGTGGTGGTAACTTTTTTGGCAAATGCTGCTCTGTATAGAGGATGTTTGCCCCATTTTAGTGCTCAGTCCCATTTGGACCTGGAACGCATAGATCTGCGCTATGCAAGCACATCAATAATGAAAGACGCAGTCTTAACAAGTTAAAAAATAGTCCCAGTTCTATTATGTAACCGTGGAATGAGTTATGAAGATGACTGCAGTTAGCTTGAAAAGAATCCCTTCTAGATTAATTAACTGCAAGGAGCTAATACTAATACAAATGTATTACTAAATGCTTTCTTCTTGCATCATTTTGTACATTTTTAATAGATTTTATTAAAGATTATAATTCTGGAAACTTCTATTCTAGACACATATAGGACTGGAATGCAGAAAACCAGGGTTCACGCGATCCCTGACAGGATAAGCTGAAAGGTGAACATATTATGTGTACATGAGTATTTAACAGACTCTAATTATGAAATGGATGGTAAAACGAAAGAGGTTTGTAGAGTTTATAGTAACACTTCAACTGTGATATATTTATTAACGCCCTCGCAGGCGTCCTGCCCTGTAGCTGTGAGATCAGCGTAATAAAACGCAAGAAAAATAAGTCTTTTTTTATATTATGTGATTGAGATTTTATTAAATTCAAGAGATAACACAACATTTATTTGTAATTTTTGGATAAAAGCAATCTTTTATTTGAATAAATAAGGCGGAAGATGAATGTCGATGGCTGCGGAGCCTATCTGCTATTAGAATTCCAACAACGAGGAAACATAATTTTTTTTTTTGGGATGGCGACCAACATTAATTTTTCTACAATAATGAACACCAGCGTTGTTTAAAAATTGCGGAAACTCCACAATTCATTCCGAAAGTCCCGCCCACCGCTGTTACGAGAGGCGAGCAGTTCAGACTGGACAGACACGCTTCCACCTGTGAGCAGATTCCAGCCGAGCAGACCAGAAATCCAGCTGGATCAAACTTCTCCAAAAATGTTTCTTTTATTTTTATTTTTTCACAAACACAATATAGAACATTTATGAGAAAAAAGAAAAAGCTGAAAAAAAATTAAAGGAAAAATGTCAAATAGACAGCAGGAGAAATTCTTATTTCTGGTAGGTTAGGTTCCAAAGGGTTGAAAAAAAAAACATTTTAAATGTACGATTAATCAAGATTAATTTTTTACAGGTTCACAATTAGTTATATTTTTAATAGTTTTTTTTTTTATTGGATTTCTAGTTTAGTTGTATTTGTGATGTTTAAAGAAGCTAGTAGGATTTCTCAACCTTTGTCAAAAATAATACTCACATTGACTCAAAACTGGGGGGCACTTACTCCCTCATAACCCCCCATAGCTTCACCCCTGTGTAACAGTATTCTGTGGCACCCCTCAAGTTAAAAGACTGCATTTTGTGTTTAAACAACTCAGGTTGTTGAGACTGGGGCAAATGGATCTTTGAATATGTCTGAAAACAATTCAATTGAATTAAATAATGGCCACAATTATAGATTTTTTTCAAAGAGGGGATCCTGATCCATGACAAACTTGATGTCTGTACCATAAAATGCACGAAATGTCCACCTGACCGACTCTGCCAAAACCAAAGCAAACACTATACTGTCATGGACTAAAATCCAGATTCACACAATGGTATAATCTACCTTCAGAAATGTTGTGGTATTGGGGGTAGGGTCTTCATTTTGAGTGACTTATGAATTTTTAAAACAATCGATAGGTTAAAGCATCAAGGTTGCATCAGTAATTATCCAAAGTGTCACTGTTTTTTCTTATGTCATGTGAAATCT
This sequence comes from Oryzias melastigma, assembly GCF_002922805.2. NCBI lineage: Eukaryota > Metazoa > Chordata > Actinopteri > Beloniformes > Adrianichthyidae > Oryzias > Oryzias melastigma. The sequence goes on along the minus strand of NC_050532.1, from coordinate 5,992,577 downwards.
GGATTGCAACATAGCCTGTGAGTAGTCAGTGTTGCAAAAACTGATGTCCAATTGATGTGGTGTAACCCAGCACTATTACATTTCACATTTCTGCTTTTTATTCAGTGATTGTATTGTTTTTGTATAATTTTCATATCAAAACACTTATGTTTAATAAGTCATCAGCTGGTCCAATTTTCCTGAAAATCCTCCAGGTTGCAGGGAAGCCATCCTATCAAAATAAAACCCCCAGATCCCGCCTTGAACTCAGGAAATCTGTTCAGTTAGGTTAAATGTTTATTTTTAGTTTGCTTCATCATTGTTCCTTTCTTTTAAGGCTATGTCTATTTCTTTCTTTTCTTGAGCAGAACAGACTGGCTCATTGCCCAGCACATCAGCGGTTAAAGAGGGAATAGAATGGCCTAAATATTGATTATCTTGTTTGCTATGTAGGAACCAATCAGTTCAATCACCACACATGGCTTTATGTTTGACTTTATGTTTGAAGAACCCGTTTCTTCACCGCAAAATTCAGTAAATGAAATGCACTTAAAGATTTCCTTCACCATGAAGGAAAAATACCAATTAATACATTATAAAGATTAAAAGAATGATGGTTAGATAAAGGGGTGGAGGGGTAAAGGAGAGGAGAACAGAGGGATAAGGAATGGGTTTGGTGTGGAAGGGGCCTCTTCTGCAGTAACTTATTTCTGTTCACATATTCACTGCACCATGGGGTCATTCTGGACGCTTTGGGGGACTAATTAGAGCTGCCATGTTTTACATGACCCAGAAGAAAAATGTAGATTTATCTTCACTCTCTTTAGATAAAGTCAAGAACTCCATCTCTGTTGCAGCAAAAGACACAAACCTGGATCGAAACAAACATCTATGCATCGATTTATTTTAACGATTAATTTATATCATAATTTGTGGTTGTGGATATGAGTCATAGTCGATATTTATTAATTCTGAATGATCCGATTCACTGACCTAAAACTGATCTAGAATATCTTTAGCTGCTGAGGGCGGCTCTAGGATGACGTCATGAAATGGGTGGCACCCACAAGGAACAAAAGGCGGAGCCTCAGAGATCTAGTCATCTTACTTCTGGGTATGAAAAGAGTTCACAAAAATAACTCATATTTTATTACAAAAATTGCTTTTTGGTATGACAAAAGTAATATATGATCATATATACAGACATATTCTTATTCTGAAAGGCTTAAGAAAAGCATGTATAGACCAGGGGTGTCAAACTCAATCGCACAATGCCCCAAAGTCCAAAACACTCCTTATGTCACGGACTAAACAGGATAAACATTTATTGAACACACTGAAAATAATTTTTTAAACTTTAAAATGTAACTTTTTATCATTACTATGAATAAAAGTCGGCAGGAGTATTATTCCAAAATAAATCAACTTCAAACTTAAGTAACTTTTAATATTATACTCTTCACAAAAATATATATTTTGTGAAAATTATACAAGTTAGAAATAAGCGTAAGATAACATCAGCCCGTAAATAACAATAAAATAGATTGATCTGGAGGGGCGAATATAACTACCCAGAGGGTGGGATCCGGCCCCCGGGCCTTGACTTTGTCACATGTGGTATAGACCCTTTAAGTCTATAAGTCATTGGAGATGCTCTACAAATTAGTTTTGAGCAATACAACCTCTGAACAAGTCACAGTTTCTACCTTTTTTATTGTTTTGTCTCTTTTTAATAATAATAAAAAAAAACAAATGTACATATGAATCAAAACACTGCAACCATAAATACTTATTCAGAGAGAGAGGAACCGGACTTCAGGACAGAGAAACCCATTCCAAACTGAAAATAGCACGTATAAACAAAAATAAAATGTGCTAAATTGCAGATCATAACCACACCACAGACATGAGATCATTCTCCATGTATGACTCTGTGTCCTGGTGGACAGAAGTGTAAATTTAAAAGTCTTTCCACAAAGGATGTGGGTTGGCTTGCTGTGGAGGGTTCCTGAATTGTAAATGGTTCATAAGTGACCTTGCCCCTATCACTCTGCAGTAATGAATACTCCTGGCAGCGATGGATTTTAAAGAGAAGCAGGTTATTATATGTGTGGGATTTCTCAATTTGTTTTATCTGTCTTTTGCCACGTTAGTCATTATGTGGGTGTAATCTGAAAGAGATCAGTGACTGCAAAGTCATGGCAGGGGAGAGTCGGTGTAGCCAGACAGCTCTGGGTGGTGTTGACTGGTGGGGAAGAAGATGAAGAGGACAAGGGGGAAAACAGAAGACCAAAGGGGTGGAACTGGAAAGAGAGGAGTGCTATGAGGCTTTAAGGGAAGAGTTAAAACAAGTTTGAGCTGAAAGGAGAATTTTTTTCCATATGACTGGACAGCTACAACTAAAGCGATCAGAGAGACTTGGAGGAAGGGACTTGGTCTGTCATCTAGAATTAGGAAAGCTGATTAAGAGACTTTGTGGTGGAAGAAAGAAGTTCAGGAGCGTGTGAAGAGGAGAAGGAACAGAGGGATGCAGCACCATGTGTTGGTGGACGACTAAACAACATGAGACTAAACAAAGGGTGTACGAGGACTTGTATGACAAGTTGGACATAAAGGAGAGAGAAGTGGATCTAGAGCAAGGCAGAGATACAAAGGTTAGGGTGACAGGAATGGAAATGTGTTGACAGGCTCCACAAGTGGGATGGAAAGCTGGAAGGAGATTATAAGAGCTGATAAATGAGGAGAATGTTAGAGAGCATAGAGCAGGGATCATTAAGGATAAAGGCATTGAAGAAGACGAAGTGTGGAAAGGCAGAATACCTGTGGAGGAAATTCCATACATGTAGAGCATTTAACAAGATCTTGGAGAGTGAGAAGATGCCTAAAGAATGGAGGGAGAGTGTTCTAGTGCCCCTTTATGAAAGAAGAAGTGACAAGAATACAGAGGAATATAGTTGATGAGACACAATGTAACAGAGCAGTGATACCTAACCAAGGTCAGAAGTGAGCTTTCATGATTAACAGCATGGTTTTATGACAAGAGTACCCGAGATGCAATATTAGCTTTGAAGATGCTTTTGGAGAAGAACACGAGGTCTTTGTAGATCTAGAAAAAGTCTACGACAGGATACAGAGATAGGAGCTGTGGTTTGAATGATACAGTCTGGAGTAGCAGAGGTGCACTTTGAAGTTGTGCAGGAGATGTAAGAGAGCAATAAGTTGCTCTATATGTGGCAGAAAAGTTTAAGGTGGACAAAGTATCCGCTATTAACTCCTTCTAGTTTGTTGTAGGGATGGACAGACTGACAGATGAGGTAAGACAGGAATTCTCGTGGATCATGATGTTTGCAGATGACACTGTGGTCTGTAGTGAGAGAAGGTGGAGGAACCTCTAGAACAATTGATGTTTGCTTTGAAAAGGAGATGAATTAAGATATCTCAAGTTTTTTTGATTAAATGAGAGGAAGTCAAGTGGAAATGGTGAAATTACAGGGAGCTAAGGTGAAAAAGGTGAAGGAATTTTGGGTCCAACAGGCCAGAGAAATGGAGAGTGTGGGAAAGAGGTGAACAGTTGTGTACAAGAAGATTGGAATGGATGGCAGAAGGTTCTAGCTGTAATGCATGACAACAAAGTGTCAGCAAGAATGAAAAGAAAAGAGTAGAAGACTGTGGTGAGAATGAAAAAGACAAGAGACAGAGCGGAGATGTCAGAGGGTTTGGGAGGATCAGGAAAAGAAGCCAAATATGAAAAAACATTGGACCAGGATACAATTGGTGATGTATTTATTTAACCTTTATTTATCCAGGCAAGAGAGATAAGGGAAAATAATTCTTAATTTCTACTGTGGAATGGTAAAAGGCAAGATCTTTTGAAAAAGAAAAAATAATGAGTTAAAGGAGACATAGAACAAAAGTCAGGATAAAACAGCAGTAATACAGTCAAAATAATTAAATTGACATTTTTAAAATCAGTGATGAGTTAAAATTAGTTCAAAATAAAAGTGATTCAGTCATCGCTCACAGAATATTATGCCAAAACTGAAAATAAAGTTTTTTGGGGGCTGAGAATAGATTAGAGAAGTGTTTAAGTGTCTGTCAACATCTCACACCTACTGTTAAATCATATTTCATCATTACTGTAGCGGTGTGCCATTACTTTAGAAGTTTTTTTTTGTTTGTTTAAATAAAAAGCTAAAAAAAACACTGAGTCAGCTTGCTTTTTATTGTTGCGAATCTCACCTGAGACTAACAGAAAATACATGAAGAGTACAGAATTTTGTCTCTTTAGGACTAAAACTCCACTGATTCACATCAAGCATGGGATGTGCTAAATGCGGTTTCTTGAACACACTTTCAGCCCATGGTGTTCACACTAAACTCTGTACTTTATACTGGCGCATGTCCACCACCTACAGTTGCTTGGCATGAAATGTCATAGCGGTGCAATTCCCCAACCCCTCCGGCTTCTTCCTACCCCTCCAGTTGTAGGGGTATTAGAAGGAATAGGGGTGTCCGAAATTGCTTTTTTAAGGGTAGTGCGTCAGGATTTTTGACTGTGTAATTCCCTCTTCCGCAACGGTGATCCGCGTTGCGCTGTACCAGGGAGGAGAAAGCATTTCTTCACAGAAGTTTACATTGATGTAAGTAATAACTTTGCTTTTAGTGTGACTTTTTAAAGCTATAAAAACAATGTTGCTGTGTATTTTCTTGGTGCTGGCAGCTATGTGCTAACATAGATGACCAGCAACTATTGATGATGTTTTTATGGGGTAGTGTTGTCCAAATTAGACAACACTACTTTTCTGTAACTCTTTGTTTGGAGGGCTAAATGTAGGAGAAGGGAGTAGCCATAGGGGTAGAATTCGGATTAGGCCTTAGCCCTTAAAAATATATTTCAGACACCCCTGCCCCTTCAAATGCCCCTACAATTGGAGGGGCAGAGAAAAGCCAAAGCCTTATTGTCATACAGTTCCAACCAGGCACAAACCGCAATTATCATTTCTTCTTCGTGATCAATTTTCTAACGGTTGACACTTTCATGAATTAAAAGGAACGCAATCTGCACCCCACTACCAATTTTGAGTTTCCAATCGATCAAATTTTGACCTGGTTTAATCTTCAATGTGCATTCAGTGGATGTGCTTTTTGGACCCAGAGTGCCCCAAAACTGTACGTACTGCATTAGCGCAAGACTTTTAAACGTTGAAACCCAAAATGTGCATTTTACATGTTTTTTTTTGGAAGTGGGCACTTGAACGCCCGTTGCTGAAGCTAGTGTGCACGAAGCTGAAGCCAGATTCTTCTCAGCCTGATGCTCCAGACAAGCAACTTAGAGCTGATGTTGTTCTTCTTTCCCACTCTCCTCTGGGGAGCGCGAGAGATTTCAGATCCCCAGTGGATCGCCCACACTCCCACTCTTGACCGTGGACCACGCCCCCGACTCCATCCTGCATGTCTGAGTGAGAGTGATTCCTGCTGGGTCGTCTGTCCTCCTGCTCCTGGCCGTGGACTGCACTTCTGCTTCATCTTGACTATGGACTTAATCATCACTCGTCCCTCAGCTCTATATGAATGAACTCTTTTAGATACATAGTTGTAGAAGCTAATCTTTCTTTAATAGTTCTGGTATCGCCTGTCCATCCTGGGATAGGATCTCTCCCTCATGTGGGAATCCCTAAAGTTTCTTCTTTTTTCCTGACTCAGGTTTTTTTTAGGAGTTTTTCCTTACCGGGAGGGAGGGTCTAAGGGCAGAGATAACCAGTTTATTTAGTCTTAGTTTTTAACTATTGTTCATATTTTGAAGCCTAATGGGGCAATTTTCTTTGTGATTTTGGGCTATATAAATAAAATTCAATTGAATTGAATTTAATTGATGGAGCTTCATGGATGAGTGCAGAAAATTATCCAAATCCGATAAATCCAACTTCCTCCTGCTTTATGCTGTCTGAATTACCCCGATCTGAATGACTGAGAACCTACGCCAGTATTTCATAGTGAAGCATCCCATAATTCACCATTCAGATTTTCAGAACATGTAGTATTGGAGTAAGTGTTTTTAGCCTTTTCACTTTAGGGTATGCCCACTACCATTAGAACAGCATTGAATGCAGATTCCCATTTGAAACTCTTTCAATATTTTCTTTCTATCTATGCACTATATCTAGGAGATGTTACCCCTCTGGTCTATTCCATCCTCCTTTTGAATAATCAAAAACCTCAAACCTTACAGGGAAAATCTGATGTTAATTCCTTTCCATTTCTGCATCTTTGATTTATTAATTTTTCTAAAGGAGAAAAGAGGCTCACGGAGCCGCTTTTTGCCGACTGCAGCCTGAGCAATCAAAAGGATGTATTCTAATGATCCCTGACAAAATGGTCAGTTGATATCCTCCAGGGTGCAATGATATTTTACATTAGAGTGGATGGATCGATAGCAGAAATGACACGAGGAGCATCCGCAGACGGAGAAAGTTCCAGACTGCTTTAGTCTCCGATTAAGCCTATTATATAATAAGTCCATCAAACCCTGCAGAACAACTTTATTAATAGATACACGTACACATTTGTACAAGTATGCTGAAGATTCATTGTTGCAACTCTATCGGAGGAGCAAATTGCAGTCACTTTAACAAGATTTTATAGTCACTGTGACATTGCAACATTTTATTGCAGCGTAAAGGAAGCATTTTGTTTCAAAAGGGCCCACGTCCCCAAGGTACCAGCTATCACAGACAACTGACAAGACATGGGTGCCACAAACTGGGTCATTGAAGTGGATTAATGTGGTAACTCCATATTGGATGCACAACACTATTTCAGAAATTTAATCGTCTCCGGCAAAGAGTAGATGTTTTTTTTTTTTTTTTCCTTCACAAATTGCATGTTTTTCCTGGTTATGCAACAAAAGCAGGTTGAGATAGGCTTTGAAAATCAGAGCTGATGAAGCCTCGGTGAGACTTTCTGTCTTTTTTGTCATTAGACTCTGACCCTGGCAATTTGCTTCACTCTATGTGGCATCAAACACTGGCAAATTGAGTTGACTCAGGATCACTGAAGGCTTTTATTTCTCTAAATAAAAGCAGAAGAGCTGACTACTGTCTATTCTGAGACTGAAGCACTGATCTTAGGCTAAAGATAAATAGTTTATCCTACGTTCACAGAACTTGCGATGAGCGTTCATGAGCTACCCGAACTACCTGGTACTAGCTCATGTGCAGCGCCACCTACAGTCGGAAGATGCATGGGGTAAATCTTGTGAGTCTTGCCTTTTATTTTCAAGTCCCCCATGACAATATTTTTAATAAAGTAGTGTTTTAATCATGATTATGACGTTTTTAACAGACGTCCCACAACCTAGTTGTATTAAAAACTCATTTTTCATGTTGATCTGAAGCTTTTGTTTCCAAAATCTTTTCTGAGGGGGCGTGGCTATTGACGTCGAGCTGAGCAGCTCTTCCCCTGATCCCCCCTGTCTGATTATGGTAGCTCTGTGTGTCTCAGTAGCATAAATCTTCACTGGTGCTACATAAAATTGCCCAGCAAGATCATTAATGTCCAGACGTTTTGTTTTGAGTCAGATGTCAGCTCGGACGAGGAAGTGAAGATCTTCATGGTCCAGACTTCCTCCAAAATCCTTACTGGCGAATCATCCAATGTTTGCCCAACCTTCACTCGACCGTGCTTAGGATAGGCTCCAGCAACCCTGTGACACCAAAAGAGATTAAGCAGGTTTAGTGGATGGAGGAAAATAAACAGGAAAAAATAATTAAACTATTTCTAATAATCTAATCTTTACATGAATGAATTATTACATTTGATAGCTGCCTTTATTGTATTTTTCAGAATGAATTAAAGATTCAAACAAAAGTATCCAAACCAAAAGTAAAACTCAGAGTGAGAATACATTTTTTTCTGTTATATTTGAACTTTTGTTGATCATTTTAAGAAAAAATATCTGTTGTTTGCTCTCACAAAACAAACAAACAAAAACAACTGGAATGACATCAGCTCTAACCTGTCACAGTGAAATTGTCTGTGCGCTTGTGTGCTTTATGTCAGGGGAAAACAAGATCTTTTCCTTTGGTGCCTGATGTCTTTAGGACCTTTGAGAAAAGTGGTCATTAGAGGGAAAGAGTTGCTGTGAGCAACACAAACTGAAGCTTCGCTCTTCCTGTGGGGCTGAAGGGAGAAAAACACAATCAGTGAGGGTGTTTTCCACAACGGAGTATTAGGGCCACCACCAAAGAAAAGTAATTGATTAATAGACAAGAATAAAGTCGTGAAAGTAAAAAAAAAGAGTCAACATCTCACAAAAACTCGTAGACTTATGAGTAAAAATAGCAATACTTTGCAATCATAAAGTTTTAATTTAATTAATTGTAAGCTAAGAATTTATGTGATTAAAATCATAATTGTATGAGGCAAAAGTCTGTTTAGTAAGAAATATATGAACAACAAAAAGCAAACAGTCTCATGTTTCTGAGATGCATAGTACATGTAAGCGATTACTTTAGCATTAGCATCACAAATAAAAAAGTAGGCTACTCTATCTTTTAGTTAGTGAGTCAACACTATTTTATTTCAGATACAAGAACATTGAAAATAATTTGAAGGAATTCTTTAGAAGATTTTGATCCAAAAGGAGTGGATTTCCAGACGATGCCATCAGTGTAGTGCGAGGTCCAAATGTATTATAGGACATGGATTGCTATGATTAAGTAAAACCTTATGGCATCCCCATGAATGGGTGCATAGTGGACTTAAACATACTCAATAAACTTAGTGTTTAAAACGAGAATGTTTTTTTATTGTAAAATTATAACTTAAAATTTTACTTACTTCTTTGTACTTTTTTGTAAAATATTGATTTTATTTAATTATTTAAAAACTTTATTCTCATAAAATGCTGTATCACAATTTTACGCTAAAAGGCTGACTTCTTTCTCACAATTTTGGACTTTATTTTCATAAAATGCTGGTTTTTTCATCATATTTTACAGCCTTATTCTCAAAAAAATGTTGACTTTTTCTCATAATTTTATGACTTGATTTTCATGAAATGCTTACTTTTTTCATAATCTTACAACTTTATTTTGAAAAAGTGTTGACTTTTCCTCATAATTTGACAACTTTCTCCTTTTAATATGTTGACATTTTTTCTTCATTATTTTATGACTTCTTTCTCACAATTTTGTTTTTTATTCTCATAAAATACTGACTTTTTTCTCATATTTCACATTTTTTTTTCTTATAAATGTTTAATTTTTGCTCATAAATTCGGAGTTTCATAAAATACTGACTTTTTCTCACATTTTTACAACTTTAATCTTGTAAAGCTTTGACCTTTTTTAAATTATAATTTTACGACTTTATTCCTATCAATTTTTTTTCAAATAATTTTAACGCTCCATTCTAATAAAATGTTGACTTTTTTCAGAATTTTAGAACTTTATTCTTGTAAAATGTTGAATTTAATTCTCATCATTTTACGAGCTGAAACTAGTAAAAAAAATCCCCATTATTATATACAACTTTCTTCTTGGAAAAATGACATTTTTCAATCTTACTTTTACAACTTTACTGTTGTATATTCATTTTTGTCATGGTGGCCTTAATCCTCCTTTACAGTGTTTTTTTTTTTTTT
>NC_050532.1:5981345-5982054 GCF_002922805.2 Oryzias melastigma | reverse complement strand
ATTGGACCGGATCCGGGGCGATGTGCTGCTTTGTTGGGGGCTATCATTGCAGCATAGGATGCATCCTCCCATCCACCCTCCTCTCCTCAGAGTGATGAACTCATAGGCAATGATCTCCTCGGAAATCCACCGTGGTTGACTGTTCCCCCCGTTAGTTGTGTTTGTTTACTGTCTTCTGGTGCGACACATGCCATTTCCAGAGTCTATTCTCCGTTCTGCTGTAGTTGAGGGGGGCATCCTTCATCCTTCCATCGCCAGAAGCAGAAGAAGAGACGAACTCTGAGACACGCTGACTGTCAAGTCACGTGAATGAAAGCGCAGAGGACTTGGATATTTTTCTATGATCCAACTGGTAGCCTTGCTCGGGATCCCATTGTGTTATTCCTCTTCTTATTATGCAACCGCACGGATCTCATCTCTATCTGGGTGTTTAAGCCTGTGGAGTGCTCTTCGCCCAAATCAATGTGGTTTCTTTGGAACATTTTCAGCCAAGGAACGCATATGCTGCAGTGTCTTTGTGGCAAGAGTCTTAAGAAAAACAAGAACCCAAGTGGTAAGATCAATCTGTCTCCGTGCGTGTTGTGCGTGCGCCTGTTATAGATCTGCAATCATGTTTATGCAGCCAGTTGCAGGGGCATGCATGTGTGTGGACAAGAAGGGGGGGCTTATTCTTTGCTGCACAACTACATATCTGCTCAGATTTTTTCTT
>NC_050532.1:5934876-5981322 GCF_002922805.2 Oryzias melastigma | reverse complement strand
AGAAGCCCCCCTTCACATCCCCCTACTCCTGCATCACCACCTCAACTTTTTAAATAAGGCTTGTTCACTTGCCGTGCAGCCTCTTGAAGCAGCACATTTGATTTATCTCCGTATTACTATAGAAGAAAGCTTCCTCATCCTTTTTTTTGTCTTTTTTTATTCCCCCCTAACCAGATTATTCCATCGTTGGGTTCACTGCAGCAGTATCCATCCCCCCCACACCTCCCCACACCCCCTCTGCATCACCACTTCTCTCTTAAATGAGCTACTTGCTGTGTTTTCAGCAAGACAGCCCGAGGAGACAGACCCCCCTCTTTCATGTCTATATCACTCCGATGTTTTGGCCCGGTTCTAATCATTTTTTGAGTCAATTTTTGTCCCTCTTTCTTAATTCCTGTTTGTTTTTTTGGAAGACAGCAACATTTTATTTAAAAAAAAGACCAAAAAGGGCAAAATCTTATAAAATAAACATAATTTTGATTCAGATTGCTGAGGGGAAAAGTGACGCCTTCATTCACTATTATCCTGAGGTTTAGTGAGTGTGTGTGGATTTCAACAGGCTGCTCAGGTAGACAGCGTTTGAAAGGTGTTGTGCTGAGCAAGAAAACAAACCCACAACACTGCAACTGCAGCACAGTAGATCATCCTCTTCACACTCCAGCAGGACTATAATGCATTAACAACTCTGCAGGAGCATATAAATGCATTCTACATTCTTAAAGATGATGTACTTTAGAATAAGATTGGCTAGATTTGTTTTTTTATTACCAGTTTAGAAATAAAATGTTTTAAAAAACTCTTTGACCTTATTTGAATACACGTAAACTCCTTTTACTACCTTTAGACTTGAGGGGAAAAAAGTTAAAAAAGCACAAAATAAACTGTTTCACTTTAACATCCCAAGTTAATACAAACCCACTTAGTTATGAAAAATGAGGCAAAATAAAAAAGAAAAAGTAAACAAGTGAGGTAAATGGTTTTCTATTCAGTTCTTGCCTCAAACTAGCTTTTTATCTTTGGGTCAACTTGCTCTGCTAGCTTAAGCTAACTCAGGTTAGCCTGCTTTGTTTCCCTTCGAGGGCATCAATAAGATCATTAATGGGAAATGAGTGCATGAGGTCAATGCGGGTCGCACAGATTGGGGCCATTTGGGTTTAACCCTTTAAGGTTTAGTTCCAGTGTTTACATTTTACAGTAACTCTTCGACCTTTTACGCAATTAGCGAAATTCCAGCGGATTCTGAAGTGAAGAAAAGAAGCCTCACGTTGATATGCAACACTTTAAAGAATGGAGGTGTTTAAACAATCATTCACCGTCAACTGTAGAAGATTTACAGTTTGTCAAAGGTGGTTAAGTGTTTTTATTAGATCTTTTGCTACAACTATAGATCTTTTGATCTATAGTAAAAGTGTTCCCGGTGTTATTTTGATTATGATTTTGCTTTTTTTTTTTGCCAAAAAACAAAAACTTGACAAAGTTTCTGCAGAGTTCATTTGAAGTTTGCCTCTGAGTTGTGGGCGGGACTGTTGGTGCAAAGTAAGCCCCCCCTGACATCCATCTGTTTATATGCTCTCCTGCTAGCTTGTAGCCCCTCACACCCCCAAGCTAGCGTTAGCGGTGCAACAAAAATGGTGAGTGATGTCGTAGCGACCCAGCCATACAGTTTAAAGCTCAGATGAATGAAATACCTCCAAATTTAATTTAAGCTTAATTTCAACTATAGATATACAGACAGACAGATAGATAGACTGTACCACATGTGGCCTATTTTTCACCTCACTTATTGTCTATATTAACTGCAAATGTAGGTTGACTAAATCCTATTTACCTATGATGTCATGAATGGGCAGGTATCAAACAAGAGGACGTGCGCACCATTACAACTTGGAAAACACAGCAATGATACAAGCACATTATGGAACATTTTACAAGCATTTATAGCACTGGGTTCAATGGCAAAGAATTCCACGTGAGGCTCGCTGATCTCGTATTTTAGATCTCAGAACCCACTTTTCAGACATTGCTAGACTTTCAGATTTGCGCTGCTTACTTTTGATAACTTTTCATTTGATGAAAGAAGGCACTTCAGCTCTCTTTTAAGATCTTGAACTTGTTAAAACTTTTCTTTTATTTCTATAAGGCTCCACCTTTTGGTGAAAGAGTACTTCACATATTTGAACCAAATTTGAAACTTGAAAAGGAGGAAAGCTGGTATGAAACAATCCTATATTAAATTGTTATGGTTTCAAAGGGTTCATAGGTAGCAAATTAAGTAATAATGAAACACCAAATATGGAGTGGAATGAGCAGGTACTCACCAACTCGACCCAGGAGCAAAACAGATGTTAAAATGTGTGTTTTTTACTAACACCTTTAGTTACAAATGCGTTAAGGGCTGGATACAGCCTGTCTGTGGGGCGAAAAATGTGCATATCTGTATAGGAAACACTGATGGCCTGCACCAAATATGAAGTTCATAGACTACTAGGTGAGGCCTGAGAGGAAAAATGTTTTTTATTCTGCAGGTGACAAGTCTTAGCAAATGCTTATAAAACACACAAGGGTAGGGAGACACAGGCGAGACCCATAGATATATGACAGTTTTTTTCATTTTTTCAACGCCAACAAACAATGCACAGGGAGCCAGTTAGTGCAAAAGGTGTGCGCTCGTTGCCCGATATCTTTAGCATCCCTCGTGTGAAGCCTGGCTGTTAGAAATGAGGAAATTGGACAGAGCGGCATCCTACGGGCACTTTCATATCACCTGGACGTCCCATGTGTAAAGCATTTCAGTAAGAAACCGCAACTAATAACTGGAGTACTGCGTAAAGGACACCGTATGGCATCATCGTCTGTATCCCATCACTGCGTGTAACTTACACGATACCCTTACCACACACACAACAAAGGTGGCCGCAAGACCTCAAGGGGCACCTGTGATTACATTAAGATGCAGCCACACCTTTCCTTGATCCTCCACTAACCCAGACAACCAAAAAACCCACACAGGTCAACCCCTATACGTGCACGTGATTAAGGCATAAATTGCAGTGTGTGCTCCATTCTCCAAAACGCCAGTAGTTACTTTATATAGAGACCAAGTAATCCCTTTAAGCATTGTCTGTCTTCAGATACCGATTAGTTTAATTTATTAAAGTGGTTAGAGAAGGCCGTGCCAAAAGACATCACCAACTTCTACTGTCTGCTAAGGCTTTGTTTATTCTAAGTTTTGAAGCCACTGATGGATGTGCTGCTTATCTGCAGTTTTGCAGTAACCAAAGAGAAAGGGTGTTTTTGCTGGTATGTCTGCTCTACTTTCAAACAGGTAGCAGGCAGTAAAATGTGTGTCCTAATATAACCCCATTATCAGAGGAAAGAACAGTCCAAACAACATAATCTAATCTATAGGGCAATGCTGGAATAGTGGCCATCACCATAGTTATCACCGTATCGTAAATACAGGTTCTAATGATCTTTGAGTAATCACTGATTGTTGTTTTTCTGCAGAAATTTACAGGAGGACGCCACAGCCAATTGTCTGACAACAAACTGGTTTTAATATTTAAATACATTTGTTTTATTTCATGGAAGATTTCCGGTCAATGTTGAGGCTCACAAAACAGGTTGAATTCAAGCAAAAGCAGATGGATCTGATAGTTTAGACGAGAAAAGTAGGCCAAAGTACAGACTGTGTCAGTGGGGTGCTGTACTGTTTCCTGCTAATAAAATCTGCTAAATCATTGAATTAAATCAGGCAAGCGACTCACATTGCCAGTCGGTTTTGAGTTTCGGCTGTGTTTTGAAACGCTTTACCTGTGTTTGCTCTACACTGCAGGTTGCTTTTCTGGACTGTTGACGTTGGCAGGTGAAAACAGTCACCTGAAAATTGGCGTGAATCAAAATAGGAAGGAAGTGAAGAAGGATGAATCGTAAAAACTGCTTTTTTTGTCAATTTTGTGAGGAAAGAAAGGCGCATAATATAATAGGATAGTTATTAGGCAGTTTCTTCCTTTTGTATGTCTCCTATTTGCTTAAAGCTTCACCTCACATGAGCAACTGAAGTGTTTAACATTTCCAGCAGCTCGTCTTTGTTTTTGTATTCAGTCCTGGTTTTCAATTCCATATGTGTAACTTATCAAACTGTGAAACATTTTTTTGTTATTCTTCACCCAACTGAACTTAATTTGACAGATTATCTGATGCTACGTTTGCTTCAAGAATGTGCTAAACGCGTATTCTTGAACGCACTTTCAACACATGGTGTTATCACTGAACTACCGCTTCACGATACTAGTGCATGTACTGTATCTACAGTTGGAAGAGACTTAGCGCCAAAGTAGTACAAATCTTAGGCACACAAACAGAAATTATTAATTTCTCCTCCATGATCAAGTTTTAAACAATTTGCACTTCTGTGAATTAAAAAAATACGTAATTTATGCATCACCACCAAATTCGAGTCCCTGATTGGTCAAAGCTCAACCTGGTTTAACCTTCAACATGCGTTCAATGGATACTCGTTTGGTACGTAGAGCCAGAAAAGTCCTAAAGAGTTGTATAACTACGCGTGAACATGAAAGTTTGGAACGCAGAAGCTCAAAATTCGCATTTACGCACACCTTTTATTGAAAGTGATCACTAGAGTGGCAGTAGGTTGATCGGGTCAATCAATGATCGAAGGATTGGGCGGTTTATTCACCGCTATCCAAAGCCAACCGTCATTGCATACGGAGTACGTAACTTTACTAGTGCGAGAGGAACCTCCATTGGGCACGATCATATCCGACCTCTGCGATCTGGCCTCACCTGCGCTCCAAATGCGTTTCGTTGGGTTCCAATTTTCGCCGAATGCCAGAGCTTAATCACAGCCATTTTTGTGAAGTCAGGGCTATTAACGACCTAAATTGTGAAAAACGTGTGAACTTACATGGGTTGGCAGCAGAGCCTGTGGCTGTAGGTAACCTGTAGCCAAAGAGAGTCATCTGCCATAGCTAGACCGCTCCAGCGTCACACCTGAGTTGTAACGCTAGCCTGTGTTTAGCATGCCCCAGAGCTACATCAGTAGTAGTAGTAGTAACTCTAATCTATTATTATTATTATCATTACTTGAATGTGACCAATGTGAACGTAGCTGAATTTTAGGTATGACATTTATCACATAGGTACTTTGAATGTATTGCTTTTTGAATGAACAACACCAGATGTAAACTGCAAAATCACAAAATAAGGTTACATATACTTACATATATTTTAGTAACACATGACCAAAAATGGTTAATTAAAACGGGCTCTATTGGTCTTTGTTCATGTTGCCTGTGGCTTTAAGTTGGTTGTCTTCCAGTAGAAAACATCCGTGGATAAAAGCCCAGCCCCGCCATGAGTCCCATGTACCTCTAATGTGCCCAGTGGTGTGTGACTATCAAGCGCTGCATACAGAGTGCATATTCTCTGTGTGACACTTTATAACCGAGGACCATATATTTATTCATCAGTTTTTTATTTCAGTCATTCTTTCCTGCATATTTCCTCCATCCTTTCAAGAACTCCCATGCAGTGCCTCGCTGCTCTATGTGAATGTAAACTCTTCAAGCATCTCTATCACAGCTGATGGCACTTGATGTCTGAAAACCACGACGCAGAAAGTGGTGAAGCATTTGTTTCAGCAACGGCACGTTTTGAATATGTTTTGTAATACAACAGGAAATGCAATTTGCTTTTCCTTTGTGTCAGAAACAGCATGGAGCTATGATTACAGAAATCAAAGAATGGGACTTTATGTTTTTACTTCATGCTTTTTTGGACATTTTTTTAACAATTTTTTAAAAACCTTTTTTTTTATATTTTTTTAAATTGTGTTTTATTTAATAGTTTTTTTTTTAGTTCTCTGCTCCTAAATTCATTGCTGTTAACAAATGGCATAAAAGATGGGCAGTAATAGTAACAAACAGACAGTACAGCAGTGTGAACACACACATACATACAAACACACACATGCAGCTAATGGTCAGCAATTTAGCATGGTAGAGACAGCACACAGCATGCTGTTAGTGTGTAATTTGACCTGACCTGCAGCAATGATTACTACAGCTTTTATTATGAGAATATGCAGCTTCTTCCATGAATGACCCAATATTCAAATAACATTGTTTGACTTTATTTAGTTTTAGATCTGGAAAGGAAACAGAAAAAAACAATAACGTTCTGTTTCCTAATCCGTTTTTCTTCATTTTTTTAAGTTTAGAATCACCAAATTCAAACAAATAATGTTGGAATCAGCTCAGTGGCCTTGTGGTGGAGCGTCTGCCCTGAGCCATGAGTTCAACAATTCTAAAAATGGGAGTTTGCATGTTCTCCCCGTGCATGCGTGGGTTTTCACCGGGGACTCCGGCTTCCTCCCACCGTCCTAAAACATGCTTCATAGGTTAATTGGTGACTCTAAATTGCCCCTAGGTGTGAATGTGAGAGTGAATGTGTGTGTGATTGAGGCCCTGTGACAGACTGGTGACCTGTCCAGGGTAAACCCCGTCTTCGCCCATCAGTAGCTGGGATAGGCTCCGGCACCCCCACGACCCCGACAGCGATGAAGCGGTCTAGGAAATGAATGAATTAATGAATATTTACAACAAATAGACCCGCTCAGCTGCTGTCGGAGGTTGCTGCCCAGATCTTCTACTTGTCTAGAAATGTTGTCATTTGACAGTTTTACAAGAACACAAGACTTTTGTATACAGAAGCCCGAAACTTGTATGTACACGCACATATACAGACTTTTCATTGAAAGTGGTCACTTAAACGCGAGTTGCTGAGGGCTAGTGTGAACTAGCTTAAACGTAGCTTCACAACTACTGGATTCTGAAGTAACCTTCCTTAGGAATGTAGCTTTCAGATCAATGAACACGACAATTTCTCATCTCATCTTTGACTCAGTTTAGCAACACATCTAGAAATTGCTTTTGTTTATAAATTCATTGTATTGCCATAAGGATTTCCATTAAGCTACAACACACTGCTGGAATTGAGATAGCAGGAGCTTTACCTGCAGATTGACCAGGATTTTTCTGTGTTAATCTTTTACTTGGCTGAGATACTGAGACAACATGACCTGGTGCTGCACCGTTTGATCAAACAAACAAACAAAAAAAAAAAAAAACAAGGATCAAATAAAGTTTCATCCAGCCATGGGTCAATCTTTCTATCTATTTAATAATGTTATCAGCTGGATTTCAATCATTTGTGCTTGTCTGTTAAAGTGACGACGACAGTTGGACTCAGACTGTTTTGATAAAACCCAGTTGTGGTATTAATGCTAGCTAATACATGCTGCTACTATAAAATGTCATGAAAAAGGATCAGCTGAGAGCAGCTTTAGTACATAGAATCAAGTAAATGTCTAGAAGAGATATTAGATCAGGCAGGATGTCATTAAAGTCATTACTAAAATGAATGTAGCATTTGCTATGCGTCATTTGTTTCACAAACAAACTGGTTCACCTGAGGTGGATAGCTTAACCCTTTAAAGATCTACTCTGATGGTGTTTTTAACATGTTCTTTTTACATTTTTTATGATAGTGGAGGACATATGTAAAAAAATGAAGCTTGAAATTGGATTTCTGACTATTTGTTCAAATAGGAGCAGAGGAAAGAATGCAGTCTGAAAACGGTTGTTGTGAATAAAGTGGGCGGGGCATGAGCTCCCTGCTTGGCTCCACTTCAATACATCCACTTGTCTAGATCATAGTAAGTCAGGGGTGTCGAACTCATTTTGGTTCAGGGGCCACATTCAACCCGTCTGATCTCAAGTGGGCTGGACCAGTAACTGAATAGTAAATAACCCATGCTCAACTTGTTATCTGTAACTTTGTTTTTGTTTTTTCGCAGTTGAAAAAATGCCTCAACCAACTTAGTAGCCTAATCACTTATTATTAAATTGTTTATTACGTTTATGTTGGATCTCTTGTTATCCCGGTCCTGCTTTCCCTTTGCTGCCCCTAGTGGTGGAATTGCACATTTCTCTAAAGAACCATAACTCGTCGCAGGAATGGGCTAGAAACTTGCTTTTTTTTTTCAACAACCCTATGTGTTTTTCTCTTCATGAAATTCAATGCATTCTGAATCAGACAAAAGCCGTTTTCCACTTCAGAATCCACCGGAATCATAATAATTGCATAAATGGTTGAAGAATTAGAATAATTTACAGAGCTTATTTTATTTCCTGTTGCCAGCTCTGGATTGAAGAGTTAAAAAAGAGACAGCATGTGACCTTTCAATGTCAGATTTTGTAAACTGTTCTTGATTGTGTTCATAAACCATTAATCAGGTGAGAACTTACACATTTTTTCATGATGGTCTTTCACAACTTGTCTTGCTGCTAACATTATCTGCTAAAAAATGGAGCAGGGTGACAGTTTCCATGTCAAAGTGTCTGTTTGCTGTCGTGTGAAGACTGCATTATCAGTTTGCTTGTAGATTTAAAATGATGCCACAGAATTCTGTCTTTAGTAGATTTTATTTCATTCCTTTTGCAGCTGTTGTTTTTCTCTCCGATATATGTTGCTTATTTCAGAGACGATCTTATCAGTTTTCTCATGCAGGGATCCACGTCTCTTTGAGTACTTCACTAACTCAATTAGCTAATGAACCAGCTAAGTCCAGACGTAGGGCATACAGACCACCCTGCAGCACTCATGACCACGCCAGCATTAACATTTGAGTCAGTATAAATCTCCAAGAGTTATACCTGCAGAACATGCATTCAGGTTTGATTCACGGTCGAGGGTCGTTGATGGGATTCACATTGAACAGTTTACGACGCAGTTATGTGGTGAGCAGGCATTGAGGGTCAATATTTGGTTGGTATCCAGTGACTGAGCTTAAGTTGGAATTCAGCAATAGTAGAAGTTCTGAAGTCTCTTTTTTTCCTGAAAGAGCAGAATTTGGAGTGGCTGTGTGATGTGACACCTGCGGGTGGTTTCCTCAGAGGTTCACAGCAGTATTGGCTGATTGACAGCAAAACGCAGATCACAAAACCCTGAGGCTACAGACACACCAGGCATGTGACACGCATTCCAGAACGTGCTAAACGCAGGCTCTTGAACGCACATTTAGCTCATGCAATTCACACTGCAAAAGCAGGGAGGGGCTTCTTTGTCTTCTTCATTTTCTACTGTTCTACCATTCTAGTACATGAAAGACTTGGTGTCATATACTTCCAGCTGGGCACATGCAGCTATTATTGATTTCCCCTTCATGATTAAATAAAAAATGACACCATATATTCATCACCACCAAATTCGAGTCCCCAACTGATTGAGTTTGACCATGTTTCACTTTCAGCGTGTGTTCAATGGTCGTGTGTTTTGTACGTAGCTATGAATGAGTGTGGGGTTTTTTAACGCAGAACCCCGAAACACAGATTTCCGCGTGTGTACTTAGACCTTTCATTGGAAGTGGCTGCATGAACATGTTGCTGAGATGTGCATTGTGCATTTCCAAGAAAATGTAACTTTGTAACACAATTAAGGACCTGAACATTAGAACTTTTACAAAATGTTTTGTAAATTTCTAAATTCATATTGCACGTTTGCATAAGATTAGATTTGTGACTTGGACTGTGTGCATTTGTTACACAGACTGTGTGCATTTCTGAATTATAGAGTGAAATATATTGATTTGGCTGAAACCTACACATTGATATATTCAAATGCATTTTCTGATTATTAAAATATTGGACAGATTAAAAGCGCTCTTGCTTCTGATACATATTTTATATTTTTATCATAACTCTTTTATATTAATTCTCTTCTATGTCCACTGCTACAACTGCTTTTTTCATTTTAGTTTTGCAAGTTTGACCTTCTAATATCATAGTGAAAACATTTTTATAAGTAGAGTCCACCTTAATATGGCAAAAATTGTCAGATTGACACAAATCTTATAATTCCTTTTTAAAAAAACACTAAGATTCATTTAATAAAAGTTTTCAAATGTAAAGTACTTGTTGGACTAATCTACGCAGTCCACAACTGTGCCCTTTAAATGAACATTTTTTGTAGCCTGCATCAGGATTTAAACAGTGGTCTGTTTGTTTTGTGTTAACAAAGAGACAGGAGTGTAATTAAATTGGATGTAAGACTAAAACAAGAATTACAAGAAGAGCAGGGCTGGCTAACTATGTCCTCCTCCAACCATCTCCTCAGCTAAGTTTCACACAGACACATGTTGAAAACGTTAATATTTACTCACATGTTGGCATTTCAAAACAAATGAGATATAAAAGCAGTCAAGTCAAAAATGTGCTGCCATTTGTGGGCAATAAATGAAAATAAGAAAAAAATTACATTTTTGGACAGCTAAAGACATAAGCCTTCCTATACAAACAATTATTGCAAAGAGGGGAAGTGGGGCGGGGTTGCTCTGTGTCAACAGTCCCGCCCACAACTCAGAGACAAATTAATAAATGAACTCCTGTCACTCTGCAGAAATGATGTCCTCGAAATTGACAAGCTTTTTTTTTTTTATTACATTTTGGCTAAAACTTCATAACTGTAATCAAAAGACCGCGGAGAACGCCTCTAAAATATATCCCGAAATGATCTGAGTGGGTCTTTTATGCCCAGAACAGTGAGTATACAGGTAGACCCTAATTTTTCTGTGTACAAGCATGGATACCAAATGTTTTAGACAAAAGAAAGAAAAGAAATCAGCCTTTTTAAAATAAACTGTTTTTTCCATAGAGGCTAAATCTTGATCACTCATGTCTGCTCTCCAGAAACCCAAAGTCTGCCATCTAAAATGCACAAGACTCATTCACAGGGACAATTTTCGACTTTACTTACAGATTCTGTTTAAAATAGACTCCTCCATTTGTTGGATCTGAGCAGAACAATTCTCCTAGCATCTGTTGGCTTTCTGAGCGGCTGCACTCAGCGTCTGCTGCTGCATCACACCCATTCATAAAATCAACAAGTTGCATCTTTTCTCCCGCAAGACTGTCTTGGGAATAGAAAGGGGGGTGGTGAGGATGAGAATGTCATTTACAAGTGGAGATGGATGCTTATGTCGTTGCATATATTCAGAGTAAATAATCTGGTGTTTGCTAACAAACTTGTCATGCAGATTTAAAAGGTTAACGTAATGTTTGTTTGTTCCTGTTATCATTAATCACATAAATCCTCATTAGCAACTTGACAGCGGTCACAGTCTGAACTGGATAGTCTGTAGTGTCTTTAGAGATGTTCCTGACTTGGGCTTTGAAAATTTTAATGCAGTTTGATCTATTTTAGGTTAGCGTATGTGAGAATTTCTCAAGTGTAATAGTTGAGTTAAAAGAACTGCAGATTGTAAAAAAGTTCATTGACTGTTATCTATATCATTATGTTGCTTAGTTAAATGCTTTGTGACTCGAGTCATATCTTGGGGGTGTGAAAAGGTGTTCAAGAAATGTGTTGTAGGAGTAAAGCCACTTATCCTGACTGATACAGATCAGACAGCTTTGTTAGAAAGTGTTGATTAAAGCCTCGAGGGCCGGCCTGCTGCTGGTTTTCTAGAAATCCAGTCTCATCTGCTGCTGATTACTTTGATCAGGTGTGTTTGGCCAATAAGGAGCTTCAATGACAGGTTAGTTGGAAAACATGTAGGACACCGGCCCTCGAGGCCTGGATTTTGACACTCCTGCCCTAGAATGTCTCACACAAAACATCCCTTTCAGAAAACAACAACCTCAGTTTCCAAAGTCATAATTTTGCACATACAGTTTTTTTTCACTTAAAAAAGTGTCTTTATCTTTGTTTTATAGACTATTTCCCTAAAATTATCAGGCTAAAGCTTCAATTACACCACACCAGACACGCATGTTCAAGTAACACAATTTCTTATACGGAGGTTTAGCCTATGGTGTTTACACTGGACAAGCAGGGAGGGACTTCCTCCTCTTTCTACTGTTTACTACCTCATGTCTGCCACAAACAGTTGGTAGGGGCTTGGTGTGAAATGTCAGAGCAGAGCAAATCGAAAAGCTTATATATGAAAGACTTGATGTCACATACTTCGTTCAGGCATAAACCCCAAATACCGATCATTTTCCAAATGGCTGGAACTTCTGTTTATTAAAAGGGATGTCATCCATACGTCACTACTAAAGCCAAGTCCCTGATAGGACAAAGTTTGACCTGCTTTAACTTTCAACTCCAGTTCAGTTTTTGTACGTAGAGCCTAAAAACAGTCTTAACACCCTCAGTGAATGCAGGAGTTTTGAACGTCAAATTCCAACACATTTACATAGACTTTTCATTGGAAATGGACTCTTTATAGCACGGTGCGGTGCGAATGTAAATCAAGACTTTTATAGTAAGTTACACTTGAAAACAAATGATACAGTAATTTTTTAAAAGGCAAACTCTAAAAAGATTACAAACATTATAAAATGGTTACAAGAGTTTTGTTTTTACACAAAATGATTTAAAGACTCACACAAGTCATTTTCTCTATAAATATTGAGCTTGTCAAGAACAGTCCAGAAAATCTGTTAGGTCTCTGCTCACCAGCTTCATGAGGTTAACAAGGCTCGCTGAAGTGTCAGGGACTGTGACTCACAGACTGTGAGTCTGACAAGAGAAGTTGGTGAATGACAGATCCCTGTGATCTGTCAAGAAGTGCAACTGATGAAGCAAAACAGATTTAGTTCTTTATAAATCTACTTCTTTTATGCTGAAATGTTACTTGAAAAAAAGTTCATTTAGAACTAGAACTACTTTACAGACAGGGTGTCCTGTCATAAACTGATGATGCACAAATGTTAAAGAATTAATATTGACATTTTTCTTGATCTTTAATCACATAAAGCTACGGTCACAAATACAGCTGCCACTACGTGATGGGGAGGCATTGGGAGAATCTCTAAGATTTCTTGCCGCCGTCTGATTTCTTTGAAAATTGTTGGCGTGGTCATGAATATGGACGGCGGCAGTCAGGCGTGCAGGATGGCCTGCTTTCCCCAACTGGAGGAATATTGGCTGCCATTGCCCTGTGGCCGCCCAGTTGTCACCTGATTTTTTAATGATGGCCACCAAGTTCTAAAGAGAGATCATCTAGTTGCTATAAAATTGTAAGTTTTTTCTTAAAAATGTGGCTGCTGCCTCCCGATTACAAATTGCACTGCACTGCACCCGCCGAATTTACTGAAGCACTTGCAATTAGTTCGCCATGTGGTGGCATTTTAGGATATGTGATTGTAGTCTTAGCCAGACCACTAAGCCAGAACTTCAGGACAACAAAATTAAAATAATTAAAAAACAACAAAATCCTCTTTTCATCCTGTGTGGGTTGTTTTTCATACAAGCTCAGCTTTTCTACCAAAAACCTGGGAACTTGAGCGTCTTGCTCGGTGTCTTTCCTTTTCTTAGCACTGCTGGACTAAGATGTCTGAGGTATTGACTGTATGTGAGAACTGGACTGAGTGAATGTGATGTCACCCATAGAAAATGATTTACTTCTGGCTCCGACAACATGAAGTCAATTCATTCGCCATTTTTTCATAATACGGATATGTTGGTTAAATATGATAAATTAGTTAAGTATTAGTTATTAGCTTATATTTGGACATTATTCTATAGGTAGAAATGTTCCTTCACTAACAGTTAACAAATGAGGAATAGTTGCAACTTTAAAATAACATCCTAGTAATATAAACCATTAACTGAAACTCAACAAGGTATTAGTATTTAATTAACTAACATCTTGACCACGATCTATTATTAATTAAAAAGGTACAATTATAAATCATTAACATACAGTTATAACAGTTATAACTTGTAAACTTACATTTTTGTTAATTATCAAATTACTCTGTATAAGGCACATTTATAACTCACTATACTATGGTCCAGGTGAATACTTGATTCTGATTGGCTGAAATAAGAAAGGGATAATGGCCGACGAATCAGAAGTTTCAGGCTTCCGCATCTTCAATTAATTTATGATAATGCACACCTCGTCTGGCATTATCCCTTACTTAACTAATGGTTTGTCAAGGATTTGTCAACTAGCTATAGCGGATAGTTATTATGATGTCTTACCCATTTTACCCGCACTCTATGCTGTTGTTTCAGATGGGCTAACTTAAGATCCTCTACAAGAAAACAATGAAGGATCGGCCAAATCTGAGTAAATGTAGTCTTTGTTTGACTGGCTTTTTGATACTGAAAGTTTGAGTCATTTAAAAGTTATTTTTTAGTCGGTACTTGGATGTTTACCACATTTGTAGACTGTTTGTGTTATGTATGTTTGATGTGAACATTTGGTGAATAGAGACACAATTCCTAAAATATGAAAAATATAAAATAAGATAAGTTGCACGAAATAAGACTTATATAATGTACTGTACTTTGTGAGAAGAGTTTGCCAGCAAGTTCAAGGTTGTTCATTACACACAGGCGTTTTTCAAAAACTTTAAAAGTCGGCAAAGTAAGGTTAAAGGCACTGACACACAAAATCGATGTTAAGAAGCAGCAGGGATGAAAGGCTCCATTGTGTCGCCACATGCTGACTGTATCTGGGCCATAAAGCAGCACTTCAACACACCGCATTGGCTTTTACAAAGCAGTGTTTGACACCTTTGGAATGAAAACTGACCGCTCCTCGCACAGAAATTTTAACAATAATCTCAGATTTTTTTTTTTTTTTCAGAGATTTTTCAATCATTTTTGCAGTGGCCCTCTCATATTTGATGGCAAATCTTCTCATTCTGTGGTACAGTAACAGGTTTTAAAAGCAGCTTCTGTAATAATCCCCCTGGCCTCTGATATTTGTGCTCAGATTGAAAGCTGAGACAATTGTAGTGGAGATGTTTTAATGAGAGCATTTAGCAAGAGCTGAAAGAAGCTCAGGAGAGTAATAATTTTAGCTATTTAAAGTTGAGAGGCCTTAAATGTTCTCTAGCAGCAGAGACCTGAGCAATGTCGACTGAGCCTATTAATTAGAAAGCATTTTCCTAAAAGAACAGGCTTAGTTTTGACCAACAGCATTCACATACTAATGTCTATGTAATATCATTTCAGGTCAGATTTATGGAGCTTGTAGGACCCTTGTGTTAAGCTGTGAGCATTTCCCTTTTTTTCTTGTTTTTTTCTTGTATATATGGTATGTTATTCTGAATTAATAGAGGGATTCTTTTTCTATTATGCAAATGAACAAAGTTCTGCTAAAAAAAACAATAAAACCTTTATAAAATGCATGTTTTGTGGCATAAATGATGTTACGCTTTTGTACTTCCAGAAATGAAACTTTTATCGATCATGGTGAAAATTGACACCAGTGATATCTCTAGTGTTAACATGAGTTATCGTGTGGGCAAGACACCCTAATAAAATGTTATAGTTTTATTTTGAAAGCAAATATTTGCGGTTTTGGCGTACTCACGGATGTCTCTGGCCCCTGACTCCCACAAAGAAGGGCTGAATAATCCGGCCCCCCGGGTAATTCTATTCGATCCTCCAGATAATTTTATGTTATTGTTATTAATGGCCCGATGTCTTACGCTCATTTCTAACTTGCATAATTATGACAAAATATATTTTTACGGAGAAAAAAAATATTGAAAGTTTTTTAACGTTTAAGTAGATTTATTCTGAAATAATATTCCGGCGTTTAAGGTTTTAAAAATTGGCCTTCTACTAGCTTTTTGGACTATTTTGGCATTTACTAAGAATTTTTTTGGCTATTTTGGAGTTTAGATAATACTTCAGCTATGCTAGCTGTTTCGGCTAATTTACTGTGATTGCAGTAAAGTCTGACTGACAGACTGACTCTTTTCATCTCGCTCTATGTGCCTTAGATATGACATTAGTTCAAAAATAGATCATTTATTGACAGTGCGCTAGTTGAAAACACAAAAGTTTCTCTAAAAATATATGTAGAATTTAGGGAACACTTTTTTTCTTGGAATGTCTCTGACTTGGGGAAATATTTGCCTTTAGAAGATTACCAATACTTTTTCATGTAGCTTTCCTTTACTATTTCCCAAAACTTTTAAAATAACTGATATGCCTGTAAGTAAGTAAATGACCAAACTCTTTGGACTGAGCTGTAAATCTCTGTGGGAAGTTTGTCCCAATGGCTCTGCCATCACACAACAGTTCAGGTTAAAGCAGAACTGTGATAAAGAAAGTAGGAACTGCTGGGGTGTACCATTGTGTGATTGAGGGGGGTTGTGAGAGCTGATCATAGTTGTCTGTCAATCTGACAGTAAACCCGTTGATGTAGCCTCAATAGATGAAAACTAACAAAGAAAATCCAATCATTAGAAAACCCTGGTCTACATGGTAATGCATAATCTGATTTATTTCAGAGGACCATTTTGACATGTTCTTGGAAATATTGACTCTTCAAGAGGAAATGTACATCTGATATCTATATTTTTGGAAGACTTCGGTCGTTGAATAGACATTGGAATATTCTGCCTGTGTCACTTAAAAAATATCTCAAGAAATCTGATGATGATCAGATAATTGGTGCATGTTAATGGTCTCTGTTCTTGTCTTTCTGCTTCCAGCACAGCATACAGGTGTTTATCTGAGTTTCTATGGTAACTGCAGGTTTTATTGGGTCATCTACCAATTCATCCTCATAACTTCAGCAGGGTTTATTTGGTTCATATCTTCTTCACATAGGCATCAGCTTGACATCTGCTTTGTGCCAGAGCTGTGTGTTGGACAACTGGACAGAGGGAGGAAGTACATGGACATTTGTCATGGAGCTGTTGTTGTGTTGCAGATACCAGAAGTGCTTTTTTTCATCTGGTGTTGCAGTGAAACACAAATAACTTTGTCCTGATGTGGCTGAGCAAAGTCAACTGATAGTACAGAACTTATTACATTTTTTTATCCATACAAATGCACAAAGATTGCTGCCACAAATGTCTCAAGCTTGAGAGGATTTCTAGAAACATATGAGGATTCTGTACTTGGATTTTTGTGATATTTCATGTTCTGTTTGCTGTTTTCCTCCTGTTTGGCACACCAGGTTTAGGTTGCCAATCATCCACAGCTGTCTTGAGTTCAGTTCATTTTTCCTTAGTATATTTTCAGGTTGTCAGGTTGTCAGCTCTAAAATTAATATTTAAGATACTGCCACCAAGCCTGGTCTCCTTCATTAGACCACCAGTTCCTGGCAAAACATTATTACAAAAAAAAGTAGGAAAGGCTAAAATTTCCAAATTGCAAAAGTTTTGGACAAATAAAACTTAAATATTAGAAAATATATCTGCAACTTCTTTGTCCAAAACATCAATTAACCCATTAATTATCATAGTTCCTGCTCTATAAGGCCCACCGGATTCTAAGGCGCACCATCAATGAATAGTTTATTTTGTCATATAGGATGCACCAAACTATAACGTGCACTCAGTGAGACAAAAGAGTCACAGATAAGTCTGTCTGTCAGCCAAACTTTACTAACTGTGTTCCCAGTAATTGCAGAACTTGTATGTGACACAGTACCCAGTAGTGTATTCCCATTACTTGTATAACTCCTAACCTTGTTTGCAACATGTAAAAAAACAGACTTATACAGCTAAAACAAACCTTACTGTGACTACACCAACTCCAAGTCTTGATGGTAACACGTAAACAAAAATACAACTACATGTTAATCACGTTAGCATATTTAGAGTAACGCCCAAACTTGTTTGCGATATATAAAATTACAGACTGATATGGCTAAGAAGTACCTATTTGAAAATTGTCATTGTGATCATCTTAACTTCAAATCTTGTAACATAAAAATAAAAAAACACGCAAACACTGGTACGTTAGCCGTGTTAGCATATTCACAACCTTATCTGAGAAATACACACACAAAAAACAGACTGATAGTGCTAAAACGTACGTTACTGTGACTATAGTAACTCCAAATCTTGCAACACTGAAAAAAAAAACAGTCCAACATGTTGCTACCTTACACAAGTTTTGTGTATTTGCAATAACCCACAACCTTGTTTGCAACACATAAAATAACAGACTGATACCACTGAAACATATATTGCTGTGACTATTCTAACTCCTACCCTTGCTAGTAACATGTTAGAAAAAACAATCTGAAACCACTACATGCTAGCCACATAAGCCTGGAGGTGACTACGCTAACTCTCAAATGTGTTAGTAACACGTAAACCAAAATCAGTCTAACACTGCTACATGCTAGCTGCGTTTGTGTATTTACCATAACACCCACTATGAGGGGCCGTACAAGACATTATTTATTCTGAACCATTCACATTCATATATACTCTCTTTCGCATACATATCCAACTTTGTTTAAATCTCGTAAAAAAAAAAAAAAGAGACTGACATTTTGATAAGCGTCGTGTACCTTTAAACAACCCCTTCACCATTGTTTTTAGTGCAACTTAGTGCGGCAGATACAGTATAAATATTGTTCTGCCATTTAACATTATCTATAAAATGTTAAAAAGTTTATTACAAATGCAAATAACTATTTAATTGAATTCTATAAAAGCACTGACTTCACTAGAAAGAATATTATGCAAAGTCTTTCTCATAATATTTGCACTTGCTGTCATCGTTTCTCACAATCCCATTGACATTGACCCTGTCAGTCTTTCTATCCATATGTTAGAACAAGTAGCATCAAAGGTAATAAGCAGGCAGACACACAACAATATGTGAACATGCTGCATGTAACCATTTAACAGTATGTGGGACATAAACCCCAATGTAACCACAGCCACATGTTTCCTTAGCAAACAACCAAAGCCAGTTCAGCTGCTTCTCTTCCTTCTCTGTGCTGACAGAACATTTTAATTATTTGATTATGATGGATGACTGATTTGATTTCATGACTCACAGCTGGCCTGTAGCTCATTTATTACTGTTGTCCATCATCTCTGCCCCCATTGATGGTACAAGCTGGGCGAGGAGGGGCTCCATTTCTATCTTTCTCTGTCCTCCTCCTCTTCATTGGCAGTAATACCAACCATTATAGGACGATATTGTCAAAGATTACTATGAAAATTGATAAACTACTGAGAATACTTGAAAAAAATATATATCCCTGTGTTTTTGTCTTTTATTTGAATTATAAAAATATTAAGGTATAAAATAATTTACTTCTAGGTCTAAAATGTTCTGGATAAATGGCTTAGTTTGTGACATTAAGTAATATTTTTACATAACTCATTTTTATGTATTACAATGCTTTTATTTTTCAAACATTTTCCACATTTTTGGAGCAAAAAAAGTGTATTATTTGCTTTCTTGCTGAATCAAATCTTTTTTCTAACTTCTGAGCTTTAAAAAGCCCATACCCATACAGGAAATAGTAACATAATTTAGGATAATTGTTTAAGATTGTGCATTATCAGGTGTACATAAATCATCAAATAAAATATTTTTGATCTGAAGTTGATTAGGCCTAGTTTTTACAAATATCACACAAGATAATGACGCAAAAAAAACAACAGGTGTTCTTCATTCCAATTTTTTGTGTTTTTTGTGCTAATTTTTTCCTGTGCTTTTGTACTAATATTTTTAAGAACAACAAAAGCAAAGAACTGAGGACACTGACTTCATCTTCTCATGAATCTATAAGATGACCTCCAAATAAAAGTTTTAAAAGCCACAATGTCCCTGTGTTATAGACATAATCTGTGTCTGTTGTGTTGGTGACAAAATTGCCAATTTGTGTTATTTTTCCTGTACTTATTCCATTAACATTACAGAGAAAACTTTGGTGAAGTATTAGAATATTTACCAGTATATACAGGAAATAAGTTACAGCCAGTGACATGAAAAAGCACCAAAAAAATGGAAAACACATTTATTTTTTTTATTTTTTTACAATACACTTCCATACTGGATGGTTAGTCAAACTAAAATTAAAAAAAAAAAAAACTTATTTCGCATTTTAAGACATATTTTTTGCAGAGCAGCAGGAGTTCATCAGAAGTTAGTTTTTCTCGGTTGTGGGCGGGACATTTGGCGCAGATATCCCAGCATTCCTTTGTTTACACTCTCGCTCTGAGTCTCGCTAGCTTACAGCTCTCAGCAAACCCCAAGCTAACATCAGCGTAGCAAATAAAAAGAAAAAAAAATTGGCAGCTCAGATGAGGAAAATTAAGACATTAATGGATCTATTTATCTGCAAGTAAAGGATTTAAAAGTGGAGCAGACCAGGGAGATTTTTTAAACCGCAGGTTTTCGACCACTTCCTGATCAAACACAATTTGAATAGAGAAATAGTCA
Organism: Oryzias melastigma; assembly: GCF_002922805.2. Lineage (NCBI taxonomy): Eukaryota > Metazoa > Chordata > Actinopteri > Beloniformes > Adrianichthyidae > Oryzias > Oryzias melastigma. The sequence continues at coordinate 5,961,066 of NC_050532.1, read as the reverse complement.
GTCAGTTTTAATCTTAAAATCTTTCGTATATGTCCTCCAGTAAGAGAAAAATCATATTTTTTATTGAAGTGAGTCTTTTAGATGTACTGTACGTAGCTTAAGGTTTATGAATTTTCATGATCATTCATTTGAATTTTGTTTTTCTTTAACATAGCACATACATTCTGAATCTTAAACTGAGTCAAATACCAGACATCTTGACTAAAACTTTTATTTCAACTGTTGGGTATCTGTTGAAAGAGTAATGCTGCCAGTGCCTGTTAACTGACCAGAACAGCTCTACATCTTTATCACTTTACCTATAGTATTTTACATTCTGTTCATTTTTTTACTTGGATTGTTTTTTTTTTTTGTTTTTTTTTTATTATCTGAGGCTGTCTTTGATTTTACAAACACCTTCCTGGTGTCTGTGGATGACTCTCGCTCTGTGTAAGAGTCAGTGCAGCGCTGAAGGTTGTGTGGTGGTTGTGGTGCTGTGTAGTCTTTTGCTGCAGTGCAGCAGGCACCATTGTGCTGCTGCCTCTGTCTTCTCTCAGTGTGTTCTCCTTCTTTCTTCCAATCTTGCTTCTCTCTGTGTGCATTATTATTGTTATTATTATTATCGTTTTTTGAGTGTGTGTGCGTTTGGGAGTGTGCATGCTTTCAGGCACATTTGCTGTAAAAATGAATGACTGAATAAATAAATATCAAAATGTGAAATATAAATAATTGAGAGGTATCCTTTTTTTCCCACTTAACATTTTCTTCTGTCAAGCGCTTTGTCAACATTTGTTTGATAACCTTTTACATGTTTTCGACTCTTTGCAGTTCTCCTTCCAAAAGCCAAAATCTCCCAAATTCAAGTTGGCCTGAAAACGATTTTTTTTTTCTTTTCTGAAGCCAACTGTGACTAAGTAACCTGTTTGTTGTGAGTGCTCAGCTCTTTTGTGAAGAAAAAAAGCTGAGTTGTTCTTTAGTTTTACTCTCAGGAGTGGACATGGAAGCAGTTTGTCAACAGCTCAAGACTCTGTGAAAGACTTCCAAAGAAAGAAAGCGTGTCTAAACTTGACTGCCGTTGGAAAATCAGTTTTGTTTGCAGACTTTTGCTCTGAAAGCAGTTTTTAACTCTCCGTGTCACCAGCACCAGTTAGCCATGGCGGAGCTTGACATTTCTGGTCAGGCACCTCCAGCAAACTGTGAGTGTGACAGTGCTATCTGCGGGATATGATTATCTGTTAGGAAGAAAGTTCTGGTCGGGAGCTGTTGGCAGAGTTTTGCAAGTGGGTGTCAGGCATGGCATGTGTGTGTTCACATATAAAAAGGGAGTCATGCTTGTGTGTTTAGGCTATTGGGGTTGGGTCAAACAACAGCGCTAGAGTGAGAGAGACTGAGTTCAAAAGTGTATTTGTTTAATAGAAGTTTTATGAAAGCTGTTCAACCATGGAGGCGGCATCTTTTGCAAAAATTGTGGAACGACATGTTAGAAGTGTGTTGAAGGCTGAAGGAAAGCATGGTGAGTCAGGATCCTTATGAATACTTTCATGGTTTTAAGCTTGCTTGATGCCATGACTGGTTGTGTATTTCCTGCTCAATGTCTGTAAAGTTTTGTTCAAGCTACGTTCAGTCTGCTCTCAGCAAAGCGTGTTTAAGCAACAGCTTTCAATAAAAAGTCTACAACCAAATCCAAATTCTTCCCTTATCCTTAGTGCTTCTCCCTACCCCTACATTTAGCCCTACAAACGGAGTTAGAGAAAAATAGTGTCTTCATATTCGGATATTACTCCTACTCGATGATGTCATCAATAATCGCCAGTCAGCTACGTTAGCACAGAGTTGCTAGCGCTTGGAGATATATAACATTGGTTTTATAACTTTAAAATGACCATGCTGATACAAAAAAGTCTTTATTTACATTTGAATGGAAACTTCTGTGCATCAAAACACACCCACTTGAAGAAAAATGCTTCTTTTTGACGCGGAACTTCTGCTAACATGAGGGTTAGCCCTTAAAAAGACACACAGACAACCCTACCCCTTCAAATGCCCCTACATTTGGAGGGGTAGGGAGAAGAATTGGCCTATGTGAACATGGATCAGGTTTCTGCATTAAAAACTTTTGTGTTCACTTATCGCTACACAAGTTTTTATCCATTGAACACACATTTAAAGTTAAATTAGGTATGGGACTAATATTTGGTAGTGACATATAGATGGCGTTCCTTCTAATTCACTTAAGTGCCAAGCGTTTGAAAATTGATCATGGAGGAGAATTTCATAATTAGGGTTTGTACCCGACCAGGTACCACCAAACCTTCTCTGACTATGAATGGCAGACATGCGCTAGTAAACAGTAGAAAAATAATTTCCTTCCTGCTTGTCCAGTGCAAATTTTAGAACACACTTTTAGTCAATTCTTGCGCCAAATGCTTTGTGTAAATGTTGAATCACACCATCCTTGACAAAATAAATTAAAGCAAAAGCTTTAAATGAAAAGTCTACATAAATGTACGTGTATGCACGTTTCGGGTTTCTGCAATGGAAACTCTTCCCTTCACGTACTATACAAGTTTCTATAACAGTTTTCAGGCTTTACTTACAAAACCCATGTCCATTGAACATGCATTGAAAGGTAAACCAGGTCAAACTTTGACCAATCGGGGACTCCGATTTGGTAGTAATGTATGGATGGTGTCCCTTTCAATTCCCAGAAGTGCCATCCATATGAAAATTGATCATGGAGGAGAAATTTCTAGGGCTGCGAAAGAAAAACCCTGGAGCAAGATATGCAAGATTCGCATCATTTTGACACTTGCACCAAGCTTCTTCCAACTTGTATGTATGCCAGTCCAGTGTGAACAACATTTGCTAAACCCTAATTTTTCAGCGCAGTTTTAGCATTCATTTAGCATATTCCCCTGAATATAAACATGCGTCGCATGCCTGATGTGAATGTAGCATAATATTTTAAAGGAGCACAAGTGACTTCCCATTTCCAGAGGAAAATGCTCATCAATAGTTTCCTTCCAGACCAATAACACTAATCACTACACAGTAAATTATCATACCTGAAGGTCACATACTGAAAAGAGTCTATGTGTGCCTGTATGATTATGTGGGATGCTTTCACTCTCTTGATTGTTTTTTATTGAACGCAATACAGTGCAAATAAAGGAGGAAGAAATTTTCATCATGTTTTCATTGCATCCGAGGATTATTTCTTATTATTTTCACTGCATAAAGTATAAAGATTTCTCAAGGCCAGATGAAAAAGAGATGTGGCTGTAGCTTCAGTGTCATTGTCTTTCTCCTCTCCTCTGTGAAGTTTGGTACATTTGGTCCGCCAGCTGGATAGTCACTTGTTGTATACAGTTTCTGTACACATTGAAATAGATGCAGCAACGGGGATGATGTCCTAACATGAGAAAAAAGAAATAACCTTTAAGAACAACTTCAGAGAGACAGCAGCTACAAGAATAGACCACCAATCTATCGGTTAGAAGACAAAAAGTGACTGTTGGCAGTTTTGACTGTTTCACTGGTGTTACCATCAAAATAATATAATCATTTTTTAACCACGGTTCCAATATCATTGTAAATGTTGTATGATTGCTGCTGTCTTCCCTGTCCTTGGCTTTGTAGGTATGAAGCTACTTTTACACTGAGCATGTGACATGCATTCATGAACGTGCTAAACACGTGTTAAAAAAAAAATCACATTTTGCTCATGATGTTCACACTGGACAAGCAGTAAGGGATTTCATATTTTCTTTTTCTGTGGCTTTCCACCACCTACAGTTAGAAGAGGTTTAGTGCAAAATTTCAAAGCGGTTCAAATGTCGCGAATCTTGCTCCAGGCTTTTTCCTTTACAGCCCAACTTGCAACTCAGAAACAAAACGCAATGCGTTTTTTATGTAGAGCCTAAAAAACAGTCCTAAAACGAGAGATAGAAGGCACTGCAAAAAGCTACAATCCACTTCCGATGGCTCACCTGACTCACGTCTCGCGAGCTGCGACTCAAATCTCATTGGTCGTGACTCAAAACTCAACCTAGTGGGTTGAGACCCACGAGATTTGAATTATGACCTAAGAGATTTGTGTTCCAACCCACAAGATTTAAGTTACAACCCACGAGATTTGAGTAACCCACAAGATATGAGATATGACACACGAGATTTGAGTTATGACACATGAGATTTGAGTTACGACACATGAGATTTGAGGTACGACACATGAGATTTGAGGTATGACACAAGATTTGAGCAACAGCCCATGAGATTTGAGCTACGACCCACGAGATTTGAGATACGATCCATGAGATTTGAGTTACGACACTTGAGATTTGAGTTACGAACTACAAGATTTAAGTTACAACCTACGAGATTTGACTTACGACCCACGAGATTTGAGTTACGACCCACGAGATTTGAGGTACGACCCACGAGATTTGAGGTACGACACACAAGATTTGAGGTGCGACCCATAAGATTTGAGTTATGACACACGAGATTTGAGTTACGACACATGAGATTTGAGGTACGACACATGAGATTTGAGGTATGACACAAGATTTGAGCAACAGCCCATGAGATTTGAGCTACGACCCACGAGATTTGAGATACGATCCATGAGATTTGAGTTACGACACTTGAGATTTGAGTTACGAACTACAAGATTTAAGTTACAACCTACGAGATTTGACTTACGACCCACGAGATTTGAGTTACGACCCACGAGATTTGAGGTACGACCCACGAGATTTGAGGTACGACACACAAGATTTGAGGTGCGACCCATAAGATTTGAGTTATGACACACGAGATTTGAGTTACGACACATGAGATTTGAGGTACGACACATGAGATTTGAGGTATGACACAAGATTTGAGCAACAGCCCATGAGATTTGAGCTACGACCCACGAGATTTGAGATACGATCCATGAGATTTGAGTTACGACACTTGAGATTTGAGTTACGACCTACAAGATTTAAGTTACGACCTACGAGATTTGACTTACGACTCACGAGATTTGAGTTACGACACTTGAGATTTGAGTTACGAACTACGAGATTCAAGTTACGACCTATGAGATTTGACTTACGACCCACGAGATTTGAGTTTCGACCCACGAGATTTGAGGTACGACCCACGAGATTTGAGGTACGACACACAAGATTTGAGGAACGACACACAAGATTTGAGTTATGACACACGAGATTTGAGTTTTGACGCACGTGATTTGAGTTACGACCCACAAGATTTGAATTACGACTCACCAGATTTGAGTTATGACACACGAGATTTGAGTTACGACCCACGAGATTTGAGTTATGGCACATGAGATTCAGGTTGCGACACATGGGATTTGAGTTGCAACCCACAGCCCTGAGCTGTGACCAACTCACTGAAGCTTCAATGCTATTTTATGCAATGCAAATGTGCATTGGAGCGCCCTTTTCATTTGTTGGATTCATGTTGTCCCATAATATCATCTTGTAGCTCTCAGTAGAGTGAGTTTTGTTGATAAAATGAGCAGATATGTGCCTCAGCACTGACCACCGGATGTAGGTCGCTGTCTGCAGTACCAACCCCTGCTGGGTAAACTACGCAAACTCAAGAGTTTTAAATGTGGAAGCAAAATGGGCATGTACTCGCGTTTATATAGACGTTTAATTGAAAGTGGTTGCTTGAACGCGCATCGCCCTCAGCGATTGGAAAGGACGTGCTTTTCAGCCATATCTAAATGGAAGTCTAAGACTTAGACAAGATAAGAACAATGTTTTGAATACTTTTTTTACAAAAAAAGAAAAAAGAAAATTGGAGACAATGTCACACTCTTCTGTAAACAGATATAGAATGACAGACTTTAAAATAGCACATCTCTACCAGGGTGCTTTTGTGTGAGTTAGAAAGGCACTTCTCGTGCTGTATTGTGTGATTTTGGTCCCTGTATACCTTCTTGGACACGGGAACTTTTTTTAAAACTAAAAAAGTAACACATTTTATAAATCTGATCAAGGTTCATTATCATCATATACTTTCTTCTTTTCTGTGTTTTTTATTTTTATTATTTTGTAGGTCTTTGTTGTTTGACTTCTCTCACATACTACGATTGACACATGGGGGTTCTTTTCAATCATTTGTCATTTTTAAATTTAAGACTATAATGTTCTTTACTTTGGTGGATGTTTTATGCATTTTGGTTAATTTTGTGCCTTAGAAACGGCCAGAATAATTCTGCTCCATTTCCTGATGAAAATCCTGTTTTCAGGTTTTTTTTTACTTGTTTGTATGGTATTTGTCTAATTAAATATGTAGAGACAATGAAGCTTAAAATTGCATTTCTGAATATTTCTTTTCAAATTGTGGTGAATCAGGGGCAGCAATAGAATGTTGTTTGAAAAGTTGTTCTAACATAGGAGCTACAAGCCACTTGCTCCACTCCTTTCTGATGCATCAGCTTGTTGACGAATAGATCCACATACGTCTTTGTTTTCCTCATCTGAGCTATATCGGGCTCAAAACTGTACGGCTGGATAGCTCCGATATTGTTCTGCATTTTTGTTGCACTGCTAATGTAAGGTTGAGGTTGTGAGGAACTGTGAGCTAGTAGGAGAGCATGTAAACAGTTGGGTGAAGGGAAGTGGGGGCGGGTTGGCTCAGCATCATCCATCTATCTTGAAAACATCTGTGAACCTCCTCTTTGAACTTCTTCTGGGCCTCTTTCTTGGTAGGTCTAACATCAGAATCCTTTTATCAACAAATTCCCGGTTCCTCCACTGAACATGTCCAAACTATGAATCTGCTTCCCTTCATTTATCTTCGAAACACCTAACACAATCTATTCCTCTGATGAATTCATCCCTGATCCTATCCATCCTCATCCCTTCCAAAGAGAATCTCAACATCTTCATCTCTGCTATACCTCCAGCTCTGCCTCCTGTCTATTTCCCAGAGTCTTTGCTCTAACAATATGGCCACAGTCTTCTACACCTTCCCTTTCAATTCTTGCTGACACTTTTTTGTCACACACCAATGCTGACACCTTCAGCCACCTATTTCAACCTGCTTGCACTCCAAAAACATACCAATTTGAAAATGTCTGTTTAGAATACTTTGGTTGTATTGAATAGAAAACAAGAAAGAATGTTTAATTTTGTATCAATTCGAATAAAATAAATATATTTTATGAAAAGATAAAAATAAAATAAAAGGCAAAAAAGTAGAAAAAAAACATTGGAAATTGTGTAGATGTAATTTGATTTGATCTATTTAAGGGATATTGATGTAATAAAAATGCTGTACAGCAACAAAACTAAATATTCAGGGCGTCTTTTTTTTGTGGCCAGATGGTCTCACTTTTTGGATCCTGGACCAAGATGAACTTGGTAGAAAAATAAATAACTAAAATCAAGAATTAGCCTTAATATGATTTGAAGTGGATGTAGCTTATAATAGCATGAGACATGGACATTTTATTCCTTTTTTTATCCACATTTCAAAGTGTCAATTAGTATCAATAAATGACTAAATTCCTGCAAATGTAAAATTAGAAAGACAAGAAACCTCAATTCACCTTGATGGGTTGAAAATGTTTGTCTTTTGGGGAAAAAAAAGGAAAAAAGGGAGGCAATGCAAAAGTTTAACTGCAGCCACTCAAACATTTGTCTTAGAGTTTAAATAAGATTAAAAAGGACAGTACAAGTACAGGCCACTTACTGTTATGTATGTCCAGGCTTTAATGGTAGCCATTGATCACCACTTTGGCTGAATTCCACCAGTTAAAATAATTTGTAAAACATCAATTTATAGCATATTCATTAATGGATCTCCCTTTACTATCCATAGATCCTTTTTATGGTACTTCACTCTGACCACTTTACAGGGGCAACGGTCTGAGTAAGGATGCTTCCCAGTGGCATAGCCTTCATAAACACTTCTCTGTGGACATAGATGTGATGCTAGCCCGCATAAGAACACACATGGAGAAGTTCATAATCAGATCACAATTCATCAGAGCTTCAAAAGTGATCATTTCTTGGAAGTTCAGCCCCTGCTCAGCATCTTTAGAGAAAACAAAAAAGGGGGGAAGCTATCCCAATATTTACTAGTAATTAACTGGATAGTTCTAACAGAAAATGTCACGAATCTCTTTATCAAGATAAATATATTCAATATTTTTTTTAACTACGTAAAATCCTTAAATTTACTCAAATTCGTCAGTGGGACTTATAAATGAATCCTGGTTGTCTTTGCTGAACTGGAACCTTTTTCTGTAAACGTGGTGCTCAAATCTGTGAAAATGATTTAGTAGAACCACTGCTTGATTAATCATTTGAGCATTATGGGTACTGTAGTCAGGAGCTTGGCAGAGTTACTATAATAAATGGAAGAAGTGAGAGTAATGTTTAGTATTTTATGTGTTACAACTAAACCGTGTTGAGACTTATTGTGATCAAGTTGACATGATTGACATAAATACACAACACAGTTTGTTAGAAAAACTTCCCGTCAATCCTCTGACCAATCGATAGCCTCTTGTCTGTCTGACTGTTTTGTTTTGCTTTCTTAATCTGGTGTGGTCTATGGTTTAGACTAGGGGCCACATATGGAGGCATGCCAGATTAGTTTGGGAACCCCTGGTTTAATGAAATAAATACCAGTTGATGTTTCCAAAACAGCTGTTGCAACCAACATGGAGCTCCCGAGCCTCTGAGAAGTGGAGGTGAGCTTTTAATGAGGTGAAGCTGGAAAATCAATATACTAATAGGTAATAAAATGTAGGTTTGCTATTGCATGTTTCATTTTGTGGTTGCACATAACTTGCTAATGTTAACATCAGATATTGCAATTAGATATTTTGACTATGGGGAGCAAACTAAAACTATACTTCCATTTCAGTGAGCAAAGTATAATTTTAAGTTAAAAAAAATAATTTTAAACAAGCTACAACCTTCCCAAGAATCATTATTAAAAATGAACAAGATAGTAATTTTAGCATTTCAGAAACTACAATGTGATTTGATTAATCAGATTCACAAAAATAGGGGTGTAAAAAACAACAGTGAGCTGAACTTTATCAAACTAAAATGTGAATGAATTTGACATCAGTTCTTATTTACTTGTTTGCTTTTACACAATATTTAACTTACACTTGATTTTCTTGCAAGAAATCCAAAGAATGTGGAAAACTTCCCCTCCACTGTTCAGTACCGGGTATTTTTCTCTGAGTCACACTGGTTGAAGATTTGGCTAAAGATGCCCTCAACCAATTTAAGGTCAATGAATCGGATCGTTCCAAATGATTTTGACTTGTTTTGCAGTCAGAGAGATTTGACAAATTCCTGTTTTCTTGAACACATCAAAAATTGTCCCGCGCACCAAAATATTAAAACATCAGGTGTTTCATAGTAAAACTCGTGCAGAAATTGCTTTATTAATTTTACCTGAAAAATCAATCCTTTTTCCAAAACCTCATCCCTTTCAGGGTTCCTGAAGCCTATCCCAGCTACTGTTGAGTGAAGGCAGGGCAACATCCTGGACTGACTGTTGCAGGACCGAAAGAGGAAATGGAGTCACAAAAAAAAACAAACAAAAAAAAAACATCTGAATTGTGCAAATGCGTTCTTTATTTGTTTTAATAAGATGTATTGGTTAATTGCACGTCTCAAAGGAACTCTTAATTCTTGTATTGACAGTTTTAAGTACTGGATTTAGTTAAAAAAAGCATTTGTCCATCTGAGAAGTTTCTGTCCCAAAGCACTGATACGTATTTGACCTGAAATAGCTATTTGAATGCTATCTTGGGATTTTTTTTTTCCTTCACAGCTTCTCTTGGCATCTTGTCTCACTCTTATCTGTTTGTGGTGCACTTTGTTTCCTTTTTTTTCATCCTCTGTGGTATCACTTTTCCCTGCAAGGGCAACTCTTGCTCTCCTAGACTTGCTGCAAAATGACCTATCAGTAAAATCTGATCCTTTTAGACTGAGCACCGTGGGTCTTTCTCATGCCAAAGTCTTGTGAATGGAGAACAAATATCCTCCCGGTGCCCTCCAACTCACTAGCGACAGCAAGAAAGAATCTCTTGATACCTTAACTGTAACTTTAGATTCTGTTGACATTAACAAAGAAGGTTGAAATTGCACAAAGAGCACGCAATTTTTTGCTTCTACGATAAAACTGCATTAAGGGATGTCCCACAATTGTAAATAAATCAATACAGAAACTCTATTTAATTAAATACTCTAAATACTTTTTAAAATGTCTTTTATTATTCTCATTTGCTAACTTGGCGTTAAAATGTTTTTATTGTGCTTTGTCTACAACAAACTCTACAGATTTGTTGCGCTTACTCTGAATAATAAAGTGAAGAAAAGACATGAGCTATAACTAATAAGGTGCACATTTTCTAAAAAATATTGTCCTGAACCCGGCGTTTATGCTTGGTCAAAAAAACAAAAAACAAAAACAAACTGGAGTTTTTCTCTTTCCTGTTCATCCAAACCTATTAAACTGTCTTAAACCTTATTTATGTCTGTATTTTCTGCACTGTAGGGTGTACTGGATTATAAAACCCTTTGTCAATGATTGGGCTATTTTCAAACCTTTTCACCTATATCAGATGCACAGAACTATAAGGCATATTAAGTGAGACAAAAGAGTTGGAAGGAAGTCTTTACTGTGTTCACAGTAACCCAAGAACTTGTTTGTGACATGCTAAATGTTAGCCACGCTAAAAGTATTAGCCACATTAGCGTACTCACAATACTTGTAATTCTCAATCTTGTTTAAAACACATAAAAACACAGACAGAAATCACTGAAACAAACATTTCTCTCGCTACACTAACTGCCAACTGTGTTAATACCGCTACACATTACCCGTGTTAGCAAACATATTCAACCTAACTTGTTTACAACTTCTGGAAAACAGAGATTGACTTTTTGACAGAGCAGCGTGCACCTCTCAATATCGTTTCAAAAAAACGTTTCCAACACGTCATATTCACAAAAATCCCCAACGAAGCACTTTAATTTATTCAGGTGCACTTCTCAAAATCGCTTTGATATCAGTAAGCTCAACCAGAATTAATCCATAGCCTATATTAAAATAAATAAATACAATTTCTGTCTAATTAGCAAATATTTTTGATTATTGATACTTGATTCATGTTAATGCCTTTTCTATTGAAAATACTTTAATGACTTTGTTAATAAAAATGTTCTTTACATGTTTTAATTTGTGTTACCTGATTTATTTCAATTATTTTTCTATAAAAAAAATCAGCGTACACCATTTCTAATCTAATATGGTACTCTGAATTTTAAGGTGCACCATTGATTTAAAATAAATAAATAAGTGTGCCTTATAGTGTTGAATTTACCTTTTTACAAATTTATATGAACATTACAACAACAAGGTTTTAAATATAGTCATTCAAAGTATACTCAAATGTAAGACAATTGAATTTTAGTTTTCTGAAAATAGTCTTTTAAACATCGACGTCTTCTCAAGACCAGATCACATACCTGTGGATGTGAAATATGCTAAAAATCACGTTTGAAAACCAGCTCGTTCTCTAACTCACCACACATGCCGGGTGTGTTTGAAGCACTATGGTGTTTTGAGATAAAAGGGTATGCCAGTTGTGCATTTTTCCAACTTACATCCTTCCAGCATAGCTAAACAACTCCATGACCAATGTCAAACTTGCTGTAATTGGTTGATGTGTTGTTTTAGGCCTAAAAAAAAGTAGTGATTGATCTACTTTTTTGTCATTTTTTGTCCAGTGTGTTCTTATGCTAAGCAAACTTTCCTTTGCAATTTGATGAATCATAACTACCACTTAAACACTTCTATTTTTCATGAATTATCACATAAAGAAAAAAAACATGGAAAAAAGGCATGAATCATACCACTGACTATCCTTTTAGGCTGCGACTGAAGTAGAGATTCCAAATCCTGATATTTTTCTATCGATAACTCCCCTTTTGCACATTTTCTAAAAGTGTCAAAGAGAAGTTTTAGTCAGATGATTGTACCCCTAACAGTCCACAGCTTGCGATTTTAACTCCTTGCAGGAGTATTGATGCATCTGCGGGACGCATGCATGTAGGTCTGCATTCCTGTGGTAGGGTTTTCTGATTCACGCTTGTCCTAACTCAATTACCCCTTTGCTGTGATATGTTGGCAGCAACACTGATGTTGAGGGAAGTTAAGAGTAAGCGACAAGGACACTCACCAAGGTCTCTGTGTCATACACACCCCATTTCGTGGCAGCATTTGCTACTCAGCTCCTCAGAAAACAGCCACCTCAGACTCTCAATAATAATATGTATTTTGGGATAATCTCATTAAAGGTGCTTGGATAAAAATAGATTGTGGAACAGAGCACTAAATGCTATTATACATTGCGTGTGCTATATGTTTATTCAAGCAGAAGTGGTCGACAGGACATCTGAAAGTTAAAGCCGTTGTAATGCCCTATAAAGTGGATGGCAAAGTGTAAATTTATAGTCTCCACTGTGATTCTAGAGGTCCACCACAGAACAGCCATTTACTATAAATATGTCACATGCTGTTTAAGTGAGTTGACAAGCATAACGTCCTCCAGTATTAGTGTCAGAAACAATATGTATGTGCCTCAGTAAATCAGACTATTCAAATATACAGTGGGTTTCTTGCATGAACTAATTCCCCAGGTTTACTCATGTACAGTGAGTGAAGAATGTTGGTTTAAATGATCAAAGAGACACATAATATCAAGCAAGAATTTTGCTCTTGCTTTAGATCTTGTTTTTTTTTTTATGCTTTTTATTTTTCCTTTTTAAACACATTTAAGACAAACACACAGAAAAAGACAAACCTTGTAAGCAAATTATTGTGGCAATAAATAAAACAAATACAATAAAAATACATAACCCCAACCAATAATTTTAACCACTGAGAAAAAAAAAAAAAGTAAATGGCAGTCAGTAAATTCTTCACAACAAAATTGTATTTGGATTTGTTGTAGGCGACTACCGAGTGCCCAAGGTTCTTTATGAGTAATAGTTTAGTAACATTTGTAAACCTGAACTGATTCTATAATCTGCCATGAGGACGAATTTGGTGTGCACCTGTGTGATTTCCAAGGAGACAAACAATGTTCTTCAAAAGATCCTAATTATTAAGAAAAGTGATGGCTTTACTGTCTTTTAAGTTTTGAAATGACTGTATTTTCTGCACTAAGAGGTGCACGTAAAAGCATACTTTTTTTTCTTCAAAGAATGAGAGTGCCCCTTATAAATAGAGCACCGTAGTAGCTGCTTTTCCACTACACATATGTGCAAAACTTTATTAAAATTCTAGAAATGTTGAAAAAACATAATTTTGCAATTACACTGTTTCCATTAAATCATAATTATGTGAATAAACACAAACCAGCTCACGACATAAGCAATTAAAAAAACGCAGCGACAAATGTGCACAACAGTACTTTGATTTACAGCAGATACATTCAAATTTCTGTCGCGCCATTAGCGCTCATCATCATCAATCAAAGGAGACGTCAGTGTCTTATTCATGGAACGGCAAGCTACATGGCGACTACGGATCAAGCTATTTTTGGGAAATCGTGGTTGGTGATTTTAAAGAGAAGCTGAGGATCCAAAAATTCTGCATGACATGCTCAACTTTTGATGAGCTGTGTGATGCTGTGGGACCTCTTGTGGTGCCTGCAGCGCAGTCACTGTTGGTCACATGACTCATTTATTTCAGATAAAGTGTTTCCATTGCAGTTTCGCGAGTGCAAAACATTACATTTAGACAAATTTATTATCTCACATCCAAATTGCGCAATTTCATTATCAGTGGAAATGTAGCTACATATTGATTAATTCTGGTTGTGCTTACTGATATTGAAGCGATTTTGAGAGGTACATAGCGCTAAATTAAAATATTTATAATATAACACGGCTAACATGTAGTTGTGTTTTTTTTCATAGGTTACTAGCAAAGTTGGGAGTTAAAGTAGTGACAGTAACATTTGTTTCAGCCATATCAGTCTGCTGTTTTACATGATGCAAAAACAATTTACTTTGTGAAGTTGTTAATGCGGCTAACGCTTCCAAAGTAGCTAACGTGTACCGTGTTACTAGCAAGTTTTAGAGTTACTTGGAACCCAGTTAATGCTCCTTATACTTTGGTGCAACTTATGTATGACAAAAACAGACTATTAACTACTGGTGCACAATCCAGTACACCCTATAGTGCAGAAAATACAAAACCGATCAAATGTTGATGTACTTAATGAAAAGTGAGACAGAGAAGTAGTTATTGTGAAGCTATGTTAGATGGAGATAATAAAATAGCTGAACAAAATGTGTCCCATAAAGATAGTGGCTGTGGAAAGTAACTATTTCTTTCTGACTGTTTAAGCAAACAAGTTTTAGTCAGTCAACATGCAACAAAAATATGACTCTGACATAACCTGATTTGCTAATTTTAATTCAATGATCAAATTTTTTTGACAAAAGCATATTTAAACCCCCATAACGCTCCTAAAAGATGTGATCCATACTGTTTAGAAAAGTTCTTGTTATTTTATCGATGGCTTGAAAATTTAAGGAAGTATTTGCTTAAGGATGAGCATAAATGGCTTGAATGACTGGTTTTCTATCCTTGGCTGTGTATGTTCACATGTTTTGGGGGTCTTGTGTACACTGAGCACATTTTTTTTCTGCACAGATACATTCACATCTGCTCACCTGGAATCCATTCACCACCTTAATGCCTTCATAAGTCCCTCCTATACTAGGGTCAGTGTTTTTCTCATTGAAGAGCATTGTGTCTCTCTATGAGTCAAGTCTAGACTTGGTAGCATTTTGAAAATATTAAGCGGTGTAACTGACTCTGGGTCAGTAATTGTATGTGTTGTCTCTGAATCTGATTCTCTCTTATGACTCACAGGCGGAATCTCCGCGTATTATTGTAGTTTTAAATGCCCTCCCTTCCCACATTCATCACCCTTTAGTCATAATGGAGCCATGCTTTTGCTTTACACGTCTTTCTATACTTAACCACTACTACATCAGGAATTGCCCGTTCTAGCAAGCACTTAAAACAATTTGTACTCATTGGACATAAAAAATGCACTGACTGCAGGTTTGTTCGAGTCAATAAACCAAAGTGTGCACATTCTTGTGTGTGCTTGTAGGCTTGGTATTAGTACAGTACAGAAGTTGTTGCTTGCACTCTGCCCTCTCGAATTTATTATGATTTTAACCCCGTCCTGCTTCAACAGAAAGCATTTTTGAATCCCCCAGCAAAGTAGTGGAAACTACAGCTTTACTCATGTTCCATCATGAGTTCACAAATGTGTTATCTACTAGAATAGGAATACATGTAATATCTTTATGCTGTTCTGCTTAATCAAACCATGCATGTGCACTCGTTTAAGAGTGAAGCAGCTAAAATAAGAATTGACATCTCCAACTCAAATGCCATACTTCTTGAAGAGGAAAAAGGGGGTTACTCTGTGTAGATTTTCTGCCTCAAGTGGAGGAATTTAAGTGTTTTGAGGTCTTGTTTGTAAGTCAGATTGACAAATGCAGGTGCTGTGCCACTCCATTGTAATGGAAAAGGAGCTAAGCTAAAAAAGTACATTTCTTTGATTACTGGTCAACCCATATTCTCCTTTTTGTCTATGGTCTCTGTCTTTGGGTTAACTATACTGTGGAAGTTTGGTCACCCTGGACGAGATGGGAGTACAGCCACTGCTCCTCCACATTGAGAGAAGCCAGTCGAGGGAGATCAGGCATCTTTATGATGCCTTCCTCTAAAGGTTTTCCAGGCTTGACTGGGAGGAGGCCCCAAGGAAGCTCCAGGACAAGCTGTCTTATGGGAGCACCTTGTGGTGCCCCTGGCAAAATGGAGGATGTTTCTGTGGAGAGTTGTCTGTGACCTGGATGGATGGATGGATAGATTTTACCCATAACCTCCCAAAAAATCAACAGGAATAATGTTTAGATTGAGATAAATGTTTTCACTAAATTAAAAAAAGATACTCATTGGAGTTGCAATATTTAAAATGATTCATTTACCTAGATCAGTTTTGGGACCAATGTGGGTTCAGCAATTTACCGTAACATTAAGTGTACTGCAACTGCAAATCGATTTACCTAATTTGTCAAAAATCAGAACTGTAGGAAAAAAAAAAATCTGAAATTTAGACTGCAGGTAAAGTTCTTAGAAAAGGGCTTAGAATGTCTCTCAAACTACCAACTTGAGGAATGACTTCATGCTGCACAAATGTGGGTCAAGTGCAGATTAGCTTGTCACTAACTTTGCTGCCCAGTAACATCCTACAGAGGAGTTTAATAAAACCAAAAAAAAAAATGCTGGGATGTTGACAAAAAACTGCAGCAAAACATGAAGACAAGAAGCTTCAGATTTTTAATTAAAAGATTGAGAGGATTTATTTGTTTTTCATTTATAGCTTTTCAGTCTAACATGATGATTTAGGGACGATGATTTATAAAAACACAGTTAAAATCAAAGCTTACAGCAGCTGACATAAACAGTTTTTAACCCCAATAGAAGGTTTTCAGAGGATGAGACCAGAATAATGGGATACCAAGCTAATTGTTTAAAAATCTTTTTATCAAAATATTTGCTTTGTTCTTGAATTTTGAATCTGTACTCTTCCCTTGTGGTACTGGTTTAATAGACTATTAAAAAAATTAGAGCAATTCCTAGAACATGTATGAATACATCCAGTGTTATTTTCTCTTTATATGTCCCTCCATCATTAGAAAAGTGCCACAAGAACATCAAAACCACTTTTTTTTTTACTGGGAACTGTCCCGTTCAATGATCCCACACCACATCCATAGATTGTTCATTCTCTTTGTTTGTAGTTTTTAACTGTTCAGTTATTTTTTGGAAATCCCCATTACTATTTACATCTTTGTACAGTAGAGGCCTTAAGAAAATAAACTGGTTTTAAAAGAGTGGATCATGAACACTTATGCACTACAATAATGTATATGTCCCATCAGGAAAGAGATGATTTGTTGATTTTCCCTTTTCCAAAGTTCAGTTGGCTACATATGATTAAATCAACCAATAGGGTTTTGTTGCTGTTAATAAGTTACCGTTTTAATTTTTCTGCTCTGCATCATCCACTTACAACCTCACAAGAACAATGACACGGTAACTTTTTGTCTTATGAGTCATGATTTACTGCCTTCGTTCCTCTTTCCATTGTCTGAGTCACTGGTCAATAACTTAACCTTTCTGCACTTTTCTTCTACATCATACAATAAATGATGATGTGATTTATAGACAGAGAAAACACACTTATACTGCTGAAAGATAAGGGGGAAATATGAAGGATCTAAAAGAGAGCAAGAGGGAAAGACTTCCATTTTTGTTAGTCCAGTTTTACATTTTTGGTTGTAGTTAATCAGAAGCTTTCAGGGGAGATTGATGCTCATACCTGGGATAATGCAATCATTCTGTGTCTGTTCCTTCTCACACAAAGAAATGTGATCTAATTTTACTCTGCCATTTACAGTATTAGACAGCAGGTTTGCTTCTAAAGATGTTTTGGCAAACTGATGATAGAAAAGTCTTCCACTCCTGTCTTTACTCTGTGCGAGTCACATAGTTGAAACTAAATTGGATTATTTCACATTTTTCTGACTAGTGTCAGTTTTATGCCCGGTTTATGTTTGGGACTGTCCGCGATACCTGCTACAAACTTCTAGGGGGATGATAATAAGTAACACTGATTAAGTTACTTTTTTTGGAAAATACTGTAGTGTTATTAAGTCATGCCTTTTTAATTTGTACGTAGCACTGTTTTATTTGTATTGCATCAGGAACCTGTGCTCAGTTTTTAGCTCATCTCCACAAAAAATGTGTTTTTGCCATCCTATCAATATATTCGACTAGTTTTTTAACATCAAGGCCAGGAGGCTACATATGTAAAAAAAAATGCTTTGGCTAATTCTGCATTTTTACCTGTGTTTATTGTGTTACATGTAATTGCATTGTCGTCTTTAAATTCACTAATTAAAAAATAAATAAATAAAAAACCTTAAGAAGTGCTACACTTACAACATATTTCTAATTTTTAATTATTTTAATCATTTTATGCATAAACTATACACACAACTTTATTAAACTTAATTTATTCTATTTTAATTTTCTCACCTTGTCCTCATTCTTTAGGTCGTGGACCACAACAAATAGGTCTGAAGTTTGAAGATACTTTGGTTTGAAGATACTTTGAATAAAATTATAATTATGGGGTTTTGGGGCACTTGACATAAATATTTCATGCGAAAGTTAATTTTCTTATCTTTAAAAATAGGAAGCAACAACAACAACAACAAAAAAATTTAGGGTCAGTAGCATTACAAACAATATATGGGAATTTGTTAGATTTTCAAGCTAATTTTGCAATATAGGTTGAAGTATGTGTTAAATGTTTGTCAGCTTTACATATAACATTTAAAAAGAAAGCTTTAAGAAAAGTTATTCATGTGGTAAAATGTATAAATGTTTGGTGTTAAAACAGAAATGGTGCTGAAAGGGAATAAAGCCAAATGTGTGAAACTCACAGTTTCCAAAAGAAAAATGAACAAGCTAAAGCTAATTAAATCTCTTGATCTTTAAGAGAAAAATGGGGAATTAGCCACAGTGTGTTTTTAGAGCAACCAGTTTGTTCCACATGAAAATTATTTTCTCTTAAATGTCACTTTACCTGATAAATATATGTACACATTTAAACTTGCTTAATCAAGTAAACCACTCAAAAATCAGGATCTTGATTAGTTGGTAACAGTATGAATGCAGACAGATGACCCAATGACCAAAGAGTAGAAAGTAACCAAAAAAGTACCAACTAAAAGCACACCTAAAAGACTTTTTTTTTTTTTCAAAAATCAACAGTTCACCTAATAAACATGATATGGATTAATTCTGATAGAGCTTACTGATGTTTAGGTGATTTTGAGACATACACGGCTCTCTGTCAAAATGTTTGTATGGGTGTTGTTGTGAATACGCTAACGTAGCTAACAGTGTTGGTCCGTTTTTTTTGTTTTTTGTTTTTTTTTTACATGTTACTAACAAGGTTGGTAGTTAGGATAGCGGCAGTAATGTTTCTTTGAGTATTTCAAGTTGCAAACAAGGTTGTGTGTTTTTGTAAATACGCTAATGCGACTAATGTGCAGCGATGTCAGACTATGGTTTGTGTTACTGACAACATTGGGAATTGGTGTAGTCTCAGTCACATTTCTTTTAGGGTTATCAATCTGTTTTTTGAGTTGCAAACGAGGTTATAATGTGTCTAACGTGTAGCGTGTTACAAACAAGTTGTAGAGTTACTGTGAACATAATGTATGAAGCCTAACTGCCTGATGGACTTATCTCAGACTTGTTTGTCATGCTTAATGCACCCTATAGTTCAGTGTGCATTATGTATAAAAAAATTTAAAAATAGACCTTTCATTGACGGAGCGCCTTAAAATCTGTTGCGCCCTTTAGTGCGGAAAATACTTTAAGTGACGTTAGTGGTTTTTATTTTTCATAGGAAGCCTGGCTATTTAGAATTAAACAAAGTAAGTAGACTAATTGAAAAATAGTTTTTTGACTAAAGAGTTTGTATAACTTTTTTTTGTTGTCTACTCTCAAACTATCTAAACGTATCTAGCTAGAAATACGTTGTACATAAATTATGTTTAGGGGAGACTTGCTTCTTCATGGAACATTTGTCCAGTCACGGAACACAAACATTAGAGAGGAACTGATTCATTATTGAAGAATGGCTTACTCCTGTGAAAAAGAGTTGAGTATCTCCTGTTATTTTTAACCTGTCCGATCTATTACGAAACAAAACAGCTCAACAGAGTTTTATCTGGTGTAAGGCTCTCTTTAAAAAGTGAAATAAAACAAAAATGTCTTCATTGTCAAATAGTTTTCACCATATATACAGTATATATATATATAAATATATATACACACACACACACATATATGTACAGTATATAAATATATATATTATATATATATATATATATATATATATATATATATATATATATATATATATATATATATATATATATATATATATATATATACGGTCTTTCGCAGTAAGATGAAATGACTTGGTTTATATCATCTAGGAAAATGAAACCGTTGCTTCTGATTTTCCTATTTCCATTATTGGAAGATTTCATAGAAAAATGGCTGCTGTGACAGACCAGTGTTTGGTTTGTCCCTGCACAGATCACCGCTCCAATAACTCACGGGTACCCATTACAAGTGCTGTTATAACACACTGAATACACACAGTACATACAGAACTCTACTTCTTTTTTTAGTGAACACCACTGTAGTTGAAGCTCCTCTTACTCTTGAAGTGACACAGACCAGCAGAGCAGCCGTCATTTGGGTTTTCGCCTGCGGTACAATCTTGTCATGTGTGCTTTTCCTCCAGATTCCCAGTCAAGTGAGAGTTGTTTAATTATGACATTGTGCAGTTAGTGTGTGTCACTCTTCCTAATGTTAAGTGACTGGGCACAGAAGATAGGCCTTGTCATACACTCAACATGCCTTATTTTTTTTAAGCGGTACAAGGAAACTGCATTGGGGTCTACAAGTATCTTAAGAGGGAAGATTCAATTTGGGAAGAGGAGAAATGACTCAGCTAATGTTTGCAGTTTTTAATAATGCAGCAGCATTTCTTTTCCTTTCTTTTAATAGTTTTTTTCTCTTCCTAAAAACTGTAATACTTTTCAATAAGGAGAGATCTTAGGAATACGAGTAATGATTTAATTGTAATACAGGAAGAAAAACAAATGCAGTTTTGTATTCAGCGAAAAAGTCACTTTGGTTGGTGGGGACATGCTCATTTGGCTGACCTCTACACCTCAGCAGCCCATGACAGTTTTCAAAACATAATTTTCAAACTATTTTTGTGTGGTATAATGCATGCATCTTTCATTTCTTGTTTTACAATGCATTTTATGGCTTAATTTATATGAAAAACATTGAGGTAAACCTGTTGGACACTAAAGTGCACTTATTTTAGAAAGTCACCCTGCTATGTAGTCAAACTGATATTTTAAAAACAGTACAAATGCCTGAGCGGTGCTTGAATAGGTGCTCTCTTGAAACATTTCAGTGTGATGAAGCAGCGGGGCATGGGTAAGGAGAGCGCCTCAATGTGCCTAAGATGCTTTGTTTCTTTCTTTATGATAGTATGCACTGCAGCGCAGATTTTTCGCTTTCTTACATCTGGAAGTAAACACGTATTTCAGCGCTCGTTACCACGATGTCTGTCTTTTTTCAGAGTATTTTACACGTAATCCAAAGGTTACTGAATCAGAATATTTTGTTGTGAAATTCAGCAGAACCTTGGCCTGCTTCTTTAGGCATTTTGACTGAAGCTCTGTGCAGTAAGCGTCTCACTCCTTACATAAGAAAGTAGCACCAAAATCCATGTTTTTATATGGTACCACTACCAACTTGGCACAGATTTTTGATTTAGTACTCATCCTTTAGTTAAAACTAAGTTGTGCATGCCTAATTCCACTATGTAGTAACAACTGCTAGGCTCAGGGTTCACATCGGGTTCACGTCTATCTCGCTATATCTTAATGTTGTTTTGTTGCGGCGTAGAGCTGCTCAAAGAAACTCGATGTGCTCAGCTGCCAACTAGCGGTTGAGATTTAGGTGACAAACGAAAGCACAATGCTGAACTACATGTTTGCTTATAAATAATTAAATGTCATCTTGGCAGCATTTTAAATTGGTACAAACAAAGCATCGCGATATTTCTCTGAATCAATATTTTCTTTCACCCCTAATAAATATCACTTTAGGAGGTGATGATTTCAAGGAGAAAGGTGACAGTTTATCTACCCAAGTCCATAGCACGCCTGTAGGATGCTCACACAACTTACAGTCTGACTGTAATTTCCTACATTTTAACAGTGAAGATCTGCACAAGGAGGGTTCACTGAGCAGCCAAAAACCTTGATCCTTCATGTGGACCAACTCCATGTCCTGTAGAGGTTTGCCCGTTTTTCGCCTGTACTTCTGAGGGAAGTTGTGACTAAGGCATAATAAAGATATTTTGTTACTTGTATTTCTCTCACTCTGCTGTTAAACACATATTTACTTTATGCATCAATTTAATCAGAAAAAGGTGAAAAAATTGTTTTTACTTGTTTGGAATGGAGGTAAAGGAGGTAAACATATCAAGGCTTTTGTTTGTCTCGCAAATGTTGCAATGTCTTTTCCAAAATAAATCTATTTTATTATTAAATGCTTTACTCTCATCCTATGTGTCTTGTGTTTACTGTTCAGTTTTTACTTTACTTTAGACGTCCGATATATTACTGGGGCTGAGCGGTTGACCTCTGATCGGAAGATCACAGGTTTGATTTCTGCCTCATGTGTTGAAGTGTTCTTCGCCAAGACGCTGAACCCCACATTACTCCTGGTGGTTGTCGCCAGTGTTTGGCAGTGGAGCCGCCATGAGTGTGTTAATGTGAATGAGACTGTAAATCACTTTGGGCTTTCTAAGAAGGTAGTAAAGTGCTATGAGTGCACGCCCTTTATTTTTTAAATATCTGGATACAGTATATTTATGCTAAATTTATGCTATATTTTCCACTTATATAAAGACGGATACACTGTGTTTATCATGTTCACTGAGCAGAGACATTTATAATACTCAATTTTAAACATTTCTATGTGTGCAAGGGATGAATTTACATGACTGCTTCCTCACCCGTGAGTCAGCTCTTTAAATATTCCTGGAGAACATTGCTCCAGCATTCAGACACCGCAGCTGCCATAACCCGCTCCTAAATACCTCATTTTGCTGACAGAAAGTGGCGCCCCTGGACGTCTCAGACAGACTCCACAGCAGATGATTCACTGATGCCATGTCACCATTGGTTACTTACACTATGAATTCAGCGAGGGGCTGTCTGTCATGCTCGGAGAAAACACTGTTTGTCAGTCGAAATTGAGTGGCAATATGGATATTTTTAAAGTGCTTTAAGCAAAGCAAGATGGAAGTGGCTTTAAAGCAGGTGGTGCTGAAGACTAATTTTTTCCTTCTTTTTGACAAACTTGATGTCATCCACTTAAATGAAAGACTCAAAGTTCAAAATCATCTTTTCACTTAAAAGTTAATTTTATTTATGTATTAATTTCATTCCATTGTTTCTGGTTGAGTCTTTGGAATAGAGAGAAGGATTTATTAACATAAGAAAACTGATGGCAACTTATTATATATTTGTTTTACCAATTCAAATATCAAGAGAAAATTTACCATTAAGTGCAACTGTTTCCCAAACATGAAAACTTGAATATAGTGTGAAATAAATGTGCTAAAATTTTATTTTATAGACGTTAGCCATGTTTTAGATTTGTCTCGTAAATATAGTCTTATTCCTGGAACCCTCATATACAAGCCATAGCAACAAGGTAGTTTCCTTATTTAGAAGTTGGTGTCAGAGGAACTTCACTGATTTCTGATGAAAATCCTGTTCAACTTTACAGAATCATGTTTTTCATCTTCATTACATTTTTACACCTTTTCTGTAAATTTTCCAAATTTTGAAAGACACCCATTTATATCATTTTACCTGCCAGAAGCACATTTCAGAAAAGTCTAGAAGGCATTAATCCCCTGTCACATGTGAGTCAAGGACGCTGAGAGTCAAAATGGGAGTTTTTAACCTGAAAGATTTTTATCATCCAATTCTCCAATTCAGTTTTCTTTCTTTATTTGGATTCACTTTTTTCTTAGGCAGGTAAAATGTTGCAGATTTATTTGATTTAAATGGTAAAAGTTAGTCAACACGACAGCCTGACTTGAGTAAAGCACTATTATTCCATCCACATCCATGGATAGTTGTTAAAGTACAAACAAATCTGTGTTTATTTCAATAATGTCAGGTTAACTATGTTGCCATATCATGGATTTTAGGCATTTGATTGAAAAATATTGATTGTTGACATACCTGTAAACTTCGATACCATGTCATGACATTGGCTGCATGCTGAGTGAGCACTATTGAACACTAAAATGATGCCATGTTTTCTTTGCTAGTTTACTAATGTAGCTGTTTGCAATTACATTTACAATGATATTTAGATAAAAGCTCAATAAACTTAACCAATTTATTCATTTTCAAACAATGAAAAATAGTTTTGAAATTTTAATGAAAATTAAACATGACTGACCTGCAAAGATTTTTTAATATAGTTTCTAAAGTAGATTAGAATTTAAACAGTCATCATGAAAATGATTTTTTTTACATAATTATAACAGTTTTTATGATTTTTAATTTTTTCTAGATGCTCAAATCACTTACAATGTATATCCATTATTCATTCACTCCTTATTCATACTTGGTGATGATAAGCTACTGATGTAGCCACAGCTGCCCTGGGGCGGTCTGACAGACGCATGGGTGCCCAGTACGCGCCTACAGCCCTTCTGACCATCACCGGGACATTCATACACATTGACACACCAGTGGAGCCACACTGGAGGCAAGGAGGGGACGTTTCTTGCTCAAGGACACAAAAACAGTTGACTTGGGGGAGCGGGGATCGAACCGCTGATGCTTTGATTATTGGCTGAACTGCTCAACCACCTGAGGTACTAATTAATCATTACATAAAACCTTCTGTACTCACACAAGCAGAAATTGAACTCAATAGAACTCATACTTAGAACCAGTCAATTGTTTAGAAAGTGTAACAATAGATAACCGTATTTTCTGCAATATAGGGCAGAATTTAAGCCCTTTTTTTCAAAAACAAAAAAAAGCAAAGCACGTTATAATTTGGAGTGCTTTAAATATGAATTAATTCTGGTTGTACTCAGTAATAGCAAAACTATTTTGAGAGGTAGTCTACACAGCATCAACATTTCAGTCTGTTGTTTTTAATACGAGTTGCAAATAAGGTTGGATGTTTTTGTGAATATGCTAACATGGGTAACATATAGCAGTGTTGAACTGTGGGTTTTTTATTTTTTTTTCTGGCAAAAGGGTTTGGGTTTTAATATCAATTTGCTAATGTGTAGCAGTGTTTTTATAATGTGTTATTTTTAATGATATTCAAAAAAGATTTGGTGTTATTGTTTTTGATTGATTGATTGGTTTATTTCAAGCATAGATTGAAAAATACAGGACAAAACACACAATTATTTCAAACTCATTACAGAAACAATTAAATGCATTGATTAGAAAATAGAAAACAAACAAAAGCAAAACACACTTTTGTTACATTTTGTTCATTCATTTTTTGTGATAATTAACTAAAGTCAGTAGAGTTTGATTGATTGCTTAAAAAGGAGTGGGAAGAAGTGAATTTATATAATCCCACCCCTACTTAATTACTTCATTTCACTGTTCTGCGTAATTATGTAATCCAGTTGTTGTTTTTTTTTTATTCCAAATACCAAAGTGAAGTGCTTGTTGATTATTGATTAATCTCATCAAACATTATTTCAGTAAACGGTAACATCAGTCATACATCATGTAACAGATGAGTACTGTCACGGTTTGCTCAGATCGAGTCACGCTGATCCTAACAGGGACCGGCCCATATATAAGGTGCGCTAGCGGTCCATATATAAAATATATAATGTGCGCTAGCGGTCTACCGCGATGTCGGCTACCCACCGATCAGACCGAGGAGTCAAACAGTTTATGTAAATCTCAGTCTGTGAGTAGATTAGAATAAAATCACAAGCATGCATCAGGTATGCATTGCATTTCCTATATAATAACCCATTTATTTTTAAAAAGTTTGAAATATAGTTAATTTGTTGCACTTTGTACAAAAACATTATTACCGTGACCTGGGAGTTATTTTTTTGATAATCAGAGTTTTTTCCTTTTTTAAATCTAAACTAAATTAACCATTTTATGGTCATTTTACTGTTTCTGACAAAACTGTCATTTTTTATACCATTCCAATATGGCGTCGCTCTTTACGAATCCTAGACAATAGTAAAAAGCCCGCGTGTCATCTGTAGTGATATTAACTTATATGGTAAAAACGCTAACGTGGCTAATGTGTAGCAGTGATGGATTGTGAGGTTTTTTTTTTTTGAACTAGTAAATAAGGTTGTTGTTCTTGTGAATACATCAACATGGCTAACGTGTAGCTGTCTTTTAGTAT
>NC_050532.1:5926963-5934611 GCF_002922805.2 Oryzias melastigma | reverse complement strand
AATTGTTTCAATTTGGGTTGGAAGTTACAGTTAATATGAACATGCTAACATGGCTAACATGTAACGTGTTACAAATAAGTCCTAAAGTGACTGACAGACTTATCTCTGACTCTTTTGTCTCTCTTAATGCGCTTTATAGTTCAGTGTTACTTAATTATGACACAAGTTGGGAAGAAAAAGACTATTCATTGACAGTGCGCCTTATAATCCGTCCTACAAAATGGAAAAATATATTGACCCAGTCCACTTTTTTGTTCTTAAAAAGTCTGTTAAGAATACATTATTAATTTTTTAATGAAATATATTTACATGTATTTTTAAAAAGTTAAAGCAGGCTGGTGGACTCACTAATGGTTGACACTCCAGCTAATTGCAATCAGAGGGAAAATATCTTTTTTTTGTGATATTTGATGCAAACGGTTTAAATATAGAACCACCACTTAAGCAATCAAGTCTTTATTTAATGAGAGGTAACTGTTTGAAAAGATGGACCTCATTTGAAATTAATTGGAAATGTGTCACCTCATTTTAGAAGGGGTCCTAATTGAAAAAATAATAAATTACTTGGAAACAGTATTTGGTAACTCTAATTACAAACGCACATGGAAAGAGAAATTGAGGATGAATTTTTATCAACACTGTTATAAATTCACTCACGAATGAAAGAAAAAAAAAGCTCCCTTTTAACTTAACAATAATTAGATCCTGATTTTTTATTAATTCAGAATTTTCTAGCAAATTGTTTTCTGACCTTTATTAATTAGTAAAAAGCCAAAATCTGACCAGCAAGACTAAAAATGTTGATACTGTACTTGATTTGATGATTTGAGTGTCATCTGACAGAAGGTGTTTCTAAATCTGTAAACACACAACTTTAGATAAAAAATATGGAAAAGAGTAAAACAAAACAAGATGGTTTTCTCATTGCACCCTAAAACTGAGCTGTGTGCATCTCTGCTAGTGTTATGAAACTCCACTATGTGGTGCAACAATAACTGTGTTGAGCATTTAAGAACTACTTGACATATTCATACCCATCTGTTGTTTAGAGTCAACACAAGGCGATGCTCTGAGGAAAAAGAAGACAGTGTCAATTATTTTCAGATTAAAAAAAAAAAAGTAAAACTTGAAAGGATCACCAAAGTCATTTAGTGTATTATAATATAGTGTTTCTTTTTTTTTTCCGATAAGCAAATGTGCTAAATATTCAGCAAATGCAAGGTATTGTTTAGTTTAACAGTAGTGAAGAAGGAGCTAAACCGAAAGGCAGAAGACAATGTATTTCTTAGTCTATATTCCAACTCTCATCTGTCTTGGGTTATGGTGGTAAGGATAAGATTCTGATACAAGCAAGCACCTCCAGGGTGACTGGATGTTCCCTTATACATTTTGTGAGGAGTTTGTGGGGCATGTTCCACCAACAGGAGGCTGCAGGGAAGACTCAGGACATGTTGGAGTGTTAAAAGTTAAAGTTAAAGTCCCACTATTTGTCACGCACCTCGGTGTGTGAAATTTGTTCTCCGCATTTGACCCATCCCCTGGGGGAGCGGTGAGCTGCAGACACAGCCGCGCTCGGGAACCATTTGGTGGTTTAACCCCCCAGTCCAACTCCTTAGTGCTGAGTGCCAAGCAGGAAGGCACTGGGTCCCATTTTTAGAGTCTTTGGTATGACTCGGCCGGGATTTGAACCCACGACCTTCCAATCTCAGGGCGGACACTCTACCACAAGGCCACTGAGCTGGTGAAAGGCCACTGAGCTGGTGACTATGTCTTTTGGCTGGCCTGGGAGCACCCTCGCAGAACTGGAGCCCACTGTAGAGTCCAACATAACATCAAGTTCCAAACACTTATTTGTGTGGAAGATAAAACCTATTTTTGGCCAAAAAAAGTCCATATACATCTCAAGACTACATTTCTTATTCACTTTTAAGGGATCATTTAAATTATTAACCAATTTAACCTACTTTTGGACTGTAAAGAAAACATTTTGTCCTTAGAAAATGTTAATGGACATTTTTTCTATGGGCATGCTGCGGGGGACATGTCATAGCGAAAACAGGTACTTACTGTACGTATCACCTGCACACCCTGTTCACAGTCAATAGCTGCATTTCCATTACACATATGCACAAATTTATCAAAACTGTAACCTTTTTGTACTATCGGTAAATCTGTCTGTCTTACAGCGCATTCGTACATACATTCGTCCGTCTGTACATAACTTCATCTGAATGTCCATACATAGTTTCATGTCTACACACATTTTTCCCTCCATCCATAAATATATTTATCTGTCTATCCGTACATCTGTTCCTGTATGTCCATGTGTCTGTACATACATTCATCCCTGTGTCTGTCTATTTCTATTAGGGGTGTGTATTGGCAGGAGTCTGGCGATACAATACGTATCCCGATACATGCCTCACGGTACGATATGTATCGTTTTGTATCGACATTTCCCAAGACTGTACCAGAACAATTTTCACTTCAGTTTTAGAGTTTGACTTGAATTGAATCTACCTGAATTTAAATGTATGTCATTATAATAAATGGTACAATTAATTTTATTTAATGATCACAGCAGTAAGCACGGTGGCTGTATCTCATATACAAGCTGCTTTTACCCAGAAATTCATGCTGCTTTTCTTTTGATATATTATAATATATATATATATATTTTAATGGAACAATCAATATTATCTGATGAATATTTTTCAATATAAGTAAAAATAGAATGAATGTGCCCTAACTGATAAGTTTCTAAAAGTGTGATTGCAAGATTGCTAAATCTAGCATTTAAACTGCTCATAAGCCTGAACGGTGATTCAAAAATGAAGGAAAAACAAACCAATTCTAAAAAAAAACCCACAACTAAAACCGTGAGGCTGTCTGAACATTTGACAGAGCTTGTTGCAGTTTTGGTCGTGGTGTAGAGCTGCTCAAAGAGGCTCAGTGTGCTCTGCTGCCAACTAGCGGTCGGAGGTTGAAGTGAAAAACAAAAGCAAGATGGTGAAGGATGCTCATAAATGATTAAATATCATCATGCAAGCATTTTAAATCAATGCAAATATTATCAAACGACATATATCGCGATATATCACCAAATCAACTTTTTTCCTACACCCCTAGTTTTTATGTCGGTCCCTTTGTACAAACGTCAATCTAAAGATTAAAAAAAAAAAAATCAAAGTTGCTTCTTATCTGTAATTTGATTCTCAGATGGGAAAGAGTGAGCTAAGTGAAATAGAGCAGACTTTTTTACAAAAAGAAGAAGTACAAGGATAATGTGTGAGATAATATTAATTTTCTCATATTGCTCAAAGTTCATTTTAGATGTTTTCAACTCTAGTATCTAGTCTTACAAGCTGTATTTTTGTAACCTACATCTCAGCTGATATAATCGTTCGGTTAAACAAAGGTAGAAATCCTTGTAAGGGTTTTAGTCAAATATGAATTCTGGTGAGCATGTCTAGTCATTTTTACTATTTTTTTAATTTATTCTTCTAAAAAAGTCTTTTTAAATTTTGTGCTCTACTTCTGAAACTTTCAGACAAATTCACCAATTTCTTGAAGGTGCTCATCTACCGTCCTCACACTGAGGCTATCAGCTGAGTTTCCTCCAAAGTAGGCTGTTTGTAATTGAGGGGATTTTATTATGGAAGCCCAAAGGATATTTTAAAACAAATAGGTGCATTCTGAAAACCAAGGCTAGCTGTAAGAGTCCCGATTCTGTCTTGGTGATTTACACCACTGTGTTGTGCAGGTTTTCAGGAGGCCTTTCATACACCGGACTGGACCTCTTTTGGGGCCACATACATGATGAATTACCTGGTGGTTATGAGATAACACATGTCAAACAGTTGATGTCACACTCTCACAATGCTCCTGGAGCAGTAAAACACAGAAAACAATGGCCTGATAATGGATAGGAGGTGATGAGAGGGTGACAGGGTAACAGCACTGGCTGAATTAAAGCGATAAGAGGTTAAAAAAGCAGGAGCCAGTGTGACGTGAGGCCAGGGAGATATCCGGCAATTATCCGGGGCAGCTTTTCTCTACTTGAACTGATGACAGGAATGCATCAAACATGGAAAACAAGTCATTTAAGAAATAGATTTTAATAGAAATGTTGGTGCTTGTTCAATTGACTTCACGAAAATCTGTTATTTCATTATATGTGGATTAAAGTAAGCTGGAGAATTTAGGGTGAACATTTTGAGGCAGGAACCGTTTTCCTCTTTGACGTTCTGCTGTCCTATCACTGATGCCAGTTTTTTTTTTTTTTTTTTTTGGTCCACCCACAGTCACATCACCTTGGAGCACCATAGGCCATGAATATTCAACTAAGTGTCCACTGTTTATTGCTCTGCAGCAAAGATCAATGCATGCCCTCTGCATGTAAACACACTTTAATCTCTTTGTTACTGTACCAGCCAGCAAACAGAACGGTAAAGGCACGTACTCTGCTGTAATCCGAGGGCAAAGCGGCGAGGAAAAGAACCTGGGGAGCTAATGAGTTCAGTAGACTCATTTCCATCTTCTCTGCAGTTACTGCTGATGCCCTTTACTCACAGTTAGACTCTGTTTCTCTGTGGGAGTGCCCTCTTTTTTTTTTTTTCTTTTCAACGTGATGCTTGTGCTTAAATTCTCACCATGAATAAGCGGAAAATTATGCTTTCGACTGGCTCAGGAGTGAAGCTGCTCTGGCTCCAAAGCACGCCAAATAGAAAGTTTATGAGATTGTACTTATTCTCTAATTGGCAACAAACTTTGACTGTGACAACTTAGAGCCAATCATTTAACAGGTTTTCTACACTAAGGTAGATTTAAAGGCTTTATTTTTTCCCTAAAACAACAACAGTGTCCTTTATAATCTGGAGCGCCTTATATGGATAAATTCTGGTTGTGCTTACTGATGTTGAAACAGTTTGAGAGATACAAGATGCTCTGTTTTTTTTTTTACTTGTTTCAATTTGGGTTGGAAGTTACAGTTAATATGAACATGCTAACATGGCTAACATGTAACGTGTTACAAATAAGTCCTAAAGTGACTGACAGACTTATCTCTGACTCTTTTGTCTCTCTTAATGCGCTTTATAGTTCAGTGTTACTTAATTATGACACAAGTTGGGAAGAAAAAGACTATTAATTTTTTAATGAAATATATTTACATGTATTTTTAAAAAGGTTGAGTTTTATTGTGACAACGCTAACGTGTAGCTGTTTTGGACTATTTCAACGTGTTACTACTAAGATTGAGAGTTAGTGTAGTTACAGTAATGTTTATTTTAGCGGTTGGCTATCTTATCTATGTGTTACAAACAAGGTTAGGTGTTATTGAGAAAACGCTAACGTGGCTAACATGTAGCGGTGTTGAACTGTGTTTTTTTATATGTTGCAAACAGTTGGGAGTTAGCTAAGTCACTTTCACGTTTGTTTAAAGCGGTATGAGTATTTTTTACGTGTTGCAAAAAAGGGTAGAAGTTAAAGGTAGAGTGAAAAGCTAAAGTGACTAGCGCTTCTAACTTGGTTAACATGTAGCTGTGTTAGACTGTGTTTAATTTGAATGTTGTACTAATAGGGTTGAGAGTTAGCATAGTCACAGAAATGTTTGTTTTAGCTGTAGGCTTTCTGTCTGTTTATTTGTGTGGCAAACATGGTTGGTGTTATTGGGACAAAGCTAACGTGGCTAATGTGTAGCGGTGTCAAACTGTTTTTATGTGTTGAAGACAAGGTTGCGAGTTAGCGTAGTTACTGTCACGTTTTGTTTTAGCTGTATCAGAGTATTTCTTTATGTGTTGCAAACAATGGTGGAAGGTAGAATAAATATGCTAACGTGGCTAACACTTCTAACGTGGTTAAAGTGTAACACGACTGTGTTTTTATTTTAATGTGTTACTACTAAGGTTGAGAGTTAGCGATGTAACGTCTATCTTAGGGGTATCTTTCTTTTCATTTATATGTTTCAAACAAAGTTAGGAGTAACAGATTCTGTGAATACACTAATGCGGCTAATGCTTCTAACTTAGTTAACATGTAATGGTTGGGAGTTACTGATAGGCCTATTAGGAATACGCTAACGTGGCTAATGTGCATCGTGTCGGACTGTGTTTTTTATGTGTTACTAACAAGATTGTGAGCTAGAGTAGTCATAGTAATTTTTGTTTTAATGTTATCAGCGTTTATTTTTTAATGTTTTTTAAATAAGGTTTGGAGTTACAAGTATTGTGAATATCCTAACGTGGCTAACACGTCTAGCGTGTTACAAGAGTTTCTGTAAACACAGTAAATAAAGTGTGTCTGATTGACTCTTTTGTCTCACTTACTGCTGTTCGCCTTATATATATATGACATCACTTTGAAAATTTACCATTTGTTGATGGAGCGCCCTGTAGTGGGGAAAGTATTGTATTACAGGTTTGGTTCTTTATAAAAAATGAATACATGTGCTTCACGTATATTCTACAGCCTTGTAAGAGGGGCAGCTTCGTTCGTGAAGGTCTGGAGATGCGCCGGTTGGTCAGTAGATCGATTCCTGGCCCTGATGTCAACATGTCCTTTGAGAGACACTTAACTCCACACACATTGTCCCTGATGTACATATAAATGCTCTGCAGCTGACTCGATGTAAGGACAATCTAAAGTCATCCCATATTTTTTTTTAGATAAAACTCATAATTCAGTCTAGCTGAAGAGGCTGTGGTGGGCCACACTTTAACACAGATGAGGAGGTCTCGTATGCAATCAGCTAATGCCACCCCACAGCTGACTTGTCCAGCTGTACGGAAGTATCGAGCGTCCTCTGCGCTGAATAGCTGAACTCAGCCACTTACTCCCTGCAAATGAAGAGGGCTTATAATAAAATAGTTTTATAGGGAGGGCTCTCACCAGCAGATCAAATGCAGTGGGAGGAGGAAGAAGGCGGAGTTTGGACTTTCAAGCTTTGTTTGCATTATCCATAGTAAGGTTTTCACAGGTATTGCTTTTTCATCAGAGTGGGTGTGCTGTGTTGTTGGGCTGAGGAGGACGTTTCTGCAATATGTCAACAGTCAGTGCCCGCCAGGACAGCGAAACACGCAGCTGCATGTAAATGTGGTCAAACATGTTAAGACAATCAATAAAGTTAAGTTTGGCGTGTCCCAGTGCATGTTTGCTCCTTCCACAAACAATTCGAGAGGCAGACCGGTGGATGCGCTCTTCAAATGATTTAGCACCTCGTGGACAAGATTCATGTTTTATGATTATAGGGACCGATAAATTACAGAGTCCAGCTTTTCAGCTGCTGCGGCACAGTGCAATTCACTTTTTTCACTCACACGCCTTCATTTTTATCTCACTTTCTCTGTTTTTCACTCCACACTCCTTCGTTCTTTAAACTGAACACATACAAATGTCGAGTTATTTGTTTATTTTACCAGGTATTGGGCGTTTGTGCCATCAACCATCATTTTTACCCCTCATTCGGTGGGTTTACCTGCGCAGCATATGCAGGCAATGTGACAGGCCCCAGAATTTACTGCCGTGTACTTTGGGGAGCATCTTGGGTGTTACTTAGCAACAGTGTGTTTGCTCTTTGTTTTAGTGTTCTGAAGCATCCTCACCTTTTCTCATGGCGCTCTGTAAATGCAGGTTTGAATAGCAAAAAAAA
>NC_050532.1:5851045-5926936 GCF_002922805.2 Oryzias melastigma | reverse complement strand
AAAAAAAAAAAAAAATGGAGACACAGCAAGAAACAAGAAGCTAAGATCAACAGAGGTGTCAGATGTTAACTTTCCTCTGGAGAATATTCACCAGGCTTTACAGCCAAGTGTGCACCTGAGACAGCAGGTGCATGAGACTGTGTGCAGTTTTATGAGTAAAACTGTGAACACAGAGGCAGAAATGTGTATTCTCTTCTCCAGATTTATGAGGTGTCTTTTCCTTTAAAGTCCCACTTCAATTTATTGTAAACGTATTCTCAGTGGATTTTTAACTGTTTATGCTGTTTTTATCCAAAATTTGTTTGAAATCTGTCATTTTCTAGGACATAGTTTCTGGAGTAGTTCATTAGAAAAACCATTGACTTGAAGTAAGCCTGCCCCCACTTCCCGTCACCCATTTGTGTACAATCTTCAGTTAGTTAACAGCCCCTGAAACCCCAAACTTTATCAGTGGAACAAAAACATCAGAGCTATCCGCAGCCGTACAGATTCCAGGAAAACAAAGATGTACATGGATCTATTGTCTACAAGTAGATGCATCAGAATGTAGCAGTGCTCATAGCCTGCCTGTTGTATTTTTTAACATCACAAATGCACTTTTTTAGCAGCTTCTTCTCCTGATTCACTGAATTTGAAAAAATAAATACCCAGAAATACCGTTTTTATCTTTGTGTGTTTGCCCTCCATAATCAAAATAAGGCCTGAAGAACTTGCTAAACGCACCAGAAACAATTTTGATCAACACTAGATTTTCATTAGAACATACATGAGAGGGTTTACTGTTTTTCTAAAGGGCTTAAGGTTTACCATGGAAAGACAACTGTATCACCTTGATTTGTTTGTAACCTTGGATTTGTGCGTGCGTAATTCCTACATTTGTGCATAAGTACAAAAATTATGAAATAAAAAAAATACAGAATGAAATTCACACATGCACAAATTAAAATTACAACAGCTAAAAACTAAATTACGAACAAATCTTTAAAGATTACACAGAAATCACTTGATACGCACAAACACAAAACCACATTTACGCACAAATCTGATCTGACTCTTTTCGCGTCTGTAAGTGATTTGTGTGTACATGCTGCTAGAATGGTGGATCATAAGTTTCTTTTCCCCTTCTTTGAACTTAGATTGTACATATTGTCTGGTTGATCCGACCAGACTAGAGCAGGTAGTTCTGCTCTGTAAATGTGTAATTTTTAAAGATTTGTGTGTGATTTAGTTTCAAACTGTTGTAATTTTAATTTTGTATTTTTTTGAATTTTTATACTTATGCAAATCAAGAATTACACAGGCACAAATAGGCGTGATACTATTTTCTCTCCATATTTCCCACGTGTTTTTTGCAGATTAAAGTAAACGATATTAAATTTAAAAAAAAAAGAAACATTTACAGAACATCTCTATCTCATTTAGAGAGAATACTCAATTCGTTGTTTGACGCTCTTAGTTCTGGAGTTTCAAACAGAACACAAAACTGTCAATAGTAGAAACAAAAACAGCAGAGAGTGACCATCACTCTCCAATTTCAGACCAGGGAGTTCAATTACAAAACAACCTGATAATGTATACTGGCTGCATGTTTGGAATTTCAAGAGGAGGACTTTATATTCCTCACAGTATAGGCATTACATTTCTTTCACAATAAGAGTCATTCCAGTATTCATGTGTGTGAGGTCATTATGGGGTGAATGTGTTGGTGAGGAAAGGACAGTGGGCTAGTTTTCTATTGAAGGGCTTTTAAAAATATATATAAAAATAGTTTGGTTTGACTTGTATAAGAGGATTCGGATTTGAATCTGCTTTAAAAACCTAATATTTTGGTTATTATTGTTTTTTTTTATTTATGTGGAGCTTTTACGGCATTTTATGCCATTGCTCTAGAAAGTACATGTATAAATACAAAAAAATGTAAGCTACACTCACTCTAACTACTTATCCTATTCATACAAATTGCATTTTTATGCATACAAAAGGAGTACAAAATTGGTTTTGTGTGCAAATATAATATTCTTTATCTGCCCTAGTTTCTGTTATATTATCAAAAATATATAAAAGAAAAAAAATGTCCTAACAGTGATATCTCACTACTGTTTCAATAAAATGATTTGTTAGACATGAGTGCAGATTTCTTTAAGACATTAAAGCTCGTGTGAGCCAGAATTTGGGGATCATCCCACCTCACAGCATAAACCTTTGATATCGTTTTAGTGCCAATAGTGCACGACTTTTGGCTTTCTTTACATTAATTAGTGATTGAGAATTTGAATATTTATGCAAAAATCAACACTTCAGGTAAGAACGTGTGACAGGAAGTAAATCACAGTGATTGACTCATTTGTAGTGCCTGAGGATTACTGCTAAACACAAGTTATGTGACAGCACAGAAATGAGGCTGGCTCCAAATTTGTTTATAGAGTAGAAATGATAAAATATGATCCCCTCTGAGTCACAAATTGTACCACGTTCAGTGTTTTATCTTCTGGTGTTTTTGTACATTTATGTTAATAGTTTACAGGTATGCAAAACATGGCATTCTTGCAGAAAAAAAAATACTGATACAGTAGTTTGGTTGGAGTTCAACCTTTCCACAAGTCTAGTGAGTCAAAGCAATCTAATTCGAGCCAACTGAAAGAAATTAGGCCCATTTCCCCCCAGCAGAAATTGACCTGGTGTCAGTGGGGTTGATGAAGAGACCAACCTGTGCGCTAATGCGCATGCATCTGTGCATTGTGACTGCAGATATCAGTCCGCTGGCTTTTCACATGTGTTTTACCCATCCCTGGAGTTTCCCCTTTTATTTCAGAGGGCTGCTATTTTTAGAGCAATGTCAGAAGGGCAGCTCCTCTGTAGGCTGGGAGAACACGGGAGGAACATTACAACAGGAAAGATGCATCTGCCAAGACACAGAGAAGTCTCTGTCAGAGTCACCTGCTGCATGTTTTATTTAACCACGCTGTCTTGTCTCGGTGTACTTTGGAACGCTGGTGTTCTTAACAGTTACTTGGCTTTTTGACATGAGCAGAAAATTAATATTTCAATGAACTTCCTGGTTATTATTGATATCATGAAAGTGATTATGAAAGATCCTAATGGCGGCTATAGACTCACTTTACAGATGGTGAGAAAATTGAACAAATAAACTAAGGGAGTTTTCAGACTGGACACATTTGGCTCACTTAAAGTGAACTGGAGTTTGTTTAACCCGATAATTGGGAGCACTTTTTTATTCTTAATAAGTGGACTATGGTCCAGGACCAGAAACCGCTTTTAGACGCATCTCCAGTTGAACTGAACTCCAGTTCACCTTGACATTCCTCAGTTTAATAGGCTTTGTACTCAGAGACACAGCAACTCTATGAAATGTGGTTGGTTGAATAAAGGCTCATAAAAACCCTTTAGGTGAGACACATTGATTGTCCCTGTTTTTCCGACAATCCAAATGTCATAAACACTTCTTAGCATACCGTCTTAGCCGTTCCTGCCTCAGCAACCACCTTCTGGCGTGCCTCCGTCGTACCAAAGCAGCAGTAAAAAGTGACAATGATACAAACAAAACTATAAAATATAAAGTCTGAATAAGTGAACCATCCCGACAAAGTCTGCAAAGCGTAGGACTTCCATTATTCTATTTCTTCTTGCTTTGCCCCGCCCTCATAATTCCTAGCCAATGACTGAAGAGATCTTTAGTCACGTTGTTTTGTTTACAGGCTTTGGTCCAAAACAAAAATTTCTGGTTGACAGCAATCTGAATACAGAACAAACACAACATTCAGGACTCGATCCGGACCAAATCAAGTGGACTTCGTCGCGGGAGACTTTTACAGTCTGAATACAATCTCAAATATGACTGAAATACACAAGCAGTGAACTCTAAATGTGGCAAGACTGATACCTGGCATGAAGGGGATAACAAGTGGGTGTTTTTACCGTGTAGAAGAACTGGACCCTCCACCCTGATATTCCAAACAGGAAGTACCCGCTGGTTCCAAGAAGCCAAAATCCTATGTACTTCTATAGATCAATAAACAGATCTTACTCTGTCAGATTTGTCAAAAGAACAAGTCTTGCAGTACTTTTTTTACACAATAATTTTTTTTATGATAAATGTTCTTTATTGTAAGTTATTCGAGTTATAAACTGACCAATCAGATGCCTCACTAACTGTTTGTAAAAACGTTTGATTCTCTCGAGCCTCCTTTCAAGTGGTAGAGGTGTGGACTTGTATTAAGCTCACTCCTGATTGGTGAGAGTGGTTGCCATAGAAATGTTGACTCAGACCAACTGGACCAATCACTGCTTATACTGACGATTTCTGGTTCGGACATGGCGAAATCTATATCCCAGAAGAATGCCGACTTTGTTTCATTGTTTCCATGAGTGACATCACACTCACTCAGTCCAGTTCTCATATACAGACAATGGGGTGACTGTAGATGAAGGGTTCTAGGGTCCTCACTTACAGAGCAGGCACACTGGAAAGGGGAGGAGCCAGCGACCCCTGCAGGATAAACAGACAGGAAGAGCAGGTACCAGAGACCCCTCTGAACAGGAAGACATGATAAGGAGTTTCTTTGAGAGAGATGAGACCTAAGCGTAGTCAGATCCTTCTCTCATTTTTATTATTGAACTGTTGTACGTCATTTACAGAAACCTACAGTAAAATATTGAAACAAGATGCCAAATTCAAGTATACTACAAGTAAATGATATTTCATACCACTTAAAATCATCTTTAAAGACTCTTTCTTGGCTTTGTTTCTGATTTCCTCCAATCTCTCTGCCTCAAAGTTGGCCTGCTCTCTTTCTTTTTTGGCAATTACGTTGTACATTTGTGAGTGAAATATTTTGCTTTAGATTACCCATTTTATGAGACTCAAAACTGGGTCGAGAAAACTCTGCGGCACAGAGAAGTTTGCTGGAAAAGCTTCAGCAACATGCCAGCCCGCACCAACACACTTCCACAGCTGTGCTTTACAGTCAGATTGAGCCGTTTGGTTTTATGGTGTTTGGCTTGTCTGTTTCTCACATAAAACTTGTCCGCCCTACATGCAGTGAAATGTAGTGGTATTTTTGGTGTTTTTAACATGTTCTTGTCGCATTTATGTAATGGTGGAGGAGATATATTAGGAAAATTAAGCTTAAAATGGCATTTCTGTCCTTAAGCTGCTTGTTGCAAGATCTCAACATCAGGTGGAGAAGGGGGGCGGGGTTGCTCCTTACCAACGTTCCTGCCCTCAACTCTGAGGTGAATTTCTAATGAACTACTGCCACTCAGCAGAAACTATGTTGTAGAAAGTGACACAAGTTTTTTGATTTTGGCTAAAAACAACGTAATAATATTTAAAAGACCACTGAGAATTATGCTTTTTGTTAGTACTATCAGCTACTTTCCTTTAGAATTATGGACAAAATTTTGTGGAAACAACTTTTTAAAACAAATAGATCAAAACTAAGATATACATAAATACTTCCTCTCTTTTTTTATTATTATTGAATTAAATTATTATTATTGTTAAATTATTGACAATGGAAATCTGTTGTCTTAGTATCTAAATTAAAATAAACAGAATTTTATAGTTTACATTGTAAAATAGTTTATGTGAATTAAATGACTAGATAGCTGAGTTAAACTTAAAATTCTGATGCACACAATAAAATATGCTCATTCCTAAAAATTTTTTAGTCTTTTTTACAGTTTAAAAACAAATAATAAGTTATTACAACTATTCTTATTGATGAAAGCTATTTTTAACAACTTTTTCCCAGCATGCTCTGCTTGGTCCAGGAATACGGTTTAACACCACAAGTAAGAAAAGAACAAAGGTGTGTCATTTATGCGGCAACACTATGACAACATCATCTGCTGCTCGGTCTTCTGCCAAAAATGTCAGCATGAAATACCCAAAAAACCCTGAGATAGAGACGTGTCCCTTCTCTCAGTCCTCCTCCACGTTCTCTGTAGGTAGGCGTGGAGGAGGAGGAGGTGATGGAGCTTCAGCGGCAGAATAAAGATCAGCACCAGTGTCCTCATTGCTGCCTGGTTAATGAAGTCACATTTTAAAAAAAGGCCAGGAAAAAGTAAAATTAGAAAGTATTTACTTTCCATAAATGTTTTTACATCAAAATAATTTTATCATAATAAACTGTGAAACTCTCATCTCCATTTATAACAACTGAAGTCACAAACCAGGTATTTCATTTAATTTGTGTATAAATGAATAAATAATTATTTTAATTCTGGATGAGGAAGGCCATGCCTATTATGGGATAGCACTTCCAGAACATTGTAACTACACATCACTTCTCATTAACTGTAGACATGCAAAACAGTTTCTTAAGTCGTTTTTTGACCTTTGGTTCTTTCATAACTCACACCTTTGCAAACATTGCTCAAAGGCACTAACGCCTTTTTTTTCTGTCAGCTGACTCAAGTCTGCATATTTGCATAGAATTGTTTTTGTGTCTGACTAAAATGTGCCTTTTCTATTACATAATATATGATACGATTAAAAAAGTACAAGTGTGTCATCTAAAGGTTTTTATCATGTTTGTGTAAATTGTTGCATTCATTTAGGATGAGACTCATTTAGGAAAACTGCTTCCTGTGAGTTAACTCTGTGGTCACATGACCTCTTTGTGGTCCCAGGAACTCACGTTGACAGATGTGTGTCGTAAGGTTCTGATCTATATGTCAGTGCTTCTATGCATAACAAATAAAAATGACAAATGCTCGTCTCTTTTTTTTTTTTTTCCAAAATGTCTTTTTTTTTTTTTTTTATCTGTATTAGAAATAAAATGTTCAAAAATTGTCATGAAAATGTGGAGATCAGATCCATGGGGTTATCATCCCTGTGTTACACTTTTGTTGATTTTTTTTAATAAAATAATGTTTGCCCTCTTAAATATTTTTTCAATAACTTGTGAAAAATAATTTTTATATTTTTTTCCATTAAATTATGTTTATTTGAGTCATACTAAACAAGATTTCTGTAAGAACTGTTGCAACCTTTAAAGTGTTGATATTACAATTTTGTGAACCAAAATTTATATTAATTAATTTAATGATTGGACTTTATTGTATTGTTAACTTATCTTTTAAAGCAATGAAAGCACAAAACAATAGTTAAATAAATGTGGTTTTATTTTGCAGAGCTGTTCAGTTTTCTTTGAGCTGGAGCTCCTCACTGCCATCTGAGCTCTGTACTGCTCTCTAGTGGTGAAACACTGTTAAAGCAGTCTGACCACATCAGGTTATACATGAAAAAGAAAACAACTCAAACAAACTTTCATTAATATGTGTGATAAATTAATATGCCAACAGTAATAAAATCAGCTCTGTTCTGTATTTCTGTTGATATAGTGGCTATAAAAGCTGCTGCAAAAAGATTTAAATGAGGTTTG
This sequence comes from Oryzias melastigma, assembly GCF_002922805.2. Taxonomy (NCBI): domain Eukaryota; kingdom Metazoa; phylum Chordata; class Actinopteri; order Beloniformes; family Adrianichthyidae; genus Oryzias; species Oryzias melastigma. The sequence goes on along the minus strand of NC_050532.1, from coordinate 5,919,527 downwards.
AGGAGGTTAAGATTTTATATCCAGAATACTGTTTGTATTTGTACTATTAATCAATTTTTAAAAAAAAAATCTGTTTGTTAGCTATGTTTCCCAAAAAACTAAAAATCTCCACTATATATTTATTTAACTTTTTCAAAATGAATCATAAGGAAAGTGCTTCCTTGCAAAATTAGTTTTGTAAAAGTTTTTTGCAAGCTCAGACTAATTTATGTGGAAGTGAAATAAAGTTTTTTTTAGCTGCTGATTTGATTAATTAAAAAAAATATATTAATGAATATTTTGGAGATAATTTTGTACATTTTTTCTCTTAAGAGAAAAAATACAAGAAATTAGACAAAATTTACATTTTCATCTTAGAAAAAAACAAAGATCACGCGAAAAAAAAAATAGTGTTCATTTTAAATAAAGTTAGGTGTGCTAAATCTATTTCTCACATAGCTTTTTTACATGTTTAAAGATTCTTTGGAATCTTTGCACACGTACATATTCAAAGGTTTGCCATTTGATCTGTGCCAGCATCAGTTCCATTGTAATCTGCACTGACTAATCACTGTTATTATGAGAGATTGTTCAGAATAATCACGGCGCTCCTCATCATCTCCATTATGTAACAGTCAAACACTCGCTCTCATGCACACTTCTACTGTCACGGCCGAGCTTCCGCTGTTTTTTTTCCTGACTTAACTCCCAGTGAAAAGGGGGTCGCAGTGCAAGTCCACGAAATAATTATTAGCTGTATAATTACAAACATCATTAGTTTTTCATTTCCTCTGATGAAAACCTCAATGGTGTGAGCTGTCAGCAGTGGGACGAGGCTCTTAATGGTGATTTATGGAGCGTGTTGTGTGAGTGCCAGTGGATTGCTTTAATGAAGCTGTGTGATTTAAGTCATTAGACTACATTTAAAGTGTCTTAATTTCTTTGTATTTTTATTCATATTAATATTAATGAAACTTGATTATTTTTAAACCATTATAGATAAAAATGACTGAAACATTTTCTGCTTTTAACCTTAACACTGGAGCTCCAGTGTTTATGTTCTTTGATTTACTGTAACTTTTCAACCGTTAACAAGATCAACGTCTGACGTTGATTGTGATAACGGTTGGAAAGTTACAGTAAAGATTTTGTTTTTAAGTGTCACCGGTGATGCCTTAGGTGTAAAAGGGTTAAATATATCCTAATGTGGGATTTGAAGTGACTCAAGGAATAATACAAAATGTAAATAACAAGGAGTTGCATAAAGCTGCATACACACTAAGTGTGTGACATGTGTTCAAGAACGCACTAAATGCATGTTTTTGATGTTCACACTGGACCAGCTGGGAGGGGTTTCTTCTTCTTCTTTTTTTTTTTGTTGTTGTTTTTTGGAAAATATTTGGTGCAAAACGTCAAAGTGATGCAAATCTCATGAATCTTGCTCCAGTTTTTTTTTCCTGCAGCTTTATTCTGATCTATAAAGCACTTGCTGTCATTGAAACCACAATTATTAATTTTGCCTCCATGATCAATTTCTAAATGGTTGTTACTTTTGCAAATGAAAAGAGACTTCATTTATATGTCACTATGAAGTCCCTGATTGGTCAACCCGGTTTGTCTTTCAACATGCAATCAGTGGACACACATCTTTAGAGCGCAAAAACACTCTTACAAATGTGCGTAGCTATGCAAGAAAAGGAATTTGAACCCAAAAGGGGCGGAGCATGACCCACAATTTTTTGAGTCAATATTAGTTTCAGCACTGACAAATATTGAGAAATCATCAATAAATGCTATTATAAGCTCTGCAAAAATAACAAAAACAACATTTCTAAATGAAATCTTGAGCCCCTCAGATGATGTCATTTGCATATTTTGTGATCCTTTCTTCTGTAGTGGTCTTCATTTGTCCCCCTTCTAAAGTCTACGCCAAATATAATTTCCTATCTTTGCCACTGGAAACACGTTTACGCACACTTAAGCTTTCATGAAGCGTTCGATACGGTCCGGTATTTTGAGTGTTTTCATTGTAAAATAAATTGATTTATTAAACAGTACCGAATTGTACCTCTAGGGGGCCCCGATCGGTTGTAGGTTCATAGAAAAGTGGCAGAGCTGCTGTATCCACCTGTTGATTGGCAGGAAGTGATGATGACATAAGAAAGCGCCAATATAGCGCTCATTTAAGCTAACGTTTCCAACGTTTGTAAGAATTATGCTCATTATAGCCTCTTACAATCTTCTTTCAAACAACATTAAATTCCTGTTATACACAATGTACCAGAAGTAAAGCACTAAAAAGATGTTGCTTTTCTAGTTGTCGCACTACAATGAGTGTAGCAGTGTACACTTCATATGTGCCATGAAAACAAACCAATCAGTGGAACGCTCGCAAAGATTAACTAGACCGGACAGAACCGCCCAGTAAACGAGGCTTCATGCAGACTTTTTATTGGAAGTGGTCGCTTGCGGAGAGAGGAGTCAACGTAACTTCACAGATATGCCAGTTTTTGTCTAAAGTAATACTTTTTTTTGGAAAACTTATTAAAAAAAATCTTTGTTTTTAGTTAGTTTCAGGGGCGGAGCTACAGTGGGTGGCAAGGGGGCAGCTGCCCTCTCCAAGAAAAAAGTTTTGCCCCATACTTGCTCTCCTGAATTTCTGCCAATACTAGTATTATTACTGACAAAGATTTAGAACTCATCAATTCAAGCTTCCTTACGCATTGTAAAAATAACAAAAAAAGCAACATTTTAAATGATATAAGAACAAAAACAAGGATATTTTTGATCTTATTGTTTCCAATATCTTCTTCTAAAGTGACCCCCTCCCTAAAATGTCCTAACTCCGCCCCTGGTTGGTTTCAAGTACAGCATATGGAAGCTCTGTACCTGAGGGTCAGCTACCTACTTTGGATCCTAAAATGGACCTTGAATAGGGACACGTTCTTTCTTTTCTTCTTCCTTTACTGCACCCACCACTGTGGTTTTGCAAACTCATCTTGCTGGCACACATGAAAAAACGTGGCATCTCGTGTATCCCCAGCAGCATTTTCTGACCTGATTTCCTCCACATCTCCTCTGCGAATTACCAAACGTCGCCTCACCTGACCTGACTTTACTCTGATTAACATTCTGTTGAGCTATGCGACACACAGATGCTCCTCCACCTGCAAGATATTAATTTTAATGTGCTTTTTTTTTTGCATTTTCAAGCTATAGTGGACATGTTTTTTCAGTTACCTCAATACCCTGAAACACGCACAAGCTTGTTGTCAGCCCTTCAGCTCTGGAGAGAGGCTATACCAGAGAGACTTGGACTAATTGATATTCTCTGACAGCATGATGTCCAGGGTTTCTCCGAGGATCCACACTCTGTGAAGCTGCTGACAAGGCATATTCCATCACTGCTGCAGACTTAAAATAGGATCAAAGGAGGGAGCGGGGTGTGTTTGTGTATGCGAGGCAGAATGGCAGGTAGAGGTGATGAGACAGAGGATGTATATGACCAGAATGTTGATTCTTAACTGCTTTTATTCCATTTTTTTAACTTCATTTTCTAATTTAGCGTAAACAAGAATTACTCATTCGTTGTTTTTTTCATGTGTTCACTTAATTCTATACATTCTATTTATGAATCATCTATTTTTATTCATCTTTGGCTATTGATAATTGGCTGTAACAGTTTGAAGCAGCCGTGTTTAATTAATGTCTCCGTCGGAGAACTTCACACCTCCAGCCCACTCCATCTCACGCCCAGGACAGTCCTGCACTCCATCACGCTCACAACATATAGACACATCATTAGGCAGCTATGCATGATCTCTGCTAGCATATTTCAATGACTTTCTGCTGATTATGAGAGATTATGTGGTGTGCGTTTGTGATGATTGTCTGTATGAGATGATGGAGCAGCTTTTTAAAGGTGTGTGAGCAGACTTGATGAGTTAGCTGTTCCGTTCACTCTGCAGTTGTTGCATCAGTTCTTCAAATTGATCAGATGTCCAGGGGTCTCCGGTTTAGCAGTTTGCTTCATGAGTCGTCCATCATTTACTCACATGTGCATCAATCTTTGTGCTTCAGGTTGCAAAAGGACACTCGATATATTAGAGTTTTTGATTTAAGTGGAAAAAAATATGGAGAGAAAATAGTCTCACCTGATATACTATACTATACTATACTATACTATACTATACTATACTATACTATACTATACTATTCAATCAAACTCTACTTGACTTTAGTTCATATTTAATCGATCAAATGTGACATAAGTGTGTTTTTTTGTTTGTTTTCAATTTTCTAATCAATGCATTTCATTATTTCTGTAATAACTTTCAAATGTTTGTTTGTTTTGTATTGTATTTTTCACAATTTATGCCTGAAATAAAACAATCAATCAATACTTGATTTGTAAAGGCCATGTCACACTGCCGCTATGTACAATGTGTGCATATTGCACGGATAAAAACTGGTCATTTGTGAATATGTGTGGAAAAAGTTGTGGTCATACATGAATTTTTCACACATGTATCACAAATGAAAATGTTAAAACCCTGGAAGAAGTACGAATAAACCACACAAAGAACACGTAAACCCGCACGTCATTGAATTTCTTCACTTTCAGAGAACTGGGTAGAAATCAATACATGTTAGCGCCATGGTCAGCACCTGTCAGGCCCTTGCAATGCTTTGTTTTATTTCAACTGTCTGATTCTCCTGGTTAAAAAGTCAACAATTTCATATAAAAGACCACAACTTTTCTCGCTTTCTGTGAAAGTGAGAGACCAGACCTTCTCCACATGGAACGATCGTGGAAAGCCACCAATTTGCACATGCATTCATCTATTAATTGGGTATGAACTACGTAAAATACGCATGAACTACGTATTTCAAGACTCAATCGACCAAAAATTTGTAAAAACTCAAAACCCATTGGTCAAAACCCTTGAAGTACATCTGCTTACAATGACGAATGACTTAACACTAATGTATCACACATGTATCACAGAGGAGCACATTCAACTGTGTGTACTTGCCATTGTGTATTCACAAGTACACTCCAATATCAAACATGTACAAATATGAAATACAATTTACGACGCGTAGTAGACTCTGACCTATAAACTCCTCTTGGGTTTGACCCTTCCTAGCTAAAAGGTAACCAAACCCTAAATCAACTTTATTTTGTCTGTTGACCTCCACAAATGGGACTTTGAAAGTGCTGATTGTTGGTCTTTGATCAATTTAGACAATTTAAAATAAACTCGTATAATTCTAAAAATAATGGTCAAAAACCGTCTGTGTGCTGCCCCCTACAGGTTGAATCTTTTTTTTTTTTGATTGGTCAAACCATTTAAGTCCTACATCATTTCAGAAGTCTGACGTCATGATCTGCAGCTCCACTAATGATAACAGTCCCGACCCCCAGCCCCAACCCCTGACTGGATTTTCACATTTCGGTTGTGGGTGGAGTCAGCCTCCTACTTCCCTGTTTGGTTACCCTTTAAGCTCCGTCCTACAAGGATAAAGAAGTCATTATACTTTGTGTAAATGATTTTGAACATTTGCTTATTCCTCATGTCAGAAAAAAATATTGGAAATTAGATTAGATTAGATTAGATTAGAATAGATTATCTAATATCTAAAACAGGCTTTTAATTCAGCTGCATCTCAAATATAATACTCTTCTGTTTCTTAATCTTAAAGTTCTATTTTATCTACATTGTTTCTATTTACTATTATATCTTTTAAAACTGTATTTTATCTGTTTGAATCTTACGAGCTGCTGACCTCTTGGTCTGCTCTAAATGGGTCCTAATTTGGTTAAATGAAGATTAAATTTAAAAAATAGAAAAATTAAATGGATTAGATTTTCAAGAAGAAGGAAAACATTCCAAATGAATTTTATAACTATCTGCCTTCTAGTGATTTTAGAAAAAAAAAACGACCCCCTGAGGGTTAATTATTCAAAGTTGGTTGAACTCTTGAGTCAGCCTTAGTGCTGAGCTTCTTTGAAGTCGTCCTCTATTTCACGGAACTGCAGTTTTTTGAAAGTTGAACATCCTTCATAACGTAATCAGGCGTCTGGAGGTTCTCGTTTGTTGTTTCTCTACAAACATCCGCTGTGGGACAGGCCGGCTTTCTGCCGTCATCTGGATTAACTATGCTGGTTTTTACATGAGGAGTTTACATTTGATAGTGTTGGCTACAAATCCTTTAAAAAATGAAACGGTGAAGAAAATCTGCAGCTTTCTTATCTGCAGCTATCTAATTTTGAGGTTAGATTTTAAATATGATAATTCAGAAATATCTTCTATTAACTTGTAGTCTATAAGGTTAATAGCTCTCAGTATTTTGTGGTTTCCTGAGGTATTTTTTTAAGCATAATTTTTTACAGATATATATTTGATTATATTACATAAGTCCACAATGAGCCTAAAACTGTCCAAAAAACTCCATTCCAAGTGGTAAATTTGGTCATTTTTTATTGTAAAAAAACCCCACAAAATTGAGATCAAACTATTTTTAAATTTTACAACAAAAGATCAAGCATGTAGATATAAAATAAAAGTATCAAATCCACTTCACTGTATCAATAAATTAAAAAATGATAAAACCTTACCATCCATGACTGCTGTGGACAAAGTTGCCAGATTGTGTCAAAGTTATTCAGCCCAAAAATCATCTGAGAACCACCAGACCCGTCAAAAAAAGATCAATCTGGCAACACTGGCTGTGGACCATAGATATTTTGCAAATGTCATTATTTTAAAATCCATGCACAGCGCTAGAATTGATTTACCACCATTTCTGACTCTAAAGGGCTTTAACACACCAACGGCCTCACAGAGAAGAACAAAAATCAATGAAGAAAATAGTTTCTCTATTTCTTATAGCCTTGGGTGAGTAACAGACAATGTTTTTAAAACTGTTTTACTGTGTGTTGGAGCAGGTAGTTAGAGGGTTAAATATCTTATAGGGTCCCTCTTAAATAAGGTATTTATTTATAAAGATATACTTTGTACATATGAAGTTAGTGTTTGTTGCTTTCTGTTTCTTCCCGCCTGCAGTAGACAGATATGCTTGGTAAGTTTTAATTGGACTTTTATTGGATTTTTAGAGGGTAATTCTACAAGAACATTACAATGCAGCGGCCCTGCACAGGAAAACAGCCTCTGGAGTAGACAGTGATACATTTGTGTCTTTAAACCACCACAGACCCCAAATTAACTTCATATGATGAACACGCTTATTGGATATTCTGTTATTGTATTTGTAGAAAACATTCTAAACAGGTGAGTTAAGCTGAAGTGGATTTTTACGGTGGCCTTTAGGGTCCATATTACATCAATAAATCCCTTTAAAGATCACAGCAACAATTTAAAAAAGCAAAACAAATATTAAAAAAATAAAAAAAAAACTTTCATGAAAAACAAAAAAGAAATAAGATGGAACGTTTTAGAAAAAAAAAGTAATTTCCAGGAATTGAAATGAAATATAAAAAAGTTAAACACAACCAAAAGTTATTTGATACTGGATCTGCTCCATACTAACCATTAAACGGTAACACAACAGGACAGTAGGAGATTTACAAAACTCTCAGCCCAGATTTGAAAAATACACACAAAAAAAAAATCTAAAATGTTGTATTTTGATATTTATTTTGCTGTTTTAATTGTGATCTTCAAAATATGTTTTGTTTTCAGTGATTTGTTGGTGTGATTTGGACCTTACAACGCCCACCTGCAACTTTCAGTTCTCTTTATCCTGAAGCAGGTTAATGGGGTAGAAAGTTTTGTCTCCGTAAAAACACAAATTTAAGCTGCGTGCTTGAATCATTGTGAGCTACAATTTTCATAACTTAAGTGGTTTCAAATAGTGCAATAAAACAACCGCTGGGGGCAAAACATAATGTGTCTGCATTTCCACAAATGCAAAACAATAAAAGGAAAATTTGAGAGGGATGTCATTACAGTCAGAATAGTTTGTGGTCATCCTAAATTTAATATATCTAATATTAATGTATTTTATTTGTCTTTTTTTGATTGCTTGAAGTAATCCAAATCCATTGATTACCTGTGATCCAAGTCCAAATCAAACAGAGTAGATCATTAGTTCCCCAGACTTTTTCTTAAAAACGCTTTCAAAAATCATTAATTGTGGTTTTATTATTTGCTCCTTGGTGGTTTGCAGGTCTGAGTTCAAGCTCCAGCCTTCATGCTCCGGTTAGCTCCGACCGGTTGACCCATCAAAACAAATGAGACATAAACAAGCATTGTGGGAGATGTACTCGTGGGCTCTGAGCTTTTATTGCTCAGCGGATGGGCTCATTACATTAAGTGCTTCAACATCTTAAGCATTAAAGTGGGAAAAGATGGAACAGAAAAGAAAATTACATCAATCCTGCGGTTTTAGAAAAGATTCTAAATTAAATTACCTCTAAGTCCTTAATAATGCTGTGGATTTTGATTAGCATAATTAGGATTTTTTTTATTTTTTTTTTTTAAAGCTGGGCTCAAGAAACGCTGAGTCATTCTGCAGCTATCAGATAGAGTCATGAAATAACGTAAAAAAACAACGTAGCAATTATGACCCAATAGGTTGTTTACCCCATTTTCTTTGCGTGACATTTGCTGTGGCCCAGCAGCAAGACATCTAATGTGATTTCCTCTAAGGAGATTGGATTGAAATGTCCTGACCTGATGAGGCTGCATTTATTCTGGATCCTGCTCCTCTGAACAAACAGACTTTTCTTGTTTTTCATGCACATAAGATATAAGCTACTCTTTATCTGCAGTGTTTTGTTTATGAGGTAATAAAGCTTTTATATAACTATATATTATTCATAGTGATTTTTTTTTTCCTTTGGTGTCAAATGTCTGTAGATTAAACCAAACGGAGCAAAAACCGTTCAATTTGTTATTGTTTTATTACTTATTCCAAGTTAGAAAATGGATAGAAAAGTTTGCTTTGTGGCCAAACTAAAGTGAACACCTCAGGGCAGACTGTCAGTTCAAAGTAACCGCATTAAAGCCTTGAAGGGCCGGTATATAAATCGAAGTCACAAGCAAAGGTCCCGACTTAGAGATGGAGTGGGACTGCCATGGACTCACACACATTCACAAGCAGGAGGAAAAAAAATGTAGGTATGTGCACCTTAGCGTTTCATCAATGATTTCATAGATCTTTGGTGTGTTTTTCTGGGTTTTACTTACTATAATGTCGATTTAGACTCGTAGTTTGTTCGTTTTTTGTGATGCATATAGGAAGCTGTCCATGCTTTCAGTTTCATACTGAGGTAAACCTCTTCCAGTTACCTTAATGTTGCATCGACTTTAAAGCAGAAACTTTTCATTTATGATAAATTATCAGGAGGTTGAAGATGAAAGTCGCAGTTCATCTACTTATGTGAGCAAATTTGTTGTTTTCTTGGTCCTGCATATCAGTAAAACTAACAAAGATTTTAATTTTTTTCTTGGATTGCTTAAATTTTATTTTAAAAATAATCCGCGGTGACATCAGTGTAACGAGAAAACATCTGAGATGTTTTCCAATGGTCCAGTTTGTCTGTGCCAAATCCACATCATTTTGAGTTAAAGAACATTTTTAACTTTTATTTTACCAGGAAATCCCATTGAGATTAGATCTCTTTTTTAAGGGACGAAAAGCATTAACAAAAGAAAATAGAATGGGTTCTTATAGGTTAAAAGTAATTTTCAATATAGGAAAAACCACACTTCTTCTTATGTATTTATTTTTGAAAAAAAGAAAAACATTTGCTTTCTATGTTAGTTTTATAAATACCTAATTAAATTGTATTCATTTTATTTTTATCCATTTTACTTTGTTTTCATTCATAATAATTAAAAATTACCACCACATTTCTTATATATTTTAATTTAATGTTAAATTAGTAGATCTTTGAAATATTGAAGTGTTTTAAATGACATTCATATCCGTGCTGATGGGTCCTGATGTGAGCTGACAGTGTCCGCTGCTGGCTGCTGCCTTAACTGCACGCCGGCATCAGTGAACAGCATCACAGCAGCAGGACAGCAGCTTTGCTGCATCCACAGAACGCGGTGATGCTCCTGCATCCGCACAAGCAGAGCTTTCCTCCTGTGTGCGTTGAAAGACTGTAAAGGATCATTCGTTTTTCCTCTCGCCTTCGTTCAGCTGCATCCAGCTGACTGTCAACAGGTGTGCGGCTCAGTCTCCCATGAGCCCAGCAGGTTTAATTACTGCAACAAACAGCAGATGGCTCTCTTGAGTTTTTTTCTAATTTCTGTGTGATTGAAGCTGGAATTATAGTCAGCCTAAACCCAGCAAAATTGCTAAAACTGTTCTTTAAAATGTTTATTATAGGGAGAAGACATTCAGATTCGCATTAATATTTGAGGTGAGGGTTCCTCACACGTTGGGGTGAGGGTGTCACCTCGCTTTGGTGGACCTGAGGCACCTTTTGGCGCATGTCATGGGGAGGCAGCTGTGAAGAAAGCCTCTCAAAGTGTGGTGCTGAAATGCACGGAGCTGTCCGCGGTGCTGAAATGAAGGCTGCAGCCTGACGTTTCTGCTTTTCTTTGACGCACAAAGTGAAAGGCATTTAGTTGGATGTTTTTGGACACCATATGGGGGGGTGTTGGGGTTTGAATAATGCACCCCACATTTTTTTTATTCTGCAATGAGATTCTGACTGTAAAGTCGCCTGAAAGTGTCTCCTCCTCAGAGGAGTGAAAGATTGCACGCTACCAGCAGCATGCAGAGCGGCGGTTTATCCACCTCCGAGCAGCAGGGGCTTGAAGAGGGAGGGTGTGGGGGAGGACATCCTCCACCGTCAGGCGTGTACTAACGAGTGTTCAGGACTTGTTGATGAGAAGATTTAAGAGATGTGTTGATTTAAGATTAACCGAGTGACCAGTTCTTTATTTATTTTTCCCTTTTGACTTGGAGGAATATTTGGCTTCTCGGGAAAATCCTTCCTGCGCTCTGGTTACGCGTCATGACGCGCGGATCGCTTGTCCGTTTTTAAAAAAAACGCATCCATCTTTGCAAAAAAATACCATCTTCACAGATTTTTCCCCCCCTTGAATACACGAAGAGACTCTAAATGCTGGATTAGAAATCCTCATCTTTTTTGGCACCGCTCCTATCCTGTCTCTGCGTCCCCCCGTGGCTCCTCGGGGGACCTCGTCGCTGGTTTCTTCTTGGAAACTTGGCTTGGCCCCGCGCTGCGCGCTTCAGCCGGGCGTGATCCTTGTAGGAGGCGCCTGTGTTTGTTTTAATTGCTGGCGGCGCGCTGCACGGGCGTCCCCGCGTCTTCTGATAAAGCAGTCTGGCAGAGGGATCAGGGAAGACGAACAAGAGGAGGAGGAGGGGGTCGGATTTCAGGGGAAAAAAAAGATTTTGATGCACGTGACCACTCCACAGACAGTGAGCAGAAAAAAAGGACCGTATAGGTATGAATAATCCCTCTGGAGTATCAGCGCGCGCGAGTCTGACATTGCTCTCCATCCATCACTGATGTGTGGATTTACGCATTCCATTTTCTCCCACCCCAATTTTTTTTTTCTTTTCGATGAAGACAATTTGCTTTCATGTCATGTGTTCTCGGACTGAAATAAGAATGAGATTCTAGAGATTTGCCCAGCTGGAGTTTGACATCACCCATAGCTGCGACCATGGGACTGTGACCCGCCGGGGCTGCGAGCTCTGACAGGCGACTGTTTGTGTAGTCTGTGCTCCGCCGGGCGCAGACTGGACCTGAGCAGCTGTGACATTTTGAGCCATGGCTGCTGCCATCGCGAGTGGGCTGATCAGGCAGAAGAGACAGGCGCGGGAGCAGCACTTGGACCGACCCTCCACCAACCGACGCAGAAAAAGCCCCAACAAGAACAAGGGGCTCTGCAATGGGAATCTGGTCGACATCTTCTCCAAAGTGCGCATCTTTGGTCTCAGGAAACGGAGACTACGGAGACAAGGTCTGGGAACTTTGATGTGTCTGTTTTGTTCATATGTATGTAAAAGTTTAGTCACTATCTGAAAAAAACTTATTATAAGAGGAGCTAATTGAATCTTTTGTGGCTAAATTCAACATTTGTTGACAAAAGTTATCTTTTAAAAGTGTTCAATATCTGTGATTTGACTGAAAGCTGTCAGAATCCTTCTGCTTTGGCCAAGTATACTGAGCTGTCGCAGGTGCCACTTCTAAAAAATATTGTCTTTTTAATGCCTATAATTCATATAACTGTCTAGCGCTACAATATCAGCAATGAATCCCATTTCTACGAATGTAAAAAGGTCAGTGTCTCCCTGGATTGAGGGTTACGCTTTTCCAACACAATCTCCTCTTTAATTTTGGGGGTCACCGGCCTGCTCCTCCAGCACATATTCATTCCAATTAGGAAAATGTCAGGAGAGCAGAGTCAGTAATTAGTTCGGTGCACCAAACTGTGTGAGTGTAGGAAAATGTAGATGTCAAATTGGGAAGAATAAAATAAATAATAAATAAAAAATCCACCTTTTTCAAGGATCGTGAATGTTAGTACCTGTGAGAGATCAGGTGTTTGACCTGTTGCTTCAGCTTTGACCTCATCGGATTTATGTGGATTTGACTGATTTTAGCTGCTAAATGGAAGGTTTCGTTGTCGGTTTTGCTTTCAAATTAGGATAAGAGGTGCTTTCAAATCCAAACATAGATGACACTCAAATGTCTCCTTGGTCATCCCTCTGTGATTCCAAGGATTAAATAGGCTTTGATAAACCAGGAGCCCAAAGAGGACACATCTGGACAGAGTTAATGAATAGAAAAAACATTTATTTTAATTCAGGATGCTTCTCTGTCCCATCTGTATGTGTATTAGTCTGCAGGAATTTCTTCATGTAAATGTGTTGACTTGGCTGGCCTTATTCTGACCTTTTTTTTCCAGTAGTGTCTGAAAGCTTCTAGATACCACGTGTGGGGGCAGATGATGGAACCATGTGTGGGTGAAGGATTAAAACAAATAGGAGACATTTGAAATTTAATTTATTTCAAGCAATCAAACAACCAAAAATACTAAAGAAGTCAAACAAAAGAAAAATACATATATACATAAGACATAAGACAATTGATTTGATTAGAAAATAAAAATAAAATAGGTACATGTCCATACATCCACACACGCACTTGTATGATCCCAATATAAATCATAAACAGACACTTATATATGCAGTACATAACACAATGAATGGGAGTTTTGTCAAAAATGGTTAATTAATGGTTTCCAAATAAATAGGATGAAATACATTTATATTGTATATTCCTACCCAAATTATCAGAGGCTGATTTTCTTTAAAAAAGTACAGTTTTGTTCACCGTAGTGAGCTGCAGTTCTGCATTTTTGTTCTTATTCACTCATAAATGTCTCTGAATATCTCAGAAATGATAATCCACAAAACCAGTCATCAGCTCAAGTGACTCTTAACTGTGAAATGGGCTTTGCAACTTTAGGGATAATTTGGGAAAACCATTTAAAAAGGGATTTCTTTATTCCCATTTTTGAAAAATCTTATTGAATTAAACATTACATTTTTCTTTTCTTTAAATTATTTTAACTAATGTCCAATTTCAATCACAATCTTTTTTATACCACTCCTTAAATGGTTTTGATCTTGATTTTGTTGTATTTAGCAAAAAACAAACCAAAAAAAAAAAAAAACGTGTAGTTTTCTTGGACATAGTTTCTGCAGAGCAGCAGGAGTTATTCCCCTCTAACCATAGGTGTGAAGTAAGTCCACCCCCACTTCCCATCATTCCTTTGGTTATTGGCTCTCCCTCTAGCTTACAGCCCCTAACAAACTGTTAAAAAGTGAAATGTTGGATCATTTAAGAAAAACTCTTAAAATTTTTATTTTTTTTTCATTAAATTTTAAACAATGTTTTTAAGGAAAAGTAAACAATTTAAATCTAACAAATTAAAGAACATTTGTTAATTGATAAAAATGGTTCACTTTTTGCAGTGTACCACGAACCTAATATTAGTGGCACAAGGAAACATGAAGCTTGTGGCTTACAGCTGTAGCTTAAGTCATATCTCCAAGCTTTTTTCCAAATGTTTTTGTCTCCTTATGATTCACAAATACTCAGAAAGTATATTTTAGGTTTATATATATCCTCCATTATTAGAAAAATCATCAAGAGCATGTTCAAAACACCTTTTTCATCAGAGTGGTGGAAAAAGCTCATAAAACTCACTCAGGTAAAATCACATTTTGCTCCCATATTTTTTTTTACATAAACTTCACTCATTCACGTCCTTCAAAGCTCCTTTTTGCAACCAAAAGTGCCATCTTTCATGGTACACTATGAAAGGCTAAACTGATCAAGTGTTGCTTGAAAGCTTTAATTTTTTTATTATTCTTTTTTTATTTTCCAACTTTAAGTTTTGTGATTGCAGCTAAGCAGATATGAACTTTTTTTTTGCCACTCAGAATGGGAATATGTGCTGAAGTAACATCCACATTCAGAGATCTGTCGACATGCGGGGGCGGGATTCACTTTAAAGGACCCCTCAGTCCCATCCTCTCTTTGGCACATGGGGTTAGCTTTGGTAATACACCAGATTATCTCTATTTATGCACTTTCTAAGACTTCAACTTTATCAGAACCAGATTTTTTTTTTAGTTTACACCAAAGTTCTTAGAATGTTGAGATCCTATAGGTAAATAAAAAAAAAGAAAAGGTTCTTGTAATGACACAGATGTGGGCGTCTGTTCTCCTCTGGGAAAACGCTGGGAACACTTTGTGTCTTTTCTGTCACATTAGCTCCAATTTTTCATCGTTCATGTGCGTTGAAGGCAGATGCAGAAGCACCAGATCAGCCTGATTTTTTTTTTTTTTTGAAGGATTAAATGTGAGTTGCAAATCCTATTATGCTTTAACCCCAGCAAGTGAGCAGAGGGCACATCCAGCTCGGACCATAATCTCACTGCCCTGGCTCTAATTATCTGGTAAGATTAGATTCATAAAACCGTTAGATCAAGTTACGCAGATCAAATGATTAGATTAGTTAAGTCTGATCTAGAAACCCATCTGAGATGAATGGCTTCCTGCACCTGTTTGTTGAAGGCAGCAGTGCGTCATCAGTCAGCGCTCACAGCTGTCACTACCAGATGACTTATTGGTGAAAAGTCAGAGATGGTGTTGGTATAAAAAGTGACAGATCTGTAAAATTTCTCTTCAAATTTCTTTATGTGGAAGCAGCACGGAAGGAGGGGGGGGGGTCTTTCCCTGCTCGGCTGGAAAAGCCCTTCTTCAGGACCAGAAACATCCAAAGTGGGTCAGACGAGGGAAGAGCTGACAGCGGTCTACGAACGCCGCCGCAGCTGTGTCCGTGTCTGCGTGCCAGCCTCTTTCCTTCATGCTCCGCTTGCTTTGCCTTGCATGAGTTTGTGCGTCTGTGTGGGGATGACACAACACAAGACGACGACAGAGAGGGAAATGAACGAGCTGTCAAAAGGCCACTTATAGGAAAGCGAGAAAAAAAATAAAATAAAATTAGACCCATTTCACGGCAGCCTCATTTACATAGAAAAAGGACTCTGGCTGGACGGAACAATTTAGGATTCTTGTGCTCCTTGTTTTTCAAGGAAACCCCCCGCTGCTGCCAAAACCAGGACTCTGTTTCCCTAGAAACAGACAGGCCGTGCTTCAGTTGAAAATAAAATCTGAAAAAGGCTACTTTTTTGTCATTTTTATAGTCAAGCAGCAAAAAAGTTCCTATTTTTCCACTACATTTTTGAAGAATTTTGGAGAAAAACAGCAAAGATCTCTGCATCTTAAAGGTGATGCCACAGGGAGAATTTAGGGTTAAAGAATGCACATCCGTTAAAATGTTTTTTATTACATTTTTTCACTCTCTCATTTATGATTTTCAATTAAGGATCCACTCTATTTAACATTTTGTCTCTGGTGTTTTTAGCAAATCTAAAGAAAATTAAGCTAAAAATTGCACCTTATTCAATCGTCGTGAATCAGAAGCAGACGAAAAATGATGTCTAAAAAAGGTTGTAACTACGGCAAGCAACAAGCTCCCTTATGCATTCACTTGCAGATAAATAGATCCATAAATACAAACTACGGCCCAGGGGCCATATGCGGCCCATTTAACTCTTTAATCTAAACTGAAATGATTTTAATTACCCTTATTGTTTTTTTTCCTTGTAATTTCGATGTCTCCCCACAGATGGCGCACTACAAGTAAATTCAAAGTTACTCTGCATCCATAGTGTTTTAAGAGTTGTGGTTTTTCCGATATTCATGTGTGATTTCCAAGTTATTTATCCGACTTTTCCAACCCAACATATATGCAGCATTTCCCTCAAACACATCAATCCATTGGTGAAAATGACACTAAAATGAGAACAAAACCACCGTTTTTAAAAAAAATCTCCAAAATATTCAGTTTTGAAGTGATTTCCAATCAAGATCATGGCGTGTTCATCCAGCTCCGTGTTCTTCCTTTCTTTCATGAGGTGAATTACCAAATCTGCTCCTGGTCCGGCCCCTTATGCCGGATTTTAGAACCCTTTGTGGCCCAAGAGTAAGAAAGTTTGCCCATCCCTGCATTAACGTCTTCGTGCATAGTTGCAATATTGCTCGCCATTTTTCTTGCACCGCTAATGTTAGGTTGAGGGTGTGAGGGGCTGTAAGGTAGTGGGACAGTGAGAACAGATGGATGATGGGATGTGGAGGCAGACTTACTCACTTGAATTTGAAATTCAAATGAACTCCTGCCGCTCTGCAGAAACTATGTCCTAGAAAATAACAGTTTAAAAAAATGTTGGCTGAAAACAACATAATCATCTTAAAAGACCACTGGTGGTGATTTTACAATAGATCAAAAGATGATCAAAATGAGACTTTACAATAATGAAATGATAATAATTGTCAATATGGTAAAGAATAAGAAGGAAAGTGAATTAATGATTTAAATCCAGTAGATTTATGAATTTAAAAACACATAAATCTGCTTCAAGTCATCATTCATCAATCATTTTTCCACCAAAACTCTCCCACGAGCAAATAGCAAACTCCACACAGATGGAAGGAATGTTCCACGCAGGGGGCAGAACTAGTTTTAGGATCGTAAGAATACTTTCACAAGCGAGCAGGAGAGGTCACAGGAGCGTATGTATACTACACAAGCACAAAGAAGAGGTTTCATGAGCGTGCGGGAGTTGAATCCTGCACCCGTGGAACGTTCCTTTCTTTCGTGGAGTTTAATATACACTCATGGGAGAGTTTTGGTGGACATTTTACTCCATATAAATAACCCACATGACTTCAGTATGTAACTGAAGACATGATTGGGTTAATTCTTTTAAATCAGGGTTAGGGTCAGAGTCTGTCTGAGGCTGGACTATATGGGGTTCCATTTGTGCCAAAAATATTTTTGTGCATCCACTGTCTATATATTTGGTATTTTGTCTATGTACAAGTTTATTAAACAGTTGTTCATGTCTACGTACTGCTAAGCAACATCTTCTGGGTGTCCTGTGAAACTACAGGAGGTAACGCCGCTAGCAACTGTTGCTAAGGACTTTTCTGATAACCAGGTCCAACGACAAAAGCAAATGCAAAGTTTTAAGCATAAAGTAAGCTTAAACATCATATCATCAAATGTAGAAGAAATTGTTTAGAAGACATTGAACTTTCATAGAAAGGCGACCAGGGGACAACGAATGGCCAGTGGGCCGCCAGTTTGAGACCCCTGCTTTAAATTGAGCCACATGTTAGTTTGTGAACACTTACATTTCAGTTGCAGTTTTGTTCAAATATCTAGATTCTGCAGCTTTCCGTCTCAATCAGACGGTCTGAACATCAAACCACGACGGGGAGGGTTTGATCCGTGTGTGTGTGAGACACACCGTCTCACTCGCCCCAGGAAACGCAGCCAGTGTCGTATGATTTATAGCACCACGAGGGAGCCAAGTTCACCGCACACACATGGCAACCCCTCCATTTCACACACTCACAATAAGCATTCGCACGGAAACCACCATTGAGCCCATTTTAATTATTACAAATTGCTCTCTGGTGAACTTTCCCTGAAATCAATCTTACTCCACCAGGTAATGTTCGAAGGCCGGTCAAAGCCATTAATCGATCACAGATTTGCATGTATCTACACAAAGGTAATTGTTCAAAGAAGCTATGCATTTATCTAGAATGCATGCAAAAATACATTAGTAGAATTGGGGCTTCTTTGGTTGCAAATAAAGGCTTGACACACGATCAAATGGTTTCACTTCCCTGCAGAATCCTCCGCATGACATCTTGCTGCAGCCAGAGGGTAATACTGTAGGGGCATGCGACTGTTCTGTACTTGCACTTTGGTGATTGAAACCACCAACTTTGCAGAGGGGGGACTGACATAATGAGAGCAATTTGCATGAGTAATACGAGGAAGGAGGGCCGTTTGAGAAAGATCTTGTTGCTGCAGTGAGTTTGATTGCTGAGATATGAAAAATGGAAGTGTTGAGATGTCTTGGGGATTGGTTTGTGGGTCAGCTGGTAGAAAAAGGACACTTTTGTGCTGTTGGTGTACAAATACTGCAGCAGAGTGATGGTTTACACAGTCTTTTTGTGTGCTGCAGATAGATTTATTCCGAAAATGTATTCTTTATTATGACATTTTAACCATCGAACTTATTAACCCTTAGTAGTCCGAGTCTTTTTGAGCCTTTTTTTTCTCCTTTGTGATATATTTAACTATTTATATTTGAAACTGTTTTTTGTTGCAATTTTGGATCTAAATCTCTTTCGTACCTTTTCACAACTGCATTTTTCATTATATTCCACATTAATCCTGAAACTGTCTGAAAACCTCAATTTTACATGGTAAATTTAGTCATTTTTTTGCTGCAAAGATTAAAAAAAATATGATCAGTTTTTATTTTTTATAGCAAAATATATAGAGACAAAATTAAAACGTGTAAAATGACCAGCAAGGCAAAGAAAGGTCATAATTGTGAAAAAAAGTCTAAAAATACAGTTGAAGCTGCACTGAACTAAACACAAATTAAAAGAATTTATTCTGAAGGTGGAGCTAGAACATTATATAAGGGGGGATTTTGTATGGCAAGTGAAAGACGTAGAGTAGAAGGTAATTACATATAAAAATACATTTATAAAATACATTTTTTTCTTATTTTTGTTATTTATATTAAATATAATAAGAAAAATTACATTTTAGCTGAGCTTTTTAAATTAATATTAAATATATTTATAAAAAAAGTATTTTTAATTTTATTGTTGCCATTAATAATGATAATGTATAAAAACAAATATTTTTTGATTATTTTTGTTATTAATATTAAATACATTTATAAAAAAATACACTTTTAGTTTTATTTTTATTAAAATTAAATACATTTACAAAAATACATTTGTTTCAATAATGTTATTAATATTACATATATATTTACAAAAATACATGTTTAGTTTTATTTTTGTTATTGATATTGAATTCCTTTCAGAAAATGCATTTAGTTTTATTAATGTTAATAATATTACATTTATTTAAAAAAAATACATTTTTAGTCTGCTTTTTGTTATTAATATTAAAACATCAGTTCTTTCAGTTGAGTTAATGGAGTAAATATTGATGATCTAATCTTTGTGAATAATGATCCTAAAATTGACCCAAAATTAGGGGTGCAAAGGTTTTTGCTAGAGGGCAGCTGCCTCCCCTTGCCCCCATCTAGCTCCGCCCCTGCTCTGTTTCAAGGTGTGTCCTAATTATGTGTCATTACTCTTCCTGTTTGTTTTAAACCAAAAAAATCAAAGCTAAAAACTTTTAAACTTTCAATTTTGAATGCAAACTATGCTAATAGAGGGGTTACTGATGGTTAATCTGCCAGTCTAAATACAAATCTGTAGATTTTTTAAATGCTCTTTTAAAATTCATTATTTTTTTAGACTTTTTTAGACATTTTTCTTCATTAGAAGAGACTTTTGTATTTGTTTTGGTGCTGTAGATTACCAGTGGACCTTTCAGCCCTATCCCCTCTTTTTATAGCCAAAGGTCCCACTGCTCCCTGATGCCTTCACCTGAAAGAACCGTTTCAGAATAGAATGTCCTGACCTGCAAAGTAGCAAAAAAATACGCACAACACATGACACTGGCCTCATCGAGACCTCTTGAGATCCCCTCTGTGGGCACTTACCATCTATCTCTTCCGGTGTTTCTCACACACATTCACACACAGCTGCTCTCAGGAAAGATGGTTTAGGCGCAGGTGAAGTTGATTTTTCACCTCCCCGGGGTGTTTTAAAATAAAATCCTGTGTGATGGCTGTCTCTACGATAAATCTGGAGCTGAGGGTATATGGGGCTGGACACTCACGAGTTTTGAAGACATCCCTTATAGCTCTAAGATACAACTTTTTCAAACCGTCTCCTTCACACGTTTTCATTTGTACTCTCATTCGGTTACATAAAGGCAAAACAAAATTAAAAAATAAGAGCTGCAGTGGCTCTAGGCAATTAAATGGCAGGAGCTATTTATTTACAGTAAATATGAGGCTAATTCCCCTGTTGAATCAGCCAGACAGTTCAGAGCACTCGCTATTATATTCTACGCATTAAGAACCCAGAGAGGGTGCTATTGGGTTCGTTATGGGAGTCAGACAGCCCACAGATTAATTCTGATGTTTATAATTAGATAGTCTGTCCCCGAGCGGGATGGGGCTTATAGATCTGGAGGGGGTGGTTTGAGGGATTCTGTGGAAAACATGAGTCTCATGATGTTGCGGGGCAATTTTTGCATTTAGGGTTGTCCGATAAGATATTACTTCACCAAACCTTTATAATTAACTCTTTATTTTTCTGTCTCATTTGCAGATCCCCAGCTCAAGGGTATAGTGACCAGGTTATATTGCAGGCAGGGATACTACTTGCAAATGAACCCTGATGGCTCTCTTGATGGGACCAAGGATGACAGCAGTAATTCCAGTAAGTATCTTTATGGTAATGCTTGGCATTCTGCAAATTCTCTGCAGTTGTTTCAAAGGAATGAACTACAGTTAGCATGACTCAGCGATAAAAAATATAAATATATATATAGATTTTTTTTTTTTTTTAAGCAGCCAAGCCATTTGAATATGTTTGGTTGAAAAATTCGACCATCTTCCTGTTTACTATAAAATCTTTAATTTTTTGTATTTTTAAGAAACTTTCTTGTTGAAGAAAAACATCTTTTTAAAGACTTTTTATAGTGGAACCTGGTATTATTAGCCTGTTGTGGTTCTGCTCATCCTGCACCTCAGGCTAGGTGGTTAATTTGATTCCACCGCTTGGTGCTAATGCTAGCCTGACACTCCACATTGTGTCACTTACTGCTGTCAGCAAGAGGAGCTGTGGCACATGTCACATCTGATCAGCTTAAGTGACTTATTTAAAACTGCTAGCTTCATAGATAGCGTCTACAGGGCACGTGTCATGTCATAACTTTAAGATCTGTTCTGTTGGGGGCAAGAGAATGTTCCCCATTAAACTTTTGTTACAAAATGACTAGAAGCTGGATAAGTTCTCAATCCTTGAATATACCTATTGGTTATAGTGGAAGAGGTTGTATGTCTAAGCTACATGTGACACATCCGAGAATGCGCTAAATGGAGGTTCTTAGCTCATGGTGTTCACAGTGAACAAGCAGGGAGGGGCTTCCTCTTTTGTTTTTCTACTGTTTACTAGCATATATCTGTGACCTCGCAAAACTTTCTTGATTCTTTTTCTTTCACACCTCTATTTCAATAAATTAAAGACTTGCTGTCACAAACCACAATTGTTTAATTTCTCCTCCGTGATCATTTTTTTAAATGCTTGGCACCTCTGAATTAAAAGGGACGTCATTCATAGATCACGACTACATCTAAGGTCCCTGATTGGTCAAAGTTCAACCTCGTGCTGTCATGCTATTAAAAATTTGGGGCGATTAATTAATCATGACCTGTAATTAATTAATCTAATTGATCTACAGTGATTGCATTTATTCTTAACCAAAAAATTGCTGTAAAAGACTAATTTTGAAAAAATTAACACCTCGTCATGCTTTATTCCTTACATAATTGATACTAGCTGTAGTTTGACCCTCCTAGCGCGAAATTTTGAATGGAAGCCATAGATTTTTCATTGGAATTGGCCGCTTGAACCCTCATTGCTAAAAGATCATATTACAACTAAAAAACTGGCTTTCTGAAGTTTTCCTAAAACAACAGACATCCAACATTTACTTTTACACTCAATTTTGAATAAATAGATAAAAAACAAGAACAAAACATCAGGTCCAGAGCTTAACACATAACTAGGGGTGTAGTGATGTATCAAAATATTGCATTTGGAGATCAATTTAAAATGCTGACAAGATAATATTTAATTATTTATGAGCATCCTTTTGCATCTTACTTTTGTTTACCACCTAAACCCCCAACCACTAGATGGCAGCACAGCACACTTTGAGCAGCACTACACTGCAACAGAACAAGATCTCGCAAGAACCAGCTTGTGTTAAATCCCATTGATTTAGTCAGCCTCGCAGTTTTTGATGTTGAGACATGTACTACTTAGTATGACTTAGTTTTTTTTCTAAATCATACTCTTTGAAAAAAGTGAAAACGTATCCTGGTATAGTTTTAGGATATATCACACACATTACATATCATATCGAAAGATGTGTATCACGATATGTATTGTATCGGCAGACTCTTGACAATACACACCCCTAGCTAAAATAGTACTTTTCCGAGCAATATTTTGACCACAAATTTCTTTTCAATATCATAATACATGTTGGCAAACCTCATTCCACAGTTTACCGCCTGATCAGCCCTTTATGTACCCAATAATTTACGAAAATTAACACCTCGTCATGCTTTATTCCTTACATAATTGATACTAGCTGTAGTTTGACCCTCCTAGCGCGAAATTTTTAATGGAAGCCATAGATTTTTCATTGGAATTGGCCGCTTGAACCCTCATTGCTGAGGTGTGAACGTACCCTAAAAGTCTGTCATCTACTCATCCATAATTTCACACCCAGTTGTTTGTCAGAGGAACAAACAGCCCGGACCCACCAGACCCAACATGACTGACGTGCACCTGTGGAGGCTCAAGTTACAGCGGCCTCTCAAACAGCACCGTGAGGCACGTCAAGTCCAATAACAAAGCTGCAACTCCTCTCTGCTAATGAGCCAAATAACAAGATTTGATCAAATGAACAAACTGTGCTCATGCATTAATTTCATTTAGTCAATTAGAGATATTGGGTGTTGTTTGTGTCTAAATCTGTTTGTGTTTGCATGTGTGTTTTTCAGCTTTGTTTAATCTTATTCCTGTGGGCCTCAGAGTTGTCGCCATTCAGTCAGTGAAGACAGGGTTATACATCGCCATGAACGGGGAAGGCCATCTCTACACATCAGTAAGAACAACAAGTTTGTTTTTTCAAGGAATTTTAAAAATGTTGGTCTTGGCAGATAAATACATTAAAAGGGAATTACTGGTATCTACTGGTATGTTTTAATGTTTCATCTGTATTGTTCTGCTTTGCTTATACGTGTATGATAAGCAAATGACTTCAACAAGGCTGTCATGTGGATGTCATCTGAAATCAGGAACAATTGTCCTTAGAACATTGTCATTTTCTGTACAGATTATAAGAGAAAATATGTTTTATTTTAAAATTAATGCATTCAAAATAATAAAATAAAATAAGTATATAAAAGATTGCACCAGAGAACATAATTTTAGGAAGGATTTTTATTTTTCTTTACTATTTTTTTTTCCCATAAATTGCACATTTACAGCCGTACATTTTTTCTGATTAAAGAACACTTTTCCTCATTTGTGTCACTCTTGCTACCTATTCGTAATATGAAAAGAAGCCGATCAGACAACTGGGAGGGTGCTAAAGCCTAACCCCGTACACATCATGGGTTTAATCTCGCTCTTTCCCATAGTCTTAACTCATCTGGAGGAACACTGGAAGTGAGGCTGGTCATTCAGACCAGGCTTTCCATCCGAATCACTACTTTTTAATCCTCCTGCTTTTCTAATATCTTCAATTCTCAGAGCGCAGGCCAGGAAAGGTCATCTTATTCTTCATTTACTACCTTAGGGGTTAAGAATAGCTACCTCGCATATAGTTGTTATGCACTCCAGAGGAACTTTCCAATGCTTAATCAGACGTAAGCCATGAAATGAAATTCATCTAAAGAGTATTGACCTAGATTCCTGTACATTTTATTAGAAACTTACATAACAGGGACTATACATTAATATATACCTATATTGGAACACTATATTGCAAATCCGTCTTTGGGAAACACAGTATTGAAATAACTGACTTCAGAAATATAAAAAATTTTCAACATCTCTGCTATATTATTGTCCTTTTTTTATATTATTGTCCTGTTTCGTATATTTATTGGCAAAAAAATTTTCATTACGTTGAATATGCAACTATATTAAACTAAATATTAAAAAGAAAACAAACATGGTACAACTCATAATGAATATTAGCTCATTTAATAAATTCTTTTTAGGGGGAAAAAAAAGTACAAGCGCAAGATTAAAAGATAAACCAAAGTAATTAGGTAGATTTGCAGCACCTCAAAGCATTTTGACAAGAAAAAAAAAAAAAAAATCCATTTGGTGTTTTCGACACAACAAAGACAGTAAACAATTAAAATGAGGAGATTAATGGGTAAGTTAATTCAATTTATCAAAAGACAGACACGTTAATTATACATTTATTTCTTAATATTAAAGTTTGAGGCTTGTTCTTCAAAGAAAAACTCATTTCTAAGCTTGTTCTTCAGAAAATAGGTATATAAGATAGCCTGTAGTGAGAGAAATGACAAAAAAAAACAATGATTTTGATCATTGAGTGGAGGGTTTTATGATATTTAATTAAAATGCATAGCTTTATTAAGCTTCTTATTGTATAACAAATGTCCAAACATAAGGATAGAACATGCTAATTGAAAGTTCGGACACATAAAATAAGATTTAGTTACAAGAAATTAGAAAAAAAAAAGAATCTCTGGAGAGTGGTGTCAGCAGAACAACATATCTTGCAGCAAGTAAAGTGTAAGGTAAAAGTTAGATGCTTTTTTTTCTTTTTTTTTTTTGCATCAACAAGTCTTAGCTACACCTCCCTAAAAGCCTTGAAAATAACCATAAAGCTGCTAAAATGCTCCTGTAGAGAGGTTCAACAATGCGGCGGTACAAGAAACTTCCTGCAGAGAGGTGCAAAAAGCCTCTAGACGACTACATGGAGCATTCAAAGGGCTGACAGTGTCATAAAAGCTGTGCAACCAAACATTAGGGGAGGGCGACAGCGGCTACTTTGTGAGCATGTGTTACATTCAGTGCTCGGAGTTCAAGGTGAGCAGCCCGTCCGACCTGCACTTTGCTGTGCATTCGTCTGTACTTTGAGTGACGCTTTGTGCACGCATTAATAATCCTTATGAAAAGTGTAGGGGCTTTTACTGCCAATAGAAATGTATTACATTTAGAAATCTATTGAAATGGAGATTGTGTTTTATTCAGGCGTGTGTTCTATACTTTGTGGTTAAATCAAAAATGCTGCGTATGAGGAGGTTGATTATCAACTTCCAGAAGAACATTCCGGCTGTGCTTTTGCAGCCGTGATTGGAACACACTGCTTTTGATCATCGTGTTATTATGTGCCGTGGCCCCTTGACTTGCTTTGACCGGGCAGAAGGGGCTCTGGAGCGTGTCTTGGTTTGCCTGGTCGGAGCATTATGTTCTTTCAGCGTGGTTATAGACATCTTCTTCCCTTCAAACCGCTCCCTGCCTCCATTTGCAGTTTATTTCCTCGCTAATGGAGGTTGTGATCAGACCTCGACTATCCCAACCGCCCACTCAAAGAGCTTCTCAGTGTGTGAATTACTCTGTTAATGGCACTCTTCTGAGACGTTCTTCGTCCTCCTCCGTATCCAGCGCCCTCTTCTTTACTGCAGCCTCTTTAAATCAGCTCCATCTCACTCAAAAACCATCATCTTTACTTAGAGTTTTTGCTTTAATCCCAATGACAAAAAACACATCTGTATACGTTTTTCTTTCAAAGAAAAAAAAAATCATAATAATTTTGTTTAAAGTATGTTTTAATTAAACCTTTTACAAAAGTTAAACCTGAAAAGTCTAAAATTTTAAGTGTAAGATAGAAAAAACGGGAGGAGCTTTATTCCGTTTCTTGTTTTCTATATAAAAGAATTTGACTTTAAAAAAAGGCAGATTTAAAGTTTTTATTTTGCAGTACCAGTTTATCCAGATTGTTGATTTCCAAGTCAGAAAATGGTGAACATACTGAAATTACAGCATTTTTCTGTTTATTTTAATTTAGCTAAGAAACAAGGAGAGAATCTGTAGAGGCCGTGGATTTAGATTTAGATTAGTGTGGTCAGAGTGGGTGGTCGGGATGACATTCTCCACAAAAAGACACCCATCTCCTCCCCAGTCATGACATTTAATCAGCTCAGTCTTAATTTGAAAGTTTGGGTTTTATCTGCACTGAAAAAGTGAAACATTGGGTCAATTAACAAAAGCTCTGTAATTTGTTATTAGTTTTCACCACTTAAAAAAAATATTGAGTTGATGGTTTACTCAAATTAAAAAATGCAATTCAATAAAAACAAATATTTTTTTAAATGTAACAAATTATGGATCTTTTGTTATTTGATCCAATATCTCACTTTTTACACCAACATGCCATTCTGAATTCCAACTATTTATCCTGTGACAAACCCCTTAGTTTTAGGAATTTTGAGTGGGATATAAATGAATAAATAAAATCTTGACTCATGCTTGGAGTTTAGAATGCAGTGAAAACACATCCAGCTCCAGAGTCTCTCTATAGAGATGGAAAGATCGAAATCGGTCCAGGACTGAGAATAACAGCAGAATTATGAACAAGATTATGTTGGTAAAAAGGGATAAAAGTGATCAGGAAGTGAATAATGAGCAGTTTTTCTTCCTGTTTTGTTTCTATTGTCCTCATCATTTTATGGACGTGATGCAAACAAATAGACGGCCAATCACAAGCTCACTTCTACATAGTTGGGTCAGTTACAATTGGCTGAAGGTGAATCACAGTGTGTTGTTTGTACTAAACACAGTTTTACAATTCTTGATGGGGAAATAAATCTTCAGAAGACCTGAAAACCTGATTCTCATTACGATTTGTTCATCTATCTGCCAAACTGGACCCTCATCAGGGAGGGCAGAATTATAATAAAGTTGTACATGTATGACTTTAAAGGTCATAGGCTAAATTTTATGAGTTTTTTAAAGTCGTAAATTTGATATAATTCTACAACTTTAAATCAAATTAACAAATTAAATGAACAATTAACGAGAAAAAAAGTAATACATTTACAACTTTAAATCTCTTAATATTACTTTTGTTTTTTGTGGCCTTAAAATTCCGTCATATAGAACAGTTAGTTGTACTGTTAACATAAGTAAAGGGAACGGTTCTACTGAAGTAACCAGCAGTCAAAGTAAAAGAAAAAAGTCGGAGTATATCGATATTTTTTCATATCGGGCCGAGACGATAAACTCAATTTTTGCAATTAGCAGCCGATACCAATACTGGCACCGATATATCGCCCATTCAACATAGACACCCCGATAAATAAAAATGTGAATAAAGATGGAGGAGGGATTGCAGCTCTCGGTTAAGAATAGCTGCTGTTCTCCTTGACTTTTTTGTGTGACAAGCACATCTTATCCCCAGCTGTATTACTATTACCAAATTCAAACCATAACGTAGAGTGACACTTGAAATGACTCAACGAATAAAAATTCCTCGCCAGGCCCATTTAAGGGCCGCCGGTGGTGCATCATCTTCTTTGTGTGACGCACCCCAGGCACCGAGTGAGGCTCAAATGACGGCGATAGAATCAAAGTAGCAGTGCAGCCTGGCACAAAGGACGCATCACCGAATAAAAGGGAGTTCAATCATCTCACCTCTTTTCAATCTGCTCCCTTTGTGTCTTAGCCAATAAACTCCCCGCCATTTTCTCTCGCAGGCTGCTCCCCAAATCAGGCGTGTCTTCTGACACCTAATAAAAGACGTTCTTCCCCCGTCGGCTGTAAAAAATTAGCTGAAGAATTATGAACAAGACGATCTGGCTGTAATAAGTCTCTTTAATGGGTGCAGTTTGGGGAAAATAATTACAAATAAGGCACCAAAAATAATGAGAATTTTTCAGCTGGGGCTACAACAAAACAAAGGTATGAGAGAATACAGTGAATCGTTCTCTTTCCATCCTGTCTACTTAGGTTCGACATTTAATGGTTGGCTGACTTTCTTTAGAAGCGTCTCTTTGCATAGCCTCTCAATGCAGGCCCGTCTTTATCAGCGGCCTGCACTTGTTAGCCCTGTTTTTCATTCTTGTTAAATTAACTTGTCACATCACTTGAGCGGTCCTTTTAGAGGCAGAATCCTTGAGAGGACTGAAGCGAAGCACCACAGAAGTTGCAGCTCCACTTGTTAAAAGCTGCATCCTCAGATGTATGAGAACAGAAGACTGAGGGCATCTGCTTCCTGTCGAGTCGAAGTCGGTCTGTTAAAGCTCTGGAGAGCTTGATGTGAGCGCTCCCCGAGGTTGCGTCGAAAAAATAAGTCCATGTCGAATGGGAATGTTGCTTGTTCAGAGCATGAAAGTATAAATGTAAGCTGTTTTAGATATTTAAATATTTTACATTTCTTTCCAACTATATTTAATTATTTTATTCCTTAAGGAGTTTGATGTTTTTAAATAAAACCAAAACACCAAATAGCTGCAAGTGTGGTCTAAAAACAGAACTGCTTTGTCATGATCCAACAGGTGATCTCTCCTCTGGAGGAGTGTGATGCTTAAAGCTGGAGTGGGATTTTAACTGTTCTAGAACAGTTTTATTGGTCAGGTGGAGAGATGATAACAAGGAACTACAGTCGGATTAAAACAAACTTCATTGTGCCGTATTTTTTGGACTATAAGTCACTCTAGAGTAGGGCTGTGCATTAGCAATGATTTCAAGAATCGATTTGATTCGATTCACCAGAGCCTGGATCGATTCAATTCAATTTTGAGTTTACACATTTAGACACATTTGTTTAGAAATACATTAAATACATATATATGTTAAAACCATGCAGTTTTACTTGGATTCTCAAACAGAGAAGCTCCAACAATTGTTCTGTCTCTCCTGGAGGGCATTTCAGTTTGGCCACTAGGTGGCGATCACACTATAGTATTACAACTTATTCCAGAAGCCTTATTCCTTTCTTCCAAAAGAAGAACGTATGAGCAAAAAATAAGTGTTTTAAACCACAAATGGTTACTTTGAAAAATGTTTCCTTAAAAGAGTTTGGAAATTCATACCTGTGAGTACATAAAAATGTCAATTTAGTCAACAATGTATGTTCAGCATCAAGTAAGCTGACTTTAGCTTTATGCGTTAGATCGATCTCTACTTTTATGGCTCAATTATTGATTTATTAACCTTAGATCGATTAAGATTGATTTTATTAACCCAGCCCTACTCTGGAGTCACAGCAGCCAAAAAGTGCATAATAAAGAAAAAAAATTATATATAAGTGGCACTTTTGGGAAAATGTATTGAAACAGACATTTCATGTTGAAAGGCTAAGCGAAATAACAGAACAGAAAAGAATAATAGTCTAAATACATGTGCACTTCAAAACGGTCATACATCGATGCTTATTTAGCTTCATGAAACACAGAAGGAATCCAGTGACGAGCGGTGAGGTTTATGGCTGGTGAGGCACTGACGTCATCAGTCAAATTTACAGACATATGAACCCTACAGAACAGCTTATTCGCAATTTGATTGACAACAGTTAAAGTTAAAACTTAAACATTTGATTAAAAAACTAGAAGAGGACAAACCAACAAAGCACCATCAGAGTGACAAAGCAGATGACCTGACAATAAAGATTTCAACACCAGACACAATACATTGAAGGTAACTTACTAAATGAAGACAGCTGTGGAGGATCAACCTTAACCAGGTGAGAAGAGCAAGAAAAACAGAACATGACAAAAAAATCCAATAAAATAAGATCTCTTTCAAATGGCATTTCGATCTTAATTGTCTTTATCTATGCCCTCCATCATCAGAAAATGCCACAAGAACATGTTAAAAATCTCATCAGAGACACATTTAAATCCCCACCCCTTCTACCTTTTATCTGTTATTCCCTTGTTCTGGAATCAGACTTGATGAATCGCATTTATTCATGAGATCAAATGAAAACATTCTTAGATGTTAATGTGTTTGTACAGAGTATGAAGTGAGAGAAACAGCACTTAGCTCATTTTTCCAATCAGCTTCTTGTTTTTAACCTTCTCCTCTACCATCTTTAATCATCACGTTTTATAAGCCAGTGACTGATCTGCTTTTCACACAAGTACACTCACAGAAGATCTTCTCTCCTCCAATTTTTGTCCTTCAGTCCTGCAAGTTGATTTAACAAGAATTTGTTATTTAAGCAAAACAAAAGGAAGAATAAAAACAGACGTTCTTCCCCTACTTGAACACGCGTCTAGCTTATGGTGTTCACACTGGACAAGCAGGGAGGGGCTTCTTCTTCTTTTGTTTGCTAGCGTATGTCCACCACCCAGGCACAGCCCTAGGTTGCATGGCACCCTATGTGAGAAGGAACAACACTACCGGTCGGAACAGAAATACCCAGCTGCTTGAGATATGTTACAATAAGTATTTATTTATTTTAATCATCAAAATCTAAATCAATAACCAGTTGATTGTTGTTTAAAGATAATACTTCCCCAGGAGGGACTTTAACCGGGGACCTGGCTTTTTCTTTCACAGCTCTATTGCGATATATGAAAAACTTGGCATCATAACACAATCCGCAAGTAATTTCTCCTCCATGATTCATTTTCAAACCGTTTACACTTCAGTGAATGAAAAGGGACGCCATCCATACGTCACTACCAAATCTGAGTCCCTGATTGGTCAAAGCTTGACCTGGTTTCATAGATAGAGCTCAAAAACGGCTGTAAAAACTTGCATAGCTACACGTGAATGGAATAGTTTTTAACCTGGAAGCTCAGATGACGCACATATCAGGTCTACATACACGTTTTATTGGAAGTGGTCACTTGAACGCACATCGCAGAGGGCAGATTGAATGTAGCTTAAGAGTTTGACTTGAATGATATGGTTGGACATCTGTTCTGAGCTCAGATCTAAAGTAGATAAAATCCATTTATATCACATAGCTTTATCTATATTTATATTCACGTTATTTCATGCTGAGCCTTTGAGATTCAGATTGTATAGAACAAAAGCATAGTAAATCTGCAGTGGATTAAGTCCAGGGATAATAATGAGAAATATATCTGATAGAACCCAATTGAGCTTTTTTAAGTTTAAAATGATAGGAAGATTGAGTTAAGAAACACACTAGTTGATGGCATCTACAAATCATTGTTTTTCGTAGGATTTTACCAGATTTTTTTGATTCAATGTGAAAGAGTTGGATTATCTACAGTCAATGGCCTCTATCTGAACTCCAAATCTCATTTAAAACACCTCAAAGTAAATCTTCTACCATCTGTCCTATACTATGTTTGTATTATGCTCAGTTTGGTAATATACTGGTGACCCCACCCCAGTATTACACAATGGGATTTCCTTTCATGATGTTCCATCATTCTGCGTAAATAAAGAAGAGTTTGTGGTGCAGCCTGACAGTCTGTGTAAGTGTCAGTGTAACTTTCTCAAATCCCTTCATTACGTCTCAAAAATCTTCCATTTCTTTCTCTTGCCAGTGGGAGTATATTTTCTGGCCGCAGCGCGTTGATTCTTGTTGTCCTTAGTGGCACCCAGCCAAGTATTGATCTGTCAGCTTTCACTGAATCTCCCTCATCTATCTTGGATAATCTTAAAAGCTGCGTTCAAAATTGGAGCAACCCAGAACTGAGTAACAGCTGCTTCAAGAAAATCAATGGCGTATAATAAATATGATGTTGTCAGACAATAAGGAAAGCAGGTAGCAGAAGATCATATAAACAGGACAGCTAGCGGTTGAAGGGGGAGGTGGTGTGTCACGCAAAATCAAAGGAATTCCAGGGAAGGCCTTGGAAGCGGCTCTGCATGCAGACATTTGCTGCTTGTTGCTCTCATTTCTCAGCCATTTTGTCCTCTTCAATAAGTCATCATGAATAAGATGAAAAGCCATGACAAAGAAATTATAATAAAATACACAGAGCTCACAGTAACAGCTTACCATCTCTGCCGAAGTGGGAACTATTTGATGCTTTAAAGTTTGATCCTACAGTATATACAAAATGCTGAAGTTTAGAGTGTATCATGTTTATGCTTTATCGTTGTAGATCTTAGAGCAGGAGTGTCCAAAATATCAATCACAATTAAGAAGAAAGTCTGAAAACTGAAATGAAGACAGCTGTGAATCATGACAAGCCAGAAACTGATGCAACTGAGGGACAATTCAGAACAGAACATAACCCAAACCCATAACATAACGGACAAAAAACAAACCAAAGTCCACAATCCTCACAGTACCCCTCCCCAAAAGGGCAGATCCCAGATGCCCCAAAACAAAATACTTGATAGGAGGGGACATGGAGACAAAAAAACAAAAAACAAAAACAAATCCAGAATACATTCAGGGTTCCTGCAGCCATACGGATGTGAGGGGTATCAGAACCCTTCGTCAGGAACAGTCGTGAAGAGGAGCAGACCCAGCAACTCTCCTCCAGAACAGAAAACATAGCCAAGGGGGATGAGCAATAACCATCCTCAGGGACAGGGAACATGAAGGAGCGGTCCCGGTGACCCTCCTCAGGAAGACGCACATGAAGAGGAGTGGCCCCGGGAACCCTCTACAGGAACAGGGAGTTTGAAGGACGACCCCAACAGTCCCCATTTGATATGGCTGCAGGAAAACCCATCTGGCGTGGCGTGGCATGGAATGTTGTGGACTGAATTGCATTTTTATCAATTTCATCATAATTATCAACAGACAAAACAGGTTAAAACTGAATTCACGTAGAGAAACTCTTGACTGACATCTGTACACACAGATAAATGATGAACACAAGAAACACATACGAATTACATATATCACGGTTGGATAACGATATGCAGAAATTACATACCTGGACAATGTGCACATTCTACATAACACAACAAAAACATAACATAAAAACATAACAAATCTAAGTATGAGAATTAAAAAAATATATATTTCTCAATTATTTGTTATTGGTCTAGATTAGTAGACTAGTAAATACCATAAAGATCTTTTTTATACTATGTCAGTAAATTTTTAAAGATACACTTTGATGAAATTTTTTTTTTTAGTTTGTTCTTGTGGCATTTTTATGATGATGGAAAACACATATTAGAAAATTAAACACAATTTCTGAGTATTTCTTAATAGAAATCATTTGAAATCAGGAGGAGATAAAAAAAAATACTGTTTGAGAAAGATTTTATTTGTGATGCAGAAAATATGATGGCGGGCCACCAACTCCCTGAGCCGCTTTATCCTGATGCATCCACCTGTAGACGACTAGATCCGTGCACGTCTTTGTTTTCATTGTCCGAGTTGGTATCTAGCTCAAAACTGTACGGTTGGATAGCTCCAATATTGCTCACTGTTTTTCTTGCAACATTAATAGGTTGGAGGTGTGAGGGGCGGTAAGCTAGTGGGGAGAGGAAAGGGGGAGGGGTACTCCATGCCAATGGTCCCGCCCACAAGGCAAATTTCTAATGAACTACTATCGCTCCGTAGAAACTGTCCTAGAAAACGACAGGTGTTTAAATTTTTTTGATAAACTGCATAGTAATTAAAAACAGATCAAAAAACGATCGGAATGGGTCAAGTATTACAAAATATTTCCCCTCTCCAACACAGGGTGTGTTTAAAACAGAAACAGCTCCACTTAGTTACTTTGTTGCACGATTTTTGTCAATAAATGCTCTTAAACACCCCCTCCAAACAGTGAGCGAATGCTAACGATAACATTCAGCTTTGAAAATAACTCTTTCTCTCGCCCACCTTCAGACGCTAGTGTTTGCAAGGAGCTACAGAATAAAACTTGTTTATGAAGAAAGAGCTGTCACAGTGCTTCCAGTAACTGTCTAAATATTCAATCCAAAGCCTTTAAGCTTCTGTCTGGGTGTTGTTTGTATTGCCTGTAGTTGCTTTGAAATAGCTTGGCAATTCCTGTCCTGCAGTATGCAATCTCTAGATGACATGTAGAATAAAGTCTCTAATGATGAAAAAAAAGCAAAGAAGGATTTGTCTGTTTTTAAATCACTGAGCAGTTGAATACATTGGAGACAGATGAAGCATAGGCGTGTGGAAGAGGGAATTACAGGTTTCATCTGTGCTTCTCTGTGAGACCCACAGACGGCATGTCAGTGTGCAGAGATCCAAACAGTGCCATTGCCACTTCTCCGTGCACATTACACTAGCTATAATAGCAAACATATTCACAGGATTGATGACCCTAGTTTTGCCCTAATTGCTTTCCCAGTGTGCAAATGTCAAGCAGCATGCAAACATGACTGAGCCTCTTGAGCGTGCTGCTTCAAGAGCGATGTTATGTGCAAATGAGCAGCGGAGGATGAAAGCCGGTGAGAGCAACAAGTAGCTTAGTGTCTGAATAGTGTTTAAAAACTGAACCTGCACTTACAGTCTTCTTATTTGGATATTTTATGTATATTATAGACTTCTTCTTTTGGTCGCCTGTTTCTGTTAGCTTTATAATCCTACAGGCTACAGCCACTCGTATTATCTTTGATACATGCATGAGAGACCCGTATCTCATAAGCATGGATGAAAATGTCCTTAAAATAAATATTGTTTATAACTTGGTCCATGTTTTATGCCATGTAGTTTACCATCATTCCACTAGGGGGCTGTAGAAGGGATTTTCCAGCTCATTTCAAACACTTTTGGCGGGAAAAGTTTAGCTAACTTTATGGAACTTTGCATTGAGAATAAGTCATGTATTGTTGTTCTTATTTAAATTACTTTTTGTTGTGTTTAAAGAATGTGAAATTTATTTGACAATTAATTATTTATAATAAATCATAAATTATTTATAAAAATGTGTGGATCAAATTTGACACAGTGGCTAAATAATGTGTTTTTTTTTCTTAACATTCTTCTAAATATTTTTGCGTCGCAATTGTGAGTAAAAACTTACCAGACCACCTGACGCATCACAATTGATACTATATAAAAAAAATACATTGCAATTAAAAAAATAATAAAATTCTGTCAATTCTTTGATGTAATTGGCTTTATAGGGTTCCATAGTCCAAAATTAACAACACAGTTGTCTCAACGGGCTTCACAATTTAAATTCTAATTTATTGTATTTTCTTTTTAAACACAAAGGTGTGATTTGTATATTTTATTCAAGATTAATCATCAAAATAAGAACAGGACCAAAACGATGGCCGACTGTGCTCAAGAGAAATAAGAATCGATATGGATTAAATGATGGAGCTTACTTGTAATGGAAACGATCCTGAGGGACCGATGCTTTCTAATGGTAATGGGCTCTCCTCAGGAGCCATTTGTGTTGGTTGCATGTTGGTTTGATCTCAAGCTTGTCCGCTTGCGTGCATGCAGATCAAAGAGCGGGTGTGTGAACGATGGAGGGTCAGAAAAACTTGCTGTTCTTCTTATCTTCAGGTGTTGTTACTCTAGTTGTTTTATTATTATTATTATTATTTTCCTTTGTGTTTTCCACCCATGAACTAAAAACAAAGCAACAAAGGTTTTATGAGATTTTGTGGGTAGTAAAATCAATGCAGTGAAAGCTCGTAGAGAAATGTGCTGTAAGTCTTTAAAATTCCCTCTCTTAAGCCGGTTTCTACTGTGTTTGTATCTCTTCACACTAAGCCTGTCAATACGACAGCAGGAACACTTTCAAGTGCCAGATCATGGACAAGTGCATTGCTACATATGTTAAACAATTTGTGGAGTCCCTTTCTCTCCGATGTTCTGGTAAGCTGTGATATATCCCATTATGTTAGCAGTTTTTATTGCACGTTTTTGTTGTTGGGATGCAGAAACCATACAACACATCTTAAGGGTCAGATGAGGATGTGGTGTGATTCAACCACACATGCTAATCTGGTAGAAAAAAGGAGTTCTTTGTGTCCTCGAGTTATGTGCTAATACAAACACATTCAGCCGTGGACTTTATAGATAAATCCCCTTGGAATTTATTATTATTAAGTTATAATTTATATGGGTTATTCCAGTTGTCAATTTTTTTTGTTTGACAAAATATACATGTAATGCCTTCATACATTCAAAAAAAAGCAAAAATATTTCTCCTAATTTTTAGAATTCGTTAGACATCAGCTAAAGTGCCACAGGGCTAATTGAAACTGCTGTCAAGGTACTATATTATAAAAATGGCCTTTTTAGTACATTTGTACACCACCAGTGCTGTTCTAAAGAGCAAGTTTTGTGTGCACATTTTGTGTTTTATTGCAGAGCAGTTCGATTCTTTCTGGCAATAACACCCAAATCCACCTGCAGAAGTGACCACTGCCTCAGTTTCTCTATGTGGAATTGCATTTGTGGTCATCCTGTGAGGAAACGTTCGAACAACACTTAGTCAAAATGACAAGAGGAGCCATGAGGCTTGTTAGCATGCAGAGTTCAGCGATCTGTATTAGATGACTGAAAGAGTCACAAATACAACATTCCATTGCAATGTTTGCTGCCGTTAGAGTGAATTATAATCCCATTCCCACTGAGGTAAAAGAAACAAACTTTTAGGCACAACTTGAATCCCATGCATTTTTTTGTGTTATTTTTAGAATTCCTTTTAACATTTGTTCTACCTGAATTCCACAAGTACTAGAATGTAGAGCTGCCGCAAACTATTATTTTAATAGTTGACTAATCTGCGATTATTTTTTCAGATTAGTCGACTAATCGAGGGTCATGGATGTAAAACACACATCTTAACCATCATTAGCTTTAAGCTATATGCTAACTAAAGATAAAGACAGAGGATGATAGTTTGTCAAACCTCTAATGAATCATGGAGCTTCTTTCCTTTGTTTAATTTTATGGTACCTGAGTCTTCCTAAACTTCCTGTGACATCACTACTGACTGGATTAGTACCACTGCATGTGTGTCAAAGATAATGGCAGATGCAGCATTAGAAAGCGCACACTGTAGTTTTAACAATTAATAAAAAAAATAAAATAAAATAAAAAAATATTAATCGACTATTAAATTAGCTGTCTACTATTTTAACAGTCGATTAGTCATAAGTAATCGACTAATCGTGGCAGCCCTACAAAAATAATTTTGACAGGTCAGAGATTATCTCTATATAATTTGATTTACACTGAAAAGATCTTGGAATACTTGGGATAATCGATAAAAATCCACCAGAACACTAAATCAAAACTATAATAATTGAGTGTTTCATCATCATCAAGACGTTATAACCTATTTGTTTTATCTAATGGAATGTTCATTTAATTCATGGCAACCTCTGTAACTGTTATTTTTTTCCTGACATGTCATTTTTCTCTCTTGGGTTTAGAATGAAGCTGTAACTAGGTTTCAGATTCAACTAGACAATAGAGCAGGAAAAATTAGAACAAATATAAAAATACAAATACAAATATGAACATGCTAAAACAATTGTTACTGTGACTACACCAACTCTACAAACTTCCAACCTTGTTCGTAGCTCGTAGAGAAACACAGTCCCACAATGGTACATGTTAGCCGCAACTGGGGATTTTCAATAACACCCAACCTTCATTAGGGGGGTTAAGTTTCTATTGGTCGGTAGTTTTTTTTTTTTTTTTTTGTCTAAGTTATGACAGCAATTTTGAGAGCAGTAGAAATTATTATCTTAGTAGTTCTAGTGTACACATTCAAAAATGCTCTTGATAAATTATTTTGTTCAAGAGGATGGGTCTTCCTAAAAACTATAGTCTGCATATTGTTCCTTTAAAACAGTTTAGTGACATATTTAGTTTTTTGATAAGACACAGATCCATGAAAATAGTTTTTCCTTAAAATATACCAAGAGTGCATGAGTCAGCCTTCAACCACCGACATTTCTGAAATGACTGTCAACAGATCGCCTGTCTTAGTGAGTTTCCACTTCAAACTCATTGTGAGGCAGAATCGAGCTCTCTCACTTCCTGACTGACAGCACCTGGCGTATGGTTCAGCTGTTGATAGACAGGCCAGAAGGTTTCATGGTGCCTTTCTGGCCGACGAGCTGTCTCACTTAACCTTCCATGGAGGGAGACAGGCTGTGGGGAAATCCCTGGCTGTCTTCCACTGGCTCAGGATGAGTGCTTTGGCAGCTTTTCAGAATGGATGGCGGAGCTGGCCATGTTTTTAGGCAGTCAAGTCAGACCTCTAAAATATCAAATCGATGCTGCTACAGTGAACATTTTCCTTTCTGTTATTTCATAAATTCAAATAAAACATTTCAAAATTACTCCTGTTGGGATTTGTTGTTACAAATGTAGAGTATATTTCATACTTACTCATCCAAATTGCCTTAAAGATGATTGATTCTGGTTATGTTAGCTGTTATGTTTTTTTATTTTGTCAAAGTGTTTGGTTGGGTCTTATTATGACTATGCTAACGTAGCTAATGTAGTGGTGTCGAACTGTGTTTTTTAATTGGTTACTAACAAGGTTGGAAGTTAGTGCAGTCACAGTACCGTTTGTCATAGTGGTATCAGTCCGTTTTTATGTGTGCCAAACAAGGTTTAGAGTTACAGATATTCTGAATACGCTAACGTGTAGCGGTATCCGACCATGCTTTTGACGTGCTACTAGCAAGGTTGGGAGTTAGCATAGTAACAGTAACGTTTGTCTTTTTTTACAAGATGCAAACAAGGTTGGGAGTTATTGTGATCGCAGTGAAACGTCTAACATGGCTATCTTGTAGCATGTAACAAAAACATTTTAGAAATATCAGGAATGCAGTAAATAAAGTCTAACTGATTAACAGACTTATCTCTGACTGTCTCGCTCAATGCACCTTCTGTGCACCTTTTTATGACATAATTTAGAAAACAAACCAGTCAATAATAGTGCGCCTTATATTGTGGAAATTTTGGTAATTTAGGATTGTATTTTATACTGCATTCACACCGGAGGCAATTTGCGCTGCAGGGGCATTGAGTTTAAATGGTAAGTCAATGTTTAGGCACAGTCTGAGGTACTGCGACATGATTTGGGCGTCAAGTGCGGTGCGTTAATAGCGTGATTTGGTGTTTTCACGTGGGCACGTGATGTTTTCAGTGACTAGATCAAAGGGAATCCAATATGACTGTTTGATGCTGGGATTTTTGTCCTGAACTTCCATTCATTTTCTTGGTGGATAGGGAGACTGTCCCGGTTACTGTTGGCTGACGGCGGGATACACCCTGAACAGGTCGCCAGCCTGTCACAGAGACACTGGAGCTAGAGAGAATGAGCCTGCTATGCTAGTAGCTAGCCGCCCGTTGGACAGCAGTGCGAGCTCCGATGCCCAGGGTCCGGCAGAGCTAGTGGGTTCATTCAAAACGGACGTCATCCAGTCTCAGTTCCAACTACAGGAGTAAAGTAAACCCCACCAGGATACTCTGAATGATCGGGTGAACCCTGACTCAGCAACGGTCTTGCCGGCGCCTCTGTAGAGCTCTCCAAATATATAAACACAAGCTACTTGCTCAACACCATCCATGTTTTCCATGTAACAATGAATGAAAAGCTTTGGACCTTTTAGCTGACCTGCATCGACATAGAGGTGGCAGGTGTGAATTTGATGCGCAGATCTGGTGTGAATGCAGCTTTAGTGTATTCATTTGTTCTGTGGATGTTTAAAACACATCACAGTTTATTTATAATGATTTTTTTTCTTAAGGTTTGATCTATTACCAAGCGTAAGATTTATTTTTGTTTTTTAAAGACAGGGGTTTTCCGAGCTGACAAAATCAGGCAAAGGTATTTCAGAAAAGACCATGAAAGCATCAGTATCTGTGACACATCCTGGTACGCGAAAATAAATAGAACTTGGCAGTTTGCTCTCGTCTTTGTTCTTCACTTTCATGTACAAGACTGACGTTTGGTTGGCTCCAAAGTCACATTACAGAATCCATCACTCTCATCCATGCTGAAGATTATACACCTCATGTAATAAATCAAACAGAAAATGTTAGGATCACCTTTGATCTTGTGAATCATCCAAGGAGACACATTTCATGAGGTTGGCTATACTTAATCAGTGATGTACAGTTTTTTTTTTTTTTTTTTTTTTCTTCCTTCTTGTAAAAATTCAAAATAATTCCCAGATGTCAGATGTAACCTGGTGCTTGTTAGACCTTTTTCTTTGTTATCTTGCAAGGAACACAGTGAGATGTGCCTACTCTTTTGCTCTAAAAAGAACGCAAGACTGAAGGGTGCAGAAAAAAACCCACTTAATCAGCTTTCTAAATGCAAAGTAAAAGTCAGGTTCTGGTGAATTTAGCAGGCCGAAAGTCTAGCTTTTGCATCTTTAAAGAAGTGTGTGATAAGAGCATCATTAACGATGGTGCTTATGTTTGTTTAATTAATGGTTTACCTCAAGGATTTCTAATGAACAGTAAGATAACAACTTCTTTATATTCCTGTAATTGAAAAAAAAGATAGATATATATCAGTATTTTATTGAATATATGTATTATATATATAGTGCGATTATTTATATATATATATATATATATATAATCAGCAGAAGCTGCATGGGTTAGCATTTAAAAAGCTCAAAACCTATAGCTTCAGTTAATTTGCATTCAGCTAAAATCAATGGGAAATGCTTAATGATCCGCTCGTTATGGCTCTGACCACAAACCGCAGTCATTGTTCTACTAATGAAATGGGGTTTGGGGGCTGTTGTGAATTCAATAATGGGAATAATGTAAACATAAATTTAGTTTTTGTGCAGGAGCGTGTAAGTGTTTAAAATGGACTGAAATCAGCAGTTGCAACATCTGTGCAACAGCACTCATAAATAAGACGAAATTAAACCCATGCAGCCTCTGGTTGTTTACATGGCATTGCATTAATTCATATGCCCTAACAAGCTTTTCAGTTCAATGGTGTTATTATAAAGGTAATATTTAACAGGCAACACTACTCATCCATCCTTTGAATGTGCTGAAAATACTGGCTATGGCTAATTAACGTTTCTGTTTTATTCCCGGAGCTTTGTCAAGTTTCTGGCCTTACCTTAATCAACGAGGTTTCATAACTGGCATCAATTAAATCTGGGTCTGCCTGCGTGTGTGATAAGAGCTTGTTCCCCTGCACAATTTACTGCTAAACCTGCCATCAAAATCGCCCTGCATTACCGATTATCTGCATACACACAACCTCTGCGTTCCAGTCCGCCCACACGGCACAATGTGCTGTGAGAGATGAAAGAGGGGTAAAAAAAACAACAAAAAAAGCAGGTGTACCTGATAAAATTGCACCTGTTTTTCCTGTCTCGGTTTCTATGAAAATAGAGGTCTTTATCCTTCTGCCAGGGATTCAGCTGTGGATGCTGTGTAATGGCAAGTCGTATCTGCAAGTGGGTCCAAGGAAAAGCATCATAGGTAGGTAGGGTTTTAGCAAGAAACCAATGACAACTAATAAAAAAAAAAAAAAAATGATTTCATAGCTCAGTAGAGCAGGATGTCCATGGCCCATCAGACACGCCTGCAATGAGATGTGGGTTTATCTGTGAAAGCAGGGCCCTTTACAATCCACTGAAATACATATATCATTTTATACTGTAAAATGTAGCTCTGCATTCAGTCATGGTTTTATCATTTCTGACAAAATAATGGGATATTGCAAACAAAAGTCCCACTCGAAACATCTTTTTATCTACTCTAAAAGTGTCCCCAGTGGTCTTTTATTTAGAATTATCTTGTTTTTAGTCAAAATAAAATAAATAAATAAAAAAAACTTGTTTTCTTGGACATAGTCTCTGTAGGGCGGCAGAAGTTCAATAGAAATTTGCCTCTGAGTTGTGGGCGGGACGGCTGGGATGGAGGAACCAGCCCCCCTTCCCGTTGCTAAGAGCTCTCTGTTTACATGTTGCTTTACTAGCGTTCATGCAACCAAATCAACATTACCAGGAAAACAAAAGCAATAGGTGTCTTTGAGATCATCCAGATGGACGCGGTACTGCACAGATCGTCTTCATAGTGGTGCATGATGGGTAGTTTTTGCGTTGACGTCACATGTCAATAATCATAAAAATATGCTAGAAAAGGTGGGGTGCAAGGTGCCTACCTAGCCTGGGTGAAAATCTGGCACTGTGATCTGACTTAGTGACTACAAAACAATGCATCATGGGAAACTGTGTCCTGATGGTTCTTGTAGTTTTAAGTGAATCTGAACCTTAATAAAAGGAAATCTGAGTATTTTGTAACTCTTTCTGCATAAAGTGAATCCCTGATGAGAAGACAAACAACATTTCTGTTTTTTTATTCTATTTTTCAATTCTTAACAATTTAAATAAATAAATGGTCATAAAAGTCATTTTAATCGTAATTTTCTCAATACATGTCCTCCTTTAAGTGTGTTTTTTTAACTGCACATGTGGTCTTTTAATGTGAATATTTACAACCATACTCAGAGGACTTTAGTGACTCAATATGTCCATCATTGCAAAAGTACTAATGAACTCACATAAAAAAAACTAAATAGTAAAACTAAATGTCCCAAAACGAATCATTTATAATTATTACTCACTTTGGTAGCAGTTTTATTTGACATTTAACCAAGCTTGTGAAATGTTTGAATCCCTTTATGATGTCTATTTTCTCAGCCAGCGGAGGGCTTCTCTCTAAAATACAGCTAAACCTGAGTCTGTGCAGGACATTGCAGATTTCAGGATCCTAGTCCCCGGAGAATGGGGCTTTTGGGCAGCATTTGTTTTTGTGGGTGGGTGTGTAATGAGCCAGGGGAGCCATACGGGTTTGGTGTTGATGGGTTTCAGCCTTCAGGGAAACTTTATTGAAAGAGTAAAAGCTTGTGGTGGTGAAACACTGAGTCTCCTTGTCGTGTTTTTGTGTAAGAAAAAAAAAGAAAAACTTTTAAAAACTGTGATTTTTTTTTTTTTTTTGAAGGTCATTTTGGGTGACTCACAGCGTGTGGTTTAGCATCCACAGCTGTTAAAGAAAAGTACACATTAATCATAACCTTGATTTCTTAATCATTCTATGATTTGTTGGTTTTGCTGCATTTTTGATCAGTCTTTTTTATTCCCTAAGCTATAATTATTATTCATTACAATGACTTTCCATTTTCAGTGCATCTCTTAAAAGGTCAAATACATTTAGTTTGGGTTTAAGGATATTAAATCTAATAAAACAAAGAAAATATTTAATAGAACATATTTTTCTTTGACATTAATTTCCATATTTTTCTAAATGTTACTTCATGTTTTGCTCTCTACTTCAATAAACATGTTTGCTAATAATTTGCATCTTGTATACTTAACATATTTCTATCTATTATATTCATCTATTAGGTCAATTTTATTCAGTTTTACCACAGATTTTTAAGTCTTCTGTTTGTCTTTTGAATATAAAAAGAGAAACTCAAACTGCATTTTCTGCCAATCCAGCTGTTTTATTGCTTCTCTTTTTTCCACACCCCTCTTCCCTCCCTGATTTGAACAATCACATGGGTGTGCTGAAGCACCTACTGTCTGTCTACTATTTTTCGAGGTTGAC
This sequence comes from Oryzias melastigma, assembly GCF_002922805.2. Taxonomy (NCBI): domain Eukaryota; kingdom Metazoa; phylum Chordata; class Actinopteri; order Beloniformes; family Adrianichthyidae; genus Oryzias; species Oryzias melastigma. The sequence continues at coordinate 5,875,713 of NC_050532.1, read as the reverse complement.
CTTTTTCCATGCATTAATAGGTTTTATGCTGGCAGCATTAATAAACAATTTCTTGGTTTCCACGGCGGGGTGGTAAGCTGTCACTCTGCATATTAATGAGTGCCCTCCTTCTCATATTAACCTCTTCACTATTTTGTTTACAGCGTTATGATCCATAACCACAACCTGTAATTTTTATGAATGTATTTACCCTTTTAAAATTCGCTTTGGTCTAAAGTGCCACTCAATTATTTAACCTGGATATTTATATATACATTTTTTGCTGTTGTTTCTAAATGACACTCAGATTTGCTTTCCTATTTTAATCAGTTAAGATTTCCTGATTTGCAGTTCCTAATTACCGTCCTTGGCTTTGCTTTGTCGGCGGCGGCTGGCTGTGAAGGGGTGAGCTTTTTCAGTCCCGACACTGTCTGTGACCAAGGTCAATTATGGCCTTTCCATTCCGAGTATGGCCAATCAGAAGCCGCAAAGCCAATGATGTGAAGCACCAGGTGGCGGAGATAGAGTAGGTAGAAAATCATCCATTTGTGTTGGAAAAACTACTTAATCTTGTGCTGGTGTGAAGGTGTGTGTCAGTGGTCCTCGTTTTCTTTATCCGTCACCTTCAAGATACCAGATTTTGGTTTAAATTGCCCCTCAGACAACATTCAGTGGAAGGCTAGTAATTCCTTTCTTGCTGTTTTGAAATCTTTTTTTTGTAAGACATTTAAAATGTAAAATAAAAATAAAAAGTATTTTTTGGCATGGAATCAGAATGAAGCAGTATTTCAGACGTTTTATGCTTCTGTGGTTGAGAAACAAAAGAGGGAAGGGAATTCTGCTAGAGAAACAAGTAACATTCTACATAAAAAAAAGAGCTACTGAAAAAGCTTTATTTTAGATTTTTTTAATGCAAATCACACATAGAAATCACAAAAATCCAAATACAGTTCCCTCGTATACCTTGCAGGCAGGCCTTATGTGGCTCCAAGCCTTGTTTGTCAGGACAAGAGAACCCCCAGAAAACCTTAACACCTTATTGGTCAGTGTTCTTACCCCTGTTGCTGCAGACAATGTAATTACGGTTTTGTTTTTCAGTGGGAAACTACTGAAATCCTTAGAGCCTGACCTAACTGGTTTGAACTGGTCTTCAGCTCCACATGGACTGATGTGACAATGGATTCCTCAATGTCTTTAAAGCATTATTCCAAAAAAACCTTCATAAAACCTAATCTAAAAATATGAAAAGTTTTCATTTTGTACATAAACTCATTACTATATAGAGAGTAGAGAAGGAATTCGGACATGACCAGTGTCTTCAAATTCAGATGATCAGCCATCGCACCAGACCGTGGAGTCTAGTTTTGGATTGCGACTGTCCGTTACAACTTCTGAGTGGCGTTTGTACTTTTCAAGCTATGCAATCGTCTCCAGAGTTTATTTTTAACACGGACGACATCCTAAATATACACTTATGGTGTCTGCGAGCATACAAGTAAATACATAGGAGGAAGCGGTGGGTTCGTCCACTAAAATTACACATAGAATACCAAGGGAAAACAATAAAAAACAAAAATAAAAGAGGGGCAAATTTTATTCTGTAGTGCTGCAAGATATGAGATGTAAGACATATATTTCCAGTAAGTTGCTATATTTTCTCTGTAGTTGTCGCTCTCTCTGCCTTTGTCTGTTTAAAATTTGGTATGTCCAATGACTCCAGTTAAATTTCTTCAGTATTAAAAATACATTTTTTTAAATCAAATTTAATCCACCATCGCATATTCTAATCGCTGAAATAAATTCAAGTTAAACAATGTGATTTTCAATTGGGTGACGTCGCCAGCAGGTGACATGTTCTGCAGCGGCAGGGGCGATTCCGCTCCGATGGCTGTGCAACTCCTGTGATTACAAATTGCTTGAAAGTCTAAACTAGCCCTTAAGATACTATGTTAACAAAATAAGATTGAGTTGAAAAACATCAAACTACTAATACCAAAAGTCCAGAAAATGTCCTTATCTACGATCTTTTAAAATTGGAACAGCAAGTTTTTGCCCTTTTAGCTCTGTCTACAAAGCCTGAAGAGAAGCTGTCACACACTTTAACTTACCAGGAATTACAGACTCTTTAAGACAATATTTTTTTACAGATACATCAAAAGTTACGTCAAATTTGACTGTTATGTCAAGCTGTCTCGTCATAATAAAACAATAAAGCCTCTTTCAGGATTGTGTTTCTTTGTAGTGTAAATTAGACGCTCATTTTCTCGTCAAGAGGCTGACACAAGGAAAAAACTGATTGGTGGGATTGTGAATAAAAACCTTAGATTTATAAACTTTGAGATGTTGAATGGCTTTATTAAATATTTTGACAATACTCAATTGCCATTTTTCTTTGTCTAAGTCCTGCCGTAACCACAGTGATATTTGAGGTGCCTAAGATAAATACCTTATTTTTTCACCTCTTTGAATCATCTCAAATGAATAAATGTGAATAAATAAAATCAGAAAAAAGAAGGCGACCAGTTTTGTCCTATTTTTTACTCATTAAGGTCTTTTTTATCTTGTGAACAATCCATAGTAGATTTTTAGCAATCCATAAACCACAGTTGATCGTCCCAATTCTGTCAGTGAGAAATTTTAGGAGTTTTTCCAAAAGCAAGACCAAGTAGATGATTTGTGCTGCAACAGAGACAGTTAAAAACCCAATCAACAAACATGGCCTCTAACCACAGCTGCTGTTGTCTCTTCACAGAGCAACCAAAGCTGATTGGAGATGCTGACCATCTCATTTGACAAACAAACCACCTCCACCTGCAGAGGCTTTGTAAACAAAAACCAGCGCTTATGCAAAGGCATTTGATTAGCCACAATTACCGCCTCGGCCCCAGCTTGCTTGATTGCTTCTCCTGCAGGCTGTTATCTAAGTAATCATTGCTACTGTCACCAAATTGATGTGTCTTATTACAGCAGCCAGCCAACCTGGTGTGCAGCTCACCTCATGAGAAAAAAAAAGCAGAAGCAATTACCTAATTGAGACAAGTCGTGGAACCGTGAAGGTAAAACTGTTTTGCCTTCTAATCGCCTCAACTTCAAGGTTTTCATGTTTAATCATTCTTAAGGAACGGGGTGGTTCTTTGGTTCACCTCACACACTTTAGCTCAAATTCAATGGGCAAAAATCTCTTGAAACAGCTTTTTTTTTTTTTTTTTTTTTTTTAAAGATGCGTGTCATTTCACGCTTTCAGAGATGTGTCTTTACCACAAGGGTTTAGATAAATCCCTGTGGTCCATGCAACCTTGGAAGAACAGTTGTTCATATGCTATCCAGTGATGCAGAGCAAGGCTTTATCGAATAAACAAAAACTAAGCGTCACAAAACTCATGGTGTTTTATACCCTCATGCTACATTTACATCTGGCATGTGATACACTTTTAGCACATTCTTGAATGAGTGTTTAGCATATGGTGTTCATCCTATCTGATAATAGTGCATGTCCACCATCTACACTTGGAAGAGGCTTGGGGTAAAATGTCTAAATGGTCCAAATCTTGCTCCAGACTTTCTCTTTCACAGCTCTATTCTGATTGAAGACTTGGGCCAATATAAATTCTTGCCCTACCCCTATGGCTACTACCTACCCGGCCTCCAAATGGGGGGTAGCGGAAAAAAAGTGGCTATGCCCAAATTCCCACCCTAATCCCTAACTACTAAAAAAACTATACAGTTCTGTACTATATAGGATTTTTAAAGCAATTCAGACACCATGCTCACTATGTTTCTTTAGTTTTGCTAAAGGCTGGATATGATGTCACTGATTTTACTAAGTGAAAATCAAATCAATGCTAACATTTTGCAACATCTATTTGTAACTCCACTGTGTTCTGATGATGAAAATGTGGATGGTTTATTAAAAAATACATTTAAACATGTTTTTTACTCCGCAAAAATTGTTCGACCATAATGCATTGTAGTCTCTATTTGCTAATGTAGTGAGCATGGATGCATGCAAGTTTTTCGCTAAGACTTCTGGGAAATTTCTAGTCCGCTCGATTTTGGAATAGTAGATTCGGATAGCACTAGAATAGTGAGTAGGGAAGGCATTGGTACATAGTCATTGTCTTCAAATTCAGACATCACTCCCACTCGATGACGTCATCAATAGTCACCGATCAGCTACGTTAGCGCGTAACATATACAACATTGGTTTTGTACTTTAAAAAGTCATGCTATAAGCATTACTTACATTTATATGTAATCTTCTGTGCTTCAGAGCACACCCACGTGAAGAAACACTCTTTTCCTCTGTCGCACAAAGTGACGTGGGAGGCAGCGGAGCACTCTGTTACCCCCTAAAAAAATGTTTTCCGACAACCCTACCCCTCAAAATACCCCTACAATTGGAGGGGTAGGGAGAAGCTGTAAAAATCTGTTTTTTTCTCTCGGTGACTCTTGTTACCAATTGGAAATATTAATTTTTACGTCATGATCAATTTTCAAAGAGTTGGTATTGCCGTGAATAAAAAGGGACACGATCCATACATCAGTCCAAAAACCAAGTCCATGATTGATCGATGTTTAACTTTTAACGTCTATTAATCAAATGTTTTTTTTTTTTGTTGTTTCAATTGTCGAAACTTGTGTAGCTACTCGTAAATGCAAGAGTTTTGAACGCAGAAGCCTAAAATGTGCATATATGTTTGTTTATATAGACCTTTTATCAAAACTGGTTGCATTGTTGTTGCTGAGGGTGGTGTCAATGTAGCTTTAGCCCATATTAGCTTAAACCTGTCTATTTATTCTTTTCCTCTCTTTTCAGAGGCTTACATAGCACAATAATATTAAATGTCTTGGTTCTTTTGACACTGACCAGTCAAATCAGAGTCAGAATATAAGTTTCTGATCCACATCTCATGAATACCCCTCTATGCCAACGCCAACTGCTTTGACTGACCTCAGCAAACTCTCTGTTGTGCATCATTCAAGTGTCTTCCACTCAGAAAGTAGTCATCCAGCAAGGACACAGAGGAATCTGAGAAAACAGACGGGTAATCCTCAGGGTCGTTAGTGTCATCCCAGTTGTCTGTTTGCTTCTTCTCTGAAGGATAAGCTCTGACAGGAGTAATTCACTAAAGAAATTACACAATGATCATGGCTTTTACATTCATACCTAACCACCACTGTTAGAAGAGATTAAAAAAGAAAATGGAACATTGCAAGGGAACAAACTGTTCAGTTTACTATGCTTATTTTAATTTGTCTCAGCATTTTTAAATTATTTTACATTTATTTTACACATTCCTAACCTTAATGTCAGTTTGCAAATAAATATTAGAGTTGAAAAAAGGAGCATAGGGATTTGTCTCATGATAAAATTTAACTTTTTAGAATCTAAAGAATCAAAACAATCATAAAAAATCAATAAAACGCATCAGAAGTTTGTGATGTCTTGAGCTTCGAACGCACCTGTGACGCACATACAAGAATGCGAGTATAGCTAATGGTATTCAAGTGGGGAAAGGCTTCTCTTTCCTTTTTTATTGTTTGCCACAGTACTACTCTTCTTCCTACAGTTGAAAGAGGCTTGGTGCAAAATCTCAAATCTTGTGAATCTTGCTCCAGCGACCCGCAGCCTGTGCAGTTGATCTCGCTAGTTCTCCCGGGCGCCTGGGCAGCGGCGATTGCTATTGGCTCTGCTGAAGCCTGGGGAGCAGAGCTCGCCAGCCAGCTAACCTATCCACCTGGTGGTTGGCTAGCGTAGCTGTCGATCAAGCTTCATGGGCTCTGTGACAGAATGGCGATCTGTTGTATCCCGCCTTTGCCCAACGGTAACCAGGACAGTCTTTGTCAACCCTACGGGTTAAGAAAATGGATGGAAGGTCAGGACAAAAATCCATGCATCGAGCCGCCATATTGAATCTCTTCTTCTACCCTTTGATCTAGTCACTGAAGCACAGCTTTTGTGCTAAAGAAACCAGATGCAACTGTATTTGGAGAGAAATTCTCTTATTGGCACCTTGATCTTGGTGCTTTCAAAATGCTAAAAATGAACATATTTTTGAGAATTCTCTCTAAAAGAGGAAAAACCTTCTCTTCAAAAATGTTTCCTGTGAAGAAGGCTGACTCTATAACTAGAAAATGCATTTGGGTTTCTGTTCCCTTCCAATAGACCCTCCAGCATTAGTTCCCAGTTCATGCCTATGAGCCGAGAACTGATAACAAGCTGAAAGGCTGCACTCCTCCAATGGCAGCACAATGTTCACGCTTTCTCAGAGGAATTTAAAATTCCCCATACAAGTGATGACAGGACTAAACGGTCTTAACAAAGAGGAAGAAGACAGCCTGGATCAAGGTCACAAAAGACTTCTCTGAGTGATTCGGTTACATTTTGGCTTGGCAGGTCTACCCTGATGATTCCTAAAAGTCTTTATACAGAGAGCTCATGCAGAAAAGGACTTGATTTTCTAAATCTTCGGGGTAACGAATATGAATTATCCAGTATTTTCATCATTCATGCTGAGAATATCTTCTCTGAAATCATTTCACAATTTCTATACACAACTGTCAACAGAATGGTGAACATTTCTCTCTTTATCATACTTTTATTTAAAATATCAAGAAACAGTGTTCTTCAAAACATTTTTCACAGTAATCATTTACTTTTCCGGATCTTCTTTTGTTGCAAAATAATGTTAATGGTGATTTTACAGACAGCTTTACTGTATATCACTGTTTATATTCTACAAATATAGGAAAATATCCATCAAAAAGTTATAAATTAAGTCTGTATTTTCTTATTTTTGGCTTAAGATGCAATATTTCTCTTAAAGAATTAGTAATAATTACTTTAAAAAACCTATTTATTAATTCTATATTGCATTAAATTTAGGGTTTAGAGTTTAGTTTTTATTATATATATATATATTTTGTTGTTGAGTATTTTATAATAAAAAAAAATAACCTGTTAAATTTACTTAGAATCTTCAGGGTCTTTTTCAAATCACTGTATTTAACACACTGGATTATAAGGTGCACCGTTATGGTCTATTTTCAAAATTATGGCACATATAAGGCATCTTAAAACGACATATAAAACGACCTAAAGGTGCATTAAGCCAGACAAAAGCGTCAGAGAGAAGTCCATCAGTCAGAATGTCTTAACTGCATTCACAGTGACTCTAGAGCTTTTTAGTAACATACAACACATTAGCCACGTTAGCTAGATTAGCATTGAGAATACTTGTATCTCCCAACCTTGTTTTCAACACATAAAAAACAGACTGAAAACGCTAAAACAAATGCTACTGTGACTAAGTTAATTTCCAATGTTGTTAGTAACGCGCTGTACATAAGCTACGTTAGCATATTAAGAATACTTGTATCTCCAAAAAAAAACTCCAATACGCATTAGCCGCGTTAGCATATTTAGAAAAACATCAAAGCTTGTTTGCAGCTCTTAAAAAAATTAACATTTTGACAGAGCCCCATGTACTTCTTAAAATCCCTTCAACCTCAGTGAACACAACCAGAATTAATTAATATTTTAGATGCTCAGGATAAGGCACACTTGTTTTTTTTGTTTGTTTGTTTGTTTGTTTTTTGAAAAAAAAGTGTGTCTTATAGTGTTGAAAATACAATAGATAACGTTTGTCATTTAATTTTACCTATTCCTTTTATTTTTAGCTGTTGTGTACTATTATAAGGAATTTAATTATATTTTTATAAATGAAGTCTATATTTTGCTATTCCTACCCAATATTTATCTTAAAGAATTAATAACTATAATATAAAATAAAAAAAATAAAATACTAATAGTATTCAATGATTCTTTATATTGCCTTACCTTTTCCAGTTTAGTCTTTAGCTTGACAGCTTTTCCAGATTATTTTAAATATGCATATACTGTATATATACTGTTACATTTATCTCAAAACATTAATATTTTTTTAATTATGTAGCAAACATCAGTTTGGCCTAGGCAAGGGACTTTATATAAATTGTCAATGTTATTTTTCCACTTTATAAAAGCAATATTTGAAACAAAACATTTAATGTAAAAGATTACTCTCTAAAAGGACAAAAACACGCTATGTAGATGACCTAATAGGCCGATACATTTATGAGTTATGTTGGTTTTTGTCTCCAATCAAATAATTTAAGAAAATGCACTAACAGTGAGCACATTTAGGCCAGTTGATTTCTTAGGATACATTGTTTCAAAGAGAATAGTTTTCTGGCTTTTTTTTTCTGCAATGCCAATTTTAAGAAGTAATATTCTAGAAATATACATTTTATTGCAGTAGATAAGCTGGGTAATTGCACACAGCTAACAATAAAAATAACTTTAGTCATTGCTGGTTAATGTCAACAGACTAAAATTTTAGCCTCTTATTGGATTTCTGAGTCATTTTAGAGACTGCAGACTTTAAAAAGCACAGCAGCACATGGTAAATCAGGGTCTGAACACACAATCTCAGTGGTTTCTTTTTTCTGAAGCGGCTCACTGTGAAATATTCCCTGTAGATGTGTCAAAGCTCTCCATTGTGATGAGTGTGCTTTGATTAATATACCTGAATGAATGCCTTTATTTTTAGCCGTGCAGGGCAGGCAGTGTGGGCATGCTTTCTTATTCTCCTTCTGCTTGAAGAGGAATCGGTGACACCAGAGAGATGAAGAGCTGTGCTGTTCATACATCATCACTACACTGGGGTGGATTGAGCTGCTTGATAAGTTCTGCAATTGTTTAAACAAAGTTCAGGCATATAGATTTTTGAAATCCACTTTTTCTGCAGCTTAGATTTTTTTGTTCATCATCAGAGCTTGACAACAATATCTGCAGGGATTGTTTTGCTTATACCTTAGTCACAACTACCTTTAGGGGGGGATATGGGTGAAAAATGGGCAAACTGGTACGAGGTACGCAGGTACACATGCCAAGATCGTAGACTGCTCAGTGAGCCAGTGGAGCAAAAATGCTTATGCACATTATTTTCTATGGGCGTGCTGCGGGTGACAGGTTGTAGCGAACATTTAAAGAACACACAAGCGTACATCATAAGAGCATGTAACTTACTTTATCTTTATGCTAGGTATGTGATCCGCATTCAAGAACTTACTAATAAGCTTTTAGCAAAGTGTTCATACAGGGCTATACTAGCCAATACTAGCGCATGTACTCACAGTTGGAAGAAGATTGGTGTGAAATGTCAAAACAATGCTAATCTCATGAATCTTGCTGTAGACTTTTTCTTTCTCAACTCGATTCCAATATATGAAAGACTTTGTGTCATATATATCCGGCCAAACACAAACCCCAATGATTAAATTCTTCTTCGTCATCAATTTTCAAACGATTGGCACTTCTGTGAATTGAAAAGGACGCCACCCACACGCCACTACCAAATCCAAGACCCTGATTGGTCAAGGTTCAACTGTTTTAACTTTCAACGTACGTTCAGTGGCTGCACATTTTGTACGTAGACTTAAAAACTCGCATAGTAACGCGTGAACCCGGAAGCCCGAAATGCAAATAAACGCAAGCTTGCATAGACTTTTGATTGAGCCCAGTGAGAATGTAGCATACAAATACTTCACAATACTCTCACCCCACGCACAACTATGGTACATTCCATCTTTATAATGTCCCTGAAAGAAAATGCAAGACCTTAAGATGCAGCCACTCCTGTCCACCGCCCCCTATATCCAACCAAAAAACCTGAAACAATTGTGCGACATTTAATGCTCAAAGGCTGAGTCCCATTTCACTGAAGCTCTGGTAGTTAAAGTCAATCTTTAAGAGAATTTTTTCAAAGACAAAAGATGTACAAAGTGTTGTCTGTACCATCACCCAAATGTGAGGGTTTACCCTCCATTCTATAAATAATAAATGAAGCATCTGTTTCCTTCTTATACATTGAAAATAAGAACATTTTACTGTGGTTGGTTTTCAAAAGCCCAGTCATGGCCTTATGTGCATCGTTTTGGATGGATGGATTTTAATTGTTTCATCTGTGTGTTTTTTGCAGGAACTCTTCACAGCAGAATGCAAATTTAAAGAGTCCGTGTTTGAGAACTACTACGTGATCTACTCGTCCATGTTGTACAGACAACAGGAATCGGGGAGAGCGTGGTTTCTAGGGCTTAACAAAGAGGGCCAAGCCATGAAGGGGAACCGAGTCAAAAAAACAAAACCAGCTGCCCACTTCCTGCCTAAGCCATTAGAAGGTATGTAGTCGTAAACAGCAAGACCCAATTTGATTTATTTTTTTTGTTATATTTTACAGGCGTGAACATAAAATTGTTTTTGGTGTCTGTAGCTCAAGTAGTAAGGATTCGGTGTCCTTAAAACATCACAAGACATCTGTCCTGTACTGTAAATCTTCATCTCATACGCAACACAGCTACACCCTTTGCACATGAAATATCTATGCTCGACATATATACCTACATATGTTGATGCTGATTCACTGCTTTTTTGCCGCGGAGGCAGCCAGGGAGGCTCAAAGTATGCAGCATGGAAGGTTGATTGCTCTGCAGATGCCACCATCACTCTCGTCAGCCACCGGCTTGATTACCTGCCATCACTTTAGACATGAAACCTAAGTGAAGTGTCCTATCAAGACAGCATTACAGCCGTGTAGTGGTTGATGAATCGGCTGTAAAAGTAGGGAATAATAAAGGTCCTGAATACATTATTCTTTTTTTTGACACAATCCACAGTCTTTGAGAGACAGTCCTAAAGAAAAAAAAATGCATTATGGTCTAGTTTCTTGGAGTCTCACTCTGATCATTTTTTGATCATTATGCCATATTTAGATATTTTTTTTTAAAACTGCCGTTTCCTAGTACATAGTTTCTGCAGAGTGACAATAGTTCATTAGAAATTTGGCTCTGAGTTTTGAATAGTACCGATGGTGCATTGCAACCCCGCCCCCTTTCCTATATCAAATGTCTTTTTTTACGGCTCCTGATTCACAACAATTTGGATGAAGAAATACTCATTAATACTTAATTTTTTTTATGTCTTCCATTCAGTGGTCAACACGGCTCACATAAAAGCAAAAGACACAACACAACAACAATAGTGGAAGCACAATGACATAAGCGCAAATAGCTTGAAAATAAATTAAATTATAAAAATTGTCAGTTATTCACTTCTATTGTGAATCATTTCCATTGTGTTATGGCTTTTGTTGTCGTGGTTCTGCCTTTGTCGTCATGTTTCCACTTTTGTTGTTGTGCTTTGGCTTTTGTCATTGTGTTGTCAGCTTTTGTCGTCATGCTTCTGCTTTTGTTGCTGTGCTTCCGCTTTTGTTGTTATGCTTCACAATTTTTCATTGTGTTTTGGCTTTTGTCCTCGTGCTTTGGTTTTATGTTTTTGTGCTTCGGCTTTTGTTGTCATGTTTCAGCTTTTGTCGTCATGTTTCGGCTCTTGTCCTCCTGCTTCGGCTTTTGTCGTCATGCTTCAGCTTTTGTCGTCATGTTTCGGCTTTCGTCCTCATGCTATGGCTTTTGTGATTCTGCTTCAGCTTTTGTTGTCGTGTTGTGGCTTTTGTCTTCGTGCTTTGGCTTTTGTTGTGCTTCAGGTTTTGTTGTCATGCTTCGGCTTTTTATGTCGTGTTGTGGCTTTTGTCTTCGTGCTTTGGCTTTTGTCATTGTACTTCAGCTTTTGTCATTATGTTTTGTCTTTTCCATTTATGTGACCAATGTCAGTCACCGTTCCTCGATCATTAGAAAAACACCACAAGAACATGTTAAAACACCAAAAACATTCATCATAGTGGAACTTTAGGCAGCCATTGTTTTCTAAGTTTTATATTGTTATAGTGTTTATGTTGTCTGTGCAAGATTTCAAAACACTTTCAGCTTTTGAGAGATGATGCAAAAAAGTTGAAAAGGGGAGGTTAAGATTTTTGGTAACCGTTCTTTCTTTCTTTGTTCCCTCTTTATGTCTGCTTCTCCAGTCGCTATGTACAGGGAGCCATCGTTGCATGATGTTGGAGAAACGGTGCCCAAGGCGGCGGTAGCTCCCAGTAAAAGCACAAGTGAGCCTCCGATGATGAACGGTGGCAAACCTGTCAGCAAGCCGGACAAACCCCCGACATAGCCACGCCTGATCGGTGTCTTGTGTGCACTGGGAAAAAAAGGGAGAAAAGTGATGGAGACAGGGCTTTTTTTCTAGACTAGACTAAACTCCAGACTCTGTTTCTACTGTGGATCACATCTGAGCAAACCTCCCTTCCTCCATTCTCTTGCTCCTCCTCCTCCTCGTCCATCCTCTTTTTCTCCAACGATCTCGACGGAAATGGATTCTGAAAATTTCCAGCACAGGAGGAAAGAGGAGCTCTGATCTCGGAATGCCTTTAGGTTCCTCTAAAAACTGTGAAAAATCCTAATGACGCTTGTGGTACCGCTTGATAAAAGTTTGTCCAGAAAAAACAAAAAAACAAAAACAAAAAAAAAACAGCAAAATAAACAAAAATAAAACCTTCCTTTCTCTATATGCCCTGTTGCAGCAGAGTCGGTGTACCTTCAGATATATTTTCTATACAGCAGTTCACCAGCTACGTTCTGGGATAGAGACAATATAGATAAATCAAATATTTGGATTGTTGTCCTATATTTTTTACAAATATGTTGTCCTCTCCTCCTCTTTCTATCTATAAACACACCTTTCTCTTTGTCAAAGAACATAGAAGAAAATACATTTTGCAAGAGAGTTGTTTGGTTTTCTAAAAGAACATAACTGAGGCATCAGGAGCAGGAAAACACCATAAACAATCCATTCTTTTGCCTAAAACATTGCACACACTTTTCAAAGAAAGTCACACACACATAAAAATATATATAATAAAGTTTGTGTGGCAAATCCGAGCTGTTGCTTTTTTTGCAGTGCATAAAAACACATTGGAGGCTGACGGATAGCTTCTGCAATCATAGTTGATTAAGTGCTAATTACCGCCACTGCAATCAAAGCAAGAAGCTCCTCACACACACACAAACACATTTACAGACAGGTGTGCGTGTGGGTGGAAGAGGGCTGTGATGAATGGTGTATACATATCACTATGTTCCACCAGCGGTTCAGTCCGCTTTTCTCTGGTAAAAAAAAGAAAAGCTGAAGTCTATTTTTCTTTATCTTTATTTCAGAGCGTGGGCTCTAGGAATATTTCTAGGCCTTGTAGGCCTCTGTCAATCACTCAACTGACATCGTCGGACTGCGAGGCAGGGCTTGCAGCTTTGACCCAGATGGTCTGCGACTGCAGCACCGGCGGTCTTTATATGGCACTACTGCTCAAACCAATATAGCTGTAAACCAGTTTGTGACATTTATACTGGATGCGTCCCTGCTTGGTTCAGCAAACTAAAGCATGGATGAGGTTGTGTTCTCTTTTCGCAGCAGTAATACAAGAGACGGCTTCTAGTGTATCATTATCATTGTATAAATCTTAGGGAAAATGTCTATTTAAATCATAACTTTTTAAACGACTAAATATTATTGTTCTTGTTATGAGGGAATTTGTCTCCTAACTCAGCATGCAGAGTCCAGTACTGATCATCTCGGCCTATCACGTGCCTGTTTGGACCTTGACTCCCGGCATGCAAAAACAAGATCCCAGTCCCCACTGGGCCAAAGGTGCCTCGGTCACCCATTCATGTAGAGGATACGTAGCATTGCTCACAAAAAACAAAATATAAAAAAATCACACTTCTCCATTCTGAAATGACCAAAGTCTTTTTCATCCCAACAAAAATTGAGTATGGATCACATCCTATAGCACATCTCTCAGACCCATCTAAGCTTTCACTGTGATAGCATTCATTAGTATAGGAAGAATCACCTCTGCTCAGACCTACAAGGTCTTGACTGATGTCATTTTTGGGGAGATATAGCTTGAATGAGTCACATGCATGAGATTTCGGTAGGAACCAGGTAAGGGCTTTGCTCTTGGGCAGTCTTGCAGCTAACCCGAAAGTAATCCACTACGCTTGGTTGTTTGTCACGGCAGTTTATCAAAACTCCTATCTTTTTGCTTTGATTACTTTTTCTTTTTTTTTACCAAACAAGATTTACAATAGTAAAGATTGCTGCTGAATGCTTCTAAAAATGCACTTACTTTAGGAGAGGTTGATTTGTTTTAGTTTATTAGGGTATATTGTACATGAACATTTCTTGTAACACAACAGTGAAAATACATGTCTGTACAAAAGTGGTGATGCTATGACAGGAGTCTCATGCTACGTTCACACCGGGCATTAAGAACGCACTAAATGCGCATTCTTGAACATGCTTTCAGCATATGGTGTCACACCGAATACTACCTGATACTAGTAGATTTACCTACAGTTGGAAGATGCTTGGTGCGAAATGTCAGAGTGGAGTAAATCTGGTGAATCTTCCAACAGGCTTTTTCTTTCACAGCTCTATTCCAAAACACGAAAGACTTTCTGAATATGAATAATTTCCTTACCCCTTTGGTTTCTACATTCAGCCCTCCAAACATAGAGTTATGGAGAAATATGTCCAAATTTCCACCCTAATCCCTAACTACTAAAAAACTATATAGTGCCGGACTGTCTAGTGCCCTGGATTTTGAAAGTAATTTCGACACAATGTTCACTACTTTACTAAACGCTGGATATGACGTCACCGATTTCATGAAGTGAAAATGGAATCAACGTAACTTCCCTGTGTTCTGATGATGTCCACGTTGAACACAAGGTCAATGTTCGCTGGTCTTGTACGTAGAGCCCAAAACTTTAGCAACACAAATGTGTATTTATATTGCCTTTTTATTGAAAGTGTTTGCTCAAAAGCGCGTTGCCGATGCCGGTGTGAACGTAGCCTAACAGGCGCTGACCATCACTCTTGTGGCGTTTCCTGGATTTTACAAGCTCTACATGCCGGACTGGTTCACACCCCTGTCCGGTTGACGTTATTTTTGTAAATGACAGCCCTATAAATGTTCGTTTTTCCTGTTATGATTTCACTTTTTGCAAATCCACCTTTGGTTTGTTCTCATCTCTCTACAAGAATATTATGTAATCTTTGTTGCTTCTGTTTTGAACCTCTTTTTTCTGTACGTTGTCCCATCTGTTGCATGGGGAGGAGGATGGCGTTGATGATCTGCATGTAGTAGGTTATGTCTATCAAGAACTGTTGGTATGTACTGCTAATTTTACATATATGCAATGAGTTTGTCTACAATATACAGTTTGTTGTATACATATATACAACATATTGAATAAAATATTTATATAAAGGTGTACTGTAATGTCAGTAACTTAATCCTTAATGCAATATAGCGTGCAGTATATTATTGCACTTGTCATTTTTTTTTTTTTTTTTTTTTTGGGATGGGATAAAGAAAACAGACTGAAGTGCTTGGTTAAGCATGAAAAAAAGGCCAAAGTAGACTTACAGTAACAAAACATTTGCTTTATGGCTTTTAATGAGTTTATCCTGCTGAGCTCCTGCATCAGTGCAGCTCTAATCCCCTGATGTGACCTTAACATGAACATCCAGCATGCCACAGATAAACCATTTGTTCTTTTTTTTTTTTTTTAATTAGTGTAGATTTACATGCCAGGTGTCCTGTTTATTCATTTTTATGTTATTTTTTTCCTTTCTAAAACTGAATAGGCTCAGAATATTTTTAGAAGTATATATATTATGCCCATTGGAGTTATGTCATGTTATAACAAATTTGTAACCATGTATGATGCGTTGTTTTCCATGCAAAATGTTGTGTCAGTGCGGCACATTTAATGTTTTATTTTGGGAAAAAAAAGGAAATAAAAAGATTTACTTCCTTTTCCATTTCCTACAGCTTTTCCAATTTCAAAACAACTTTTCATTGGGTAATTGAAAAAAATCAACTAAACACAATAATCAGTTGCTCTCTTTTTGTATTGAAATATACAATTTTTCGCAGGTAACAAAAGGAAAAGAATGGCGTACATTTAAAGAAGGAAATGCATTTTTTTCACCAGTAAAACTTGCAATCAGTATGATGAAATATTGTTTTTCCTATGGAGATTACATCCATTTTTAATCCTCTTCTGGGGCTTCCAGGGTTGGATGTTTTGGGTCATGGTGTTGGTCGGAATGGCAAATGATCCTTTTCTTTCGTCAGTATTCTGCTCCCACCCAGATTTCACAGGCGTTCCCCGTCCATCCTTCCCAGCACTCACAGTTGCCGCAGTTGCACACCCCGTTCCCTGTGAGGAGATGTGAGAAGAAAAGCTGTGAATTAAAAGAGCTCTCCCATCATGCCCGACCTTTACCAAGGTTCTTCTTTTCCCACTGCTTCCCTTGAGGCAGTTCAGTAATGATTGGGATGGGGGTCAGCTGTATTCCTGAGGACTGTTTTTTCAGATTCCTTAAGCAAAATACCGGAGAAGGAAATTTTTATTAGGGCTGCATTGATAAAATCAATAATTGATTTGAATCGATTTAATCTTAATAGATGAATAATCGATTCATAAAAATATGGATCCATAAAGCTAAAGTCTGCTAGCTTGATGCTAACATTTAATAGAATTCCCCATAGAACGGCTAATGCTAATGCTCGGTCGACGTAAACATACATTGCTGACTTAACTACATTTTTATACTCACATACATGAATTTTCCAAACTCTTTTGGAAACATTTTTTAAGTAACCATTTGTGGTCTAAAGCACCGTTTTTTGCTCATTCTTTGCTTATTCTTCTTGAAAAAAGTGTACTACCGCGATTGCCACCTAGTGGTCAAACTGAAACGCCCTCCAGGAGAGACAGAACAATGTTTACAATGTTAATGATCTGAACATTTTGAACAACTTCTCTGTTTAAGAAGCAATGTAACACTGTATGCTATTTCTAATAGTTCTAATACATTTTACAGTATGTGAACTGAATCAGATTATTATAAATACTGTATATCAAAATATATAGTAGGTTATTAATGTATTTCTAAATAAATGTGTAAACTCAAAATTGAATTGAATTGAGAGGATCAAAAGAATTAAAAAGAAAAAATTGAATTAAATTGATCCAGGCTCTTGTGAATCGATTTGAATAGTTTTTGGAAATTATTATCGATACCCAACCCTAATTTCTACAACAAATATTCATAGAATGTGTTAAATATACGTCTAATGCTACGTACACACCAGGAAAGTTATATATGTCCAAGAACACAGTGTTTGGGCATTATTGATCACCCTTTTTTGGTATTCGCGCTCGACCATGTCGCTACCTGATATTAGCTCATGTACACACAGTTGGATGAGGTTTGGTGCCATGCTCATGACTCTTGCTCCAAACTTCTTCTTTCACAGCTTCTTTTCAAATATGTGAAAGACTTGGTGTCATATACAGTATCTCTGGCCGTCACCAACCACAACAATTAATTTCTTCTTCATGATCAATTTTACACAGTTGGTACTTCCATGTTTTGAAAAGACGATACATCGCTACCAAATCTGAATCTCTGATTGGTCAACTGGCTTAACTGTAGACGCCTGTTCAGTTTTCTACATAGAGCCTGAAAATTGACTTAAAATGTACATAGCAAAACATGAATGTGAGAGTTTTAAACATGGAAGCCCGAAACTCGTATTTACGCTCATTTACAAAGACTTTTTGGCTACACTTTAGATGAGGTGCTGCAAAACACTCATTATAATGTTAACAACGATAGTTAATATTTTTGTTAAGCTTATAAGCAGTTTATTAATGTGGCCTTTTAGACAATGGCCTCAATTTAGAAGTTAATAAATCCTATTAGGTATGTTAATAACCTTATTGTGCTAATAAATGTCTTCTTATTAACACCCTATACGTGGCCGGTGTGAACGTAGCATTAGTGATGTGGTACAGTGGAAGTTATCCATAACAAAACTAAATAGTTTGACTGTAAAAGCCTCAAAGGAGAACTGAAAACATTCTTTTTTAACAAAAAACCTTAACTTTAATTTATTGTTCTTCTCTAGATCAACTGGAAGAACAACAGAAGCAGCAAATACTCCAAATCTAACCTTTTTAGTTTGCTTGAATGCTAATTTAGTTGAAATAAATGTCAGTCTTTATCCTTGAGCTCTGCTTCACAAGCTCTCAAAGATACTGGGGTTAGGAAAAGGACTCCTGCCTGACACATTTGAAGAGATACTGCAATCTACTGCAAAAGTTCTCCCTGGGGGTGTGGTTGTGCGAAGGATGTGAGAAAAAGGACAAGGGAAGACGATGCACTGAACTTGAGTCATCATTTGGCTCCGCACACAAAATGACCGGATTGTTGGTAGATCTGATGACACAGGTAAGCCCCTTCCACTCATAAGATGTACATTTGCACGAGTTTTAAGTACTTTAGAGTTTTAAGGTCTTCAGTTTTCTCACATTATATTCCCTCTGACAGTATGACAGAATGGCTAATGCAAACAACGTTTTCTTATTTGAAAGCAGAAACAAAGTCTGAAAGTTTGAAAAGTGTTTTTTACAATGCTACACTCACATGTGACATTAGTGAGTCCAAAAACTCATCATTAACGCAAAACGTGTTGCTTTTTTATTGTCAGACTTCATTTCAAACTTCTAAAGAAACTTGGAAACCAATATTTGCAGAGAGGCTAAAAATATGAGCACTATTAGCTGTGTTTTATGGACACTCCAAATTTGTCTGATTTAGCATTCGAATAAAAAGAGAGACATTCACATCAGAGCTCCTGATGAACATGTTCATGATGAGTGATCCTGCATTGTGTCAAACAGTGGCTGGATGTTTCTGGGTTGCAGAAAAGCTCAGCAAACATTCTTTTCTCTTTTCAGAAAGGTTTGCCAGGATGATTGCATTTATTGCATGAAATGAACCAGGGAGCATCCCTAATACGCCAAATTTTGCACATCACTCCTCAGTTGTGCGTGTAATGAGAATCTACAGCTTTGAAAGATGCGTGAAATCCTTGGATGCAGAATCATTTCTTGGCAAACCTGCCAAACTGATTTTCAATCATTACAATGAAAAAAAATGACTCAATCAAATCTATCTGATGGGGAAAAATGTGAAAAATGGTGTCTGTCATTTGTTTCTTTCTTTCTAATTTAAATCTGCTGTGAGGAAATGAATGTTCATGTAAAACGCTCAGCCATAACTCTAATGCATACAGTTAGTTTTAATACAGATTCCTACAAATAATTATAGTCTGTGACATTTAACGGATCTTGCATTTTAATTTTTAATTCTATTTAAATTACTTTTGTGCAGTGTGTTCTTTAAATATTCATAAGCAAAAGAGTTTTGCCACACAAAAACACAAACAAATATAACTGCAAACAATTTTATTTATCCCTCGTCATAAAACAAAATCTCAAAATTCCATTAAAATATATTTTTTACAATTATTCCAATCTTTTGAAGCATTTTTTTTTAAATATTTCACAGTTCTTCAGAGAAGAACAATTACAATTTCCTTGTGAACCTTTACTATTACCGTTGTTCCAGTGATATTTACGACTAAAGTAGGTCCTGCTGTGAGATATTTTCTGGTTTTTAGATTCTGAAATAGTCTGTTCTTGATTAACTTGATTATGGACAAATCAGACGGCCCTTGGAGGGTTTGGAATGAATCCATACTAACTGGTGTGTTTGTGGCAGTGGTTCATTACCTGTGCAGATGAGACCGTCGTGTTTGTCGCACTCGCGATCATCACACTCACAGTAGTCTCCAGACACCCACCATTCTTGGGGAGAGCAGATACACTGACCGCAATGGCAGGAACCTGCACCAAGCACAAACACATTTGTTTGATATAAAATGAATTTCAACAGTACATAACATTTTTTTTCAGATTACATTTCCCTTAGTAAACATACTTTGTTACTGGACCTATTTTATGCTATTTCCTGTTTTTGTTTTTCTGCACAGCAAATCTAATTGTTTGCAGAGTTTTTACATGACAAATTATACACGTTTACCCTTTTTCCCAAAGTAATCATTTAATTTAAAAAAAGGAGAAAAAAAAGATAAAAATCTCTAAATAAGTTAATCATTTCGATAAATTCACACCCAAAGATCTGTGAGTTATTAGGTTTTGTTTTTTTTTTGGCCTACTTTCTTCTTCAGTATGTTGTGTAACTAGAAGAAACATTTAAAACTGTTATAAAAAATAAAACAGCATATATTAAAAACGCATGAAATAGAAAAGATCAATTTAAAATTAGGAAAATATATTCTGGAGGGAAGAAGGTCTAAAGCTACGTTTACACTACCCTTTAAAACACATCTTCAACCACAACTTTCCATGAAAAGTCTATAAAAACACTCGTAAATGTTCATTTTAGGCTTCAAACTCTTAAGCCTCGTTTCCACTGAGCAGTACGGTCCAGTACGGTTTGATCCAGTATCTTGAGCGTTTCCATTGTTTAATGGACCCATTAAAAAATTCCGACTCGTATTTCTTGAGAACCCCCATCCATTGTATAGAAACAAAGAACGGTACAGTTGGGGCGGAGTCGCTCAGCCGCCTGCTGATTGGCAGAAAGAGATGACGACATTAAAAAGCACCAATATAGCGCTAAGCTAGCGATTCCGCTTCCCTCTTTAGGTCTGAAACTCTGCCAGCTTGACATTAGCTCATCTCTTTACCACTATTTGAGGTTAAACTAACCCAGCAGGTCATTAAAGTGAGTTTTTGAGATAATTATAAAATAAAAACATAGATAACAGTTTATAACAACTACACACTTTTTAGCATTAGTTGAGCATGAGTTAAAACTTAAACATTTATAAAGCTTCACTCCTACTTTATTAAGCATTAGCAAGTAGTTTATATCTGTTGTTATTAGCATTTTATTCATGATTTAAAATGATTACTATGTGTTTATTATTGGTATGTTAAGACTTTATTCATTAGCAATAAAAAAATAAAATTAAGTATTAAATGATTTACAAATCAGTTATTTAGAGGTGGTTCTTGAAGTTGTAAGCTCATTTATAAAGTTTCAGTAAATGATCTCAACAACCGTAAGTCTAAAATTATGCATCCACATTTTTAGACATGTACTGTTAATCTGTTATTAAATCATTTATAAACCTATATTAATGTCACATATCTGGATGAATTCAAGTCGTTATAAAACATTTAGTATTTGATAATTAACTGTTTTTGTGAGAACTATTTATGTCTTATAAAGTCTTTAAACATGGGATGTAAGAGCTTTGATACCTGCTTAAAAAGAGCAAAAAGAGAAGGATACACAACACAAATATTTATTAAAGATTTGAAACATAACAAGCTACACTTGAGAAATATAATGACAGTATTTTTTTCCTGTATAATAATGAAAATTGGATCAGAAGTGTCAAAATCAAACAAATAAAATCATTTTAAAATAATACAATATTGCGCATATAAGCTACTTGCTAATGCTTAATAAAGTAGAAACTGAGGCTTTATAAATGATTAACTAACTAACTCATGCTCAACTAATGCTTTATTAATGCTAAAAAGTGTGTAGTTATTATAAAGTGTTACCAAAACTTACAATAAAAGTGTCTTTTGGTGTTGATATTGTGTGTTTGAATCACTTGTTTTAAAATTTTGGATAAATAGTCAAAAAGATTTTGTTTTTTTTTAAGATTCAAATAGATTTAAATAATTAAATAAATGGTCACCTTTTCCATTGCAGATGACCCCATCAGCGGTCTCACAAAGCTCTTTGCTTTGTGCATCGCTCATGTCGCAAGACCTGGGAAACTGACACAGCTTCCCAAACCAGTCCTCTTCACAGATGCAGCGTCCGCATGAGCAGTAACCGTGACCTTCCAGTGGAGGGGAAAAAAAAACCTTTATTCAGAGAAAACACAATCAAATAAAAACAGAAATAAAAAGCTTTTTGGATGACAAAGCCACGAAACCCATAAATATAGTGTTGACAGTGCAGTCTTGGAACTTGGACACTAATAGGTAGCAGAGAGGGGCGGAACTTCAGGGAGACGAGACAAGCCTACTGTTCTTTCCCTGAGGACATAAAAGAATCTGTCATCACTGGCCTTGGCCTGTCCTTAATGAACCTCTTGTGCTTCAAAGACACATGAAAA
Source organism: Oryzias melastigma (assembly GCF_002922805.2). NCBI lineage: Eukaryota > Metazoa > Chordata > Actinopteri > Beloniformes > Adrianichthyidae > Oryzias > Oryzias melastigma. The sequence continues at coordinate 5,853,655 of NC_050532.1, read as the reverse complement.
ACTAAGAACAGAAATGGCAGGCGTAAACACACACACTCACACACAGGAATCCAAAGAGCTTTAATTGGTCAGTGAAGGCAGCAGGGTGCTGAGGAGCCAGAATAGCTGTTAGTCTGGCTGGAGTTTTAACAAGCACCGTCAAACTTATCCTTCTGTCCTTTGACTGCAAGGGAAGTCTGACATCATAGAAATAAAAGCTTAACCTTTTTTGTGTCTGAATAGTCAACTTCATGTTCTGAGCTGGTAATAAGACAGGAATTGTCACAGGGAGCCGTTTTATATCCAGCGTTTGTTGTTAAAAAGTCCTTTTGATTTTTTTTTTAAATATCGCTCATATTATTTATTTTTCATAATGATAATTACTGTCACCAATGACACATTCATGAAACAAAAGAAGCTGACAGAACATAGTATCTTAGACATACCTTTTTTAAATTTATCTTAAGTTTTGTTTAAGGAAAACTAAACATGTGTCAAGCTTCAGTTTGTAAAAAAAAAAAAAAACAATAACTGAGAGATTGAAGCTTTTGTTAGATTTTTTTTATTGTTACTTTTGTCATATTTTTGTATTTTTGTAACAGAATGAAAATGTCCTGGCTGTGCCACAAACTCAAAACATACAATTTTCATGTCAAGCAAGAAAAAAAAATTATTATTAAAAAATAAAAAAATATATATTTTATTCTCTTCCATGAGATGAATTTCTTGTGATTTGACAGATAACTGTTACCTATTACTTCTTTATTATACCACAAAGTGACTAAATATTTAGTTGTGTCAAATTTAACAATTGATAATTAAAAAAATGAAATTTTCCATCCTGTTGTCACGACATGCTTGATGATATAAATCTGTAATTATTAATATAAAGAGGGTTCACTCTTTATTGCTGTGAATAGGATCTTATTGTATGAAGAATTGATGACTCAGTTTAAACCTTTTATGAGAGAATCCTAGTTGAAAGTCTATAAATTGCCCTGTGACCGATCCACAGTAATCATTAACAAAAGTGTTTTTGTTAAATTACTAAAAAAAAGTTCAGTTTCTTTGAACACTTAAAAATATGTTTTTTTTAATGTCCAGCCAGTTTTAATATCTCTTAATTACCATGAGTTCCCAGCTCTGTAGGAATTTTTAAATATCTTGGAGTTGTAAAGCTGTGGGTGGAATATTGGAAATGATTATGTGTAGTATGTTTTGCTGGAGGGTTATAAATGAAACGAGAAGCCTCAGCCGTAGGTGAAGTGGAGTGGCAGCCGTGACTGGTCATGTATGACTGCTTTAATCAACTCGGTTGGGAGAGCGGTTAATTGCTTTGAAGGTACAACAACCTCGCCCTCACTCAATTAGTCTGCACCTGCCTTTCACACAGCTCACATTGTACTCTCCCATTTAGGGAAGGACTGTAAGAGGGAAGGATATATACATATACATATACATATACATATACATATATATATATATATATATATAAAAATATAAATGCCTGAGGATGGGTATGTGATTGGCATAAGCATTTGTTTTGATAAACTATTCTTTATAAGCTTAGCTTACTTTTTTTGGCATTTACAATGAGAAATGTTAGTTGACACTTTGTGTGTAGACTAGACTTTTTTTTTTTAAATTGTGACAATAAAACAAAAATGCCTTTAAAATGTAATCTTGTGTTTATAGAGCATGTGTAATTCTCTGATTTCTATTTGGCCTAAGTAACTTGCTTGTGTCTGTGTCGTCTTACCTCCACAGACCTCTCCATTAATGTCCTCGCACTGACGGTCGTCACACTCACAGTTTTTGCCGTGAATGCGACTGTCCCCGGGTGGGTGGCAAGTACACTGACCACACTGACATTGACCTGGAAAAAAATATATATACTTTTTATCTCAGCTTCCTTTCGGAAAATCTACTTAAGTGAGTTTTTTTTTTGTGTGTGAATATAACATAGGAGAAAAGGCACTAAAATCTTTTCATGAAAATCAGTCATTCTATTACCTTTAAAGGCTGGAAACACTCACACGGCCAGCCCAATTTGATTTTCTGCTACTTCAATCAGTGAGCTTTCAGTAAAGAAGGACACCAGTGAGGTTTATTAGTGAAGCTGAAGCTCAATAAATAAATCTGTGACCTTAAATTGGATGAAATTTCCTTTTTTTTCCTATCAGTCATTTTACAGACACAACACCAAATGGTAAAGTCCTTTCCACACCTTTTATATAATGTTTTATGCTCTTGTTTTGTAATAAATGACAACTGTGAACTGAATAAAGATGTATGTGGATCAATAGTTTATCTTAAGGTTTACAAATCTAAAAAAAAAAAAAAAACAATCTGGAGTGATCTACTTTCAGTCAAAGGTGAGTCATTTAAACTGCTCTCTGCAGAGGAATAATACTTTTTTAATGAGTTCTATCCATGTTTCTATTTTCTCCAAACTTGACTTTGCAGGGTAACTGAATCCTGTTCCTGTAAGGGACGTTTTGTCTCAGTAGTCACCTTACATATATCCATGATGTGAATTTGGCTGGCTCCATCATTTTGATCACTCACTGAGCGGACCTCGCAGCAATAAATTGTGCAGAGCAGGGATTTACAGGACAGCTATGGCACTGT
>NC_050532.1:5846186-5850813 GCF_002922805.2 Oryzias melastigma | reverse complement strand
AGCAATTAGATCAGAAACATATAAAAACACACATATATATATATATTAAACACAAATACTGACTTCTTTTCTGTACATCAATAAACAACTGTTCATTTACACAAATGCATTTAAAAAAAGGTTAATAGATCTCATGTTGGGTAGGACAAAATAATGTTAGCTACAACATAGAGATGTGACGTAGCAGAATTTGCAAACAGAGGATTAACTCTAATATTTGTTTCAGTGATTAAAGTGAAGTACCCTAATGAAAAATAGTGTCTAGGAAGAGTACAATTCTTGCAATATGACCTTATTTTATGTATCATATTTTACGCATTAGGGCACACCGTCAATGAAAGTTCTATTTTCAAACGTATATCATATATAAGGTGCACTTAACTATAAGACAAATTGAGTGAGACAAAACAGTCTGAGATAAGTCTTTCACCAGGTTTTATTAACTTTGTTCACAGTAACTCTAGAAATTCTTTGTGGCATGCTACATGTTAGTCACATTAGCATATTCACAACACCTGTAACTCCCAACCTTGTTTGCGACACACGTACAAAGAGAAACAGATATTACTGACTATTTGGCTGCGTGTACGTGTGCAAAATGTCTTAAATCAGATCAAAGATTGGATTACAATTGAACTTTTTATTTGAACCCTGAAAAACGTTATCTGATTATAACACACGTTTACATACACCACACGTTTGAATAAATGATGTTGTCATGCCCAATCTGTGCAGAGGCAGTCCCTCTGTCAATAGTCAGCGCTCTGTCTCCCCCTGTGCTCACTGGTGGGAGCTATCTCCAGAATACGGAACACACTACACCTCCCAGCAACCCTAGCACACGCACATAATTAGTCATCGGTGGTAACAAACTTAAAGGGTAACCAACCCTAAATCAACTTTTTTTGTCTGTTGACCTCAATAAATGGGGCTTTAAAAGTGATGTCTGTTGGTCATTGCCAAATTTTTGACAAATTAAAATAAACTTGTTTAATTCTTGATAACATAGTCAGAAACTGCTTATGTGCTGCCCCCTACAGGTTGAATTGGGGTATTACAGTTGACTTTTGTGATTGGTCAAATCACTTATGGCCCATGTCATGATCTGCAGCTTCAGTAATGATAACAGTCCTGTTCCACACCCCCACCCCTCTGACTGGATTTTCAAATTTTGGCTGTGAGTGGAGTCAGCCTCCAACTTCCCTGTTTGGTTACCCTTTAATGGAATAATTAAATAAACTAAATACTTTTAAAGCAAATCTTAAACTAAATCCTTTGAACTACCTTTATTTCATGTTCTTCACAATACCACTGATTAAATCGGTGCTTTGTATAAAACCAGGTTTAAATTAACACTTCAATCATAGAAATAAAACACAAGTTAGTCAGATAAAAGTAAAACAAACAAGACATTTCTCAGAATATTTAATGGCAGTCTGCAAATGTTTGTGTTGAGTTTGGATTTGAAAAGAGGCAGCTCTGTGATGGCACGACACTCAGAGTTTATCTATGAAAACTAAGAACTCATACTTCAAAAAAGTACCAATCTTAGTCATCTCTCCCATTGTTGGTCGTCACTTTTAACCTTGGCTAATCACAAAAGGAACTTTCCCTAAATGAGAACCAAAGAAGTACCAACTACAAGTAATTGATGTAAAAACAGAAAGTACAGTCATGTAAGGTGGATTGACGGATACAAAGACTATAAACTGAACAAAAAAAGTGAAGGTGTAGATTAGGAAGCATCAAAACCACCCTTTCAAAAGGCTTTCATGATGCACTTTTAGAGAAAGGCATTCTGAAGGACGAATGACAAAATCTAAGAAAAGATGCACTGAGAACGGTGCAAAGCTGTCTTCACTGAGATTCACAACAACAAAGGAAATCCACTGTTTTTACATTTTAGAGCCAATGAAAAAAATAGTTTGACAATATATAGACCCTTTCCAAAATAAAAAGGAATATCATAGAAAAGACAAGAAATGGTCCACGCAAAAAAATCAACTAATCAGGCTGCACTAGTTATTGATTTCAACTACTTTTTTTAACTTAAATTGGGGTTTTTCAGCTCACAAAACCCCCTTAAAAAACATGATTTCAGAAAATTTGATTACTGTGGAGAAATCCCCATTAACTTCTCAGAGTTTATGACAGATTATGATTATGACCCCATCAAATTGGTCATAATACAGTATTTTCAGAATGATACGTCCATCTCCAATACTTGATCGGGAATCTCTGGGCCTCAATGTGCCATGACATTGATGCAGTCAGCTTGTGGCATTGATGCAATCAGCTTGTGGCATTGCATGAGAAGTATGGAAGCCTGGATTTTCTTGATGCTGCTGTCAGATCTTCTCTGTTTTGGGGTCTTGTGTCCCTCATTTTCTTCTTAAAAATACCCCATGCATTTTCAATAGGCTCCTAATTTTATTTTTCCCCCTTCGGGTTAATACAAAACACTCAGCCTTCAAGCTCAGCCACAGAGACACAGAAACACAGCGGAAGCGGCTGTCATACAGACACAGCCCCCTGTACCACGAGAATCTTTTAATAATGATCATATAAACTCAGACATGGAAACATGATTACCGATGTTTTTGTAGAACACTTCACAATAAATAAACCTTATTTATTTCTCTACATCATCTGTATCTTCCATACATTCTAAGTGAGATATCCACAGACAATGTTTCTTATAGCCATCATTCAAAAACATTAGCTGGTAGCTCCTCCCACATGCAGCATCAAGCTCAGGAACACATTTTTTGACAGGCGACGAGCAGCAAATTCGTTGTGCAACGAAAGAGGGGCGGGAATGTGTGTGTACGTTTATGAATGCACCTTTAGACTCTGATGTGGTTGGACGCGGCGCTCTGTGAGCAGCCAGCCTCCTTAGCTGGGAACTTTTGTGACTCACCCACACAGGGGATCAGTGATAATATCTGGATAGAAGTTGGAAGTCTTCCCCATATTGAACAGAACTTAGACCACTGAACCAAACTGAACTGATTCATTGACATCTGGAGAACATGTGCTTTGAGTTCAGTTGATGATTAGTTGGTAAAATTCAGTTGAAAACCTTCATGTCCTGCAGAATTTGGATTGATTTCTCCACAGTTTTCTAAGTTTTTGAAATCCGTTTTTTGTGACTTTTATGAGTTTGAACCCCAATGTATGTAAAAATAAACAAATAAATAATTCAAATTAATTCAACAGTGGGCCCTGATTCTATAAAAGTTTTTTTTAATGGAATGGGTGAAATTAATACACCTTTCCTTGATATTCCATTTCTTTTTTTTATAAAGAGTCTGAATATATACATTTTCAAATTTGTTCAGTGCTTTCATTTTGCTTTGTTATTGTTGAATACTGTAAATGATGATGCATCCTAGGATATATATTGTGATTTTTCTTTTTATGAGCATGATTTAAAGACTTGATGAATACAAGATGATTTATTTAAACTAGAACAGGGTTTCCTGTGTGTAAAGCCTAAAGACTAAAGTGAGTTGCACTCTTTAAACATGTCTAATTAAAATCCAATAGACATTGCCAAGTGTGAAATATCTCCAAGGAATGAGAGCAACAAAAATCCAACGACAGTTAAAGGCTGGGGACACTTTCAATGTAGGCCACTCAGAAAATGAAGAAAAAGAATCTCAAGAATCAGCAGGAAAAGACGTTGAAAGCAGGTGTTTCCTTGAGGAAATACCAGTGTAAGAAAAAAAGAGTGCTTTCCACATGCGTCTTGTCTCTCCATCTCGCAGGAAGAAAGGCTTCTGAAACTGCTGCTTTAAATTTCAAGGCTTTTCTGCTCAATCTCCCATCTGTACCAGCCACATTCCTCCATGCCTAAGTGATTTTCCACTCTTTTTCTCTTTCTGTCTCCTCCTTTTCCCATTTTGCCTCTTGAATCTTTCGCCCCATATTTTACCATCAAAGCATTACAAGCAATTGAAATAACTCAGAGCTCGTCTGCAGTTACCTAAAGATTAAACCACCTCTGTATCTATAGCTTTATTGTATTCAAGGTAAATAAACACACAAAGGAAGAGAGAATTAGGAATCTTTTCAGTAAACAAAGGACATAAGCTGAGCGTTGGATATATTCATTTTCCAGCATATCTATAGGTGATAAAAATGCACTCTGCCAAGAGAACAACCTGAAAAGGAAGTCTCCACGAATACCATTAATTTCTGTATTGCAGGGGGTAATTAAAAATCCTTTTGGTTGCAGCATTTGAAGATAATTTAAAGGTACTGCTGTATGAATTTAAGTTAATTAGCTCTCCCAGCACTAGTTAATCTTAGACGTGTCATAATGTGAGTGGGAGCGCATTATGTGCTCTCAGGCTTGCTGTTGTGTTGAATTGAGGCTGTCAAAATGAAAGTCTGTCTCACTTGATATGTGACTACTAGTTACCAAAAGAGCATCTCAGTGTTGACTTTGCAATAGATTCTCTGTTGGCCTGTGTTGATGTTTATCTTCTTTTTTTTATAGCAGATGTTTCCATGGCAGCAGCCGGCCTCGTGTGGTTTCAGATTTTAGATGTAATCAGCGGCAGCAATGATGAATGGAAAACAGCGCACATGTTCTCCCACAACAGTCAAGACAAAAGAAGCA
>NC_050532.1:5808998-5845725 GCF_002922805.2 Oryzias melastigma | reverse complement strand
CTGCCCTTAGTGTGTGTAGCTAGCACCCCTTCCTACCACAAGGGGTTGCTGACTACTACACTTGCAAAGATTGTTTTTAGCTTCGGTTTTGTTTAGGTTTTTTGTCAGTTGCAAAAAATTCAAAAATGATCAGGTGTGGTGTCACAGCTGATCATTTTTATAGCAACTTAACAGCAGTGAGGCTGGCAGGGAATCAAACTGCATCTTACCCAGACGTGACACGCCCTTGAAAATGTATTTCTTGATTTCTTGTTATGCCTGTATTTTCTGTCACTTGGCTGCCCCTAGTGGCAGAACTGTGCATTGCGGCCATTTCTTTAAATAACTATAACTTGCCACAGGAATAGGATAGAAACTTGCTTTTTTTCCCCCAACATCGTTATATTTCTGTTCATGACTGGACTGTATTAAACCATTTCCAGATTTTCTATAATTCAGCATTTTAATTTGTCTTAAGACTATGGTTACATATCCCAAAACGCCATTGCGTGGCGACCTGGACGAAAGTTTTTTAGCAGATTCGGCATGTGACCACATGTAGCGGCAGTCGTATTTTTACGTACTGCACGGTAGCCATGGAGGTTTTAAAAAAAAGATAAAATTTTACGACAACTGGACAATTTTTTCTCTAAAAGTCAACATCGGTCAAGGCATGTTTGGAGGTCACGTGATGGCAGTCCATTGGCAGGCGGTAATGACCATATAACAAAATCGGCGAAAGCTGGGTGGCCACAGCTCTGATTGGATGATGTGTAAATGTCTCTGGATGGCAGCCGTCCATATCACGTGCCCCCGGCTGCCTGGGGGATATTCCCATTCTACATGCCTGACTGCCACCGCCTGTTTTCATACATGGTTTGTCAGGAAGGGCATCAGCGTAAAGATTTCTGCTACATCTGCGAATCAGTGAAAGCTGATTTTCTTTGGTGATCGCTGAAAGGTAAACAGCATTAAGATCTAGAAGTAATGAAATGATTCATAAAATGACTCAAAATATAAAGTATTTGCTTCAGACTCTTGACAGTATAAAAACTTGATTCAAGACTCATAAAAACTTAAACTGTAAAGTGATTTTTGGTTCAATTTTAAGGGTTATTTTAAAGTTCAATAAACTATCTTAGACTTGCCGTTTCTATCATTATTTTGGAAACACAAATTTAGATTTAGGTTCTAAGAATTAGTGCTGCACTGCATAAAATGTAAAATATCACCAAATATTTTTGGTTAGTTTCTAGTATATTTCTACACTATGCATAAAAACTAGCAATCTTGTAAATCTTGTTTAGTCATTTGATCTCAGAAACATTTTATCCTAAGCAATATCTCTGATGGCACAGGTTTTTTTCATTATATTTTATCCAGAATTGTTATTTCTGTTCAATTACTGATTTTGTTTGACTAGTAATTTACACATGATTTTTAAAACAAATTTATGTTCGTACAGTATGTACATTGTTAGTTTATTTTAAGATAAATAAAGTCTATGCTGCTATGTATTGCTTTAAATTGGATATTTTTTTGGGGGGGGAATATAAACATGTATGTCATACAGGCTAAGCATATCAGTGTTTTTAGCAATACATGCCTATCTTAACATATTCTATTTTCAATTACCAGAGTTAAATACCTCATTAAAAGTGTTTATTGCTAATTTCAAAAGTTTTTTTTTTCATAAAAGTCCAGGATATCATACATTTATTACAATAAATCAGATCAAGCTATACTAGTTTCATTGGCAGTTTTTTTTTCACTTATAACAATAGAAAAATATAGTTTATTCTATATTTCTTCACTTGTTTTAGAAAAATATTTGTTCCAGTGTAATAGAGATTTTATGATGATTTATTAATCATTTGTTTTGTGTTTATTAGCCTAAGATGGTATTCTGATTTTATTTAAATTTTGTTTTAAAATGAGTCATTTTCACTTATTAGACTAGTTTTTGTCACTTTAATCAAATTAAACTACTTCATAGGTACATAAACAGAAAAAACAATAATTATTATTGGCCTGTATAACATTCAATTTGAAATAATTCTATCAAAGAATTTGCTTTTTAGATTATTTTTACTTTTCGCATGTTTTTAGGAACATACTTCTTTCTAGATTTTGATTTGATATTATTAAGACTTCTTACAATTAGTGTTCTTTTCCTATTTTTAGACTACCTCTGTTTGCAATGTACCCCCATTATTTCGCAATCATAAAAACTCTAATAGATATCTCAGTTTTAGAAAGTACCACAAGAACCAGTGCAAAAGACACACTCTCCAATGAACATTTAAGTCTGCTTTTTAGCTAAAACACAACTGAAAGAGACTGAAATAAATAAAAAAAATGCAATGGTGGCAACAAAACTGAAACATTTCATATCTATTTTGCGTTTACTAATATAATCAGAGTTGTCGTCCTTGTTACGTTTTAAGATAAAAATATATATTTGGTGCAAAAACGCCAAGAAAAGTGTCCAGCAGGTGTGGAACAATTATCACAGCTCCTAGATTTCTTAAGAAGTTTGGACAGCTTGTCATGCAGTGTGAACTTTTGTATTATTCTCTGTTCAGAAAACAGGAGTAGTGAGTATGTTTTCCTAAAACAAGAAGGCTTCATATTGTATGCTTGTCTTAAATCTTTTTTATGCATCTTTTACAAAAAAAGGCTGAAAAAAATCAATAAAAAACAATTTCTTGGATATTTTTCAAAGTTTTTCTTTACAATAACCTTGTTTTTTTAAAATAAAGTATCAAAAATGTTGATTGCTTTGCTATTTTTCCACAGCTGAACAAATTCTTGGGGCCTAAAAAAAAGAATAATTCAGTGATGTGAGAACACGCTGTGACCATGACAGGAGCAGGACAGGTACCTCTTCCAAAACAGGGCAAATTGGACTTTCCCCTGCACTTCTTCAGGCTGCTTTCCGAAGACATGGAGCATGTCACTGGATGCTCACACTTTTTTCCTGTCCAGCCCTCCTTGCAGTCACACCTGCCGCAATTACACTGGCCATGACCTGTCAAAATAAAAGGAGGCAGATTTACAAGAAGTCCAGAAGTAAAACAAAGTCTGCAGTCAATATTTCTATTTTTTTGTTTTCAAAAGGTGCGAGGGAACATGATGGCACACTGGGGGGTGAAAAGCTACATTGTAGAAGCTGTCATTGTGAACATTTTCTGTATTTTTTTGTCTATATGATCCACAGCTTTCAAACTTTCCATTAAAAAAACATTTAGCCTTTCCTTTTACTTTGTTTTTTCTAAAAAATACACATTTTCATGGCGTAAATAATATTCCGCAGCATAAAAACTTAACACATATGTTACTTAAAAAGTACAAATCAGATAGGAAATAAAGGTGTTAAAGGCAAAAACAAGAGATTTCCTTTTTTAAATCAGAGATTGGCTTGCTAACCTGAGCAGAAGTCATCCGTGTAGCGGTCATAGGTGGCATGGCAGTTCCTCTCGTCGCACTCACAGGTGTCTCCATGAATGTCCCCCCAGTCACCAGATGGATCTACATCGTAACAGCTGCACTCCCCACACACACAAGTCCCTGACGACAAAAGCATACAAAACCACACAAGGAGGTATATTATAGTAGTAGTAGTCCACATGAGTGTCAATTATGTATATTTCTGAAAACGTAAATGTCTGAAGTTGAATTTTCACATTTTAGTGTGGATAAGACACAAACAAACTAAGATGCAAATGCAAACACAAAGCTTTCACTATTTCTTTCATCATTATAATGAATATAAAAATTGAGAAAGATTCTTGTCAACATATTTTTCTGAATTTATTCTACAGAAAATAATGTTATAAAGCATTAATCAAACAATTCAATTATACTTTATAGATGTATTTTCACTGGAATTCCCTTCCTCTATTGGTTCACTTTATTTTGTCAGCTGGGTGGTAATTAGGTAATTTCGTGATTGAACAGGTGTGTCATGGACAAATCTTTACCACCCAAGAAGACATAGTGGAGTTATCCACCCTCTTTTATCAATAATGATCTGTAAACAGAATGTGTTTTAAAGATGTTTTGCCGATTCTATTAAATATAATTTTATTTTAAAAAGGAAATCAATAACAGTTAATAATTTCTCATTGTATTTACTGAAAGGTGTATTTTAAACAAAACTGACATTAAGCTCCATCTTGAGGAACAGCAGGAATGGAAAGCTTTCAGAAACCAAAAAAACTTAGATGATAAATTAGCCAAAAAAAAATTAGTGGAATACCAGTTTAAAAAAAAATACTAAATAATAATACTAATACAAAACTATCAAAATACTATTTAAAGAAAGGTTAAACACAAATGTATTTGAATGTGGTGATGTAACAACTAAATGCTAATTGTTAGTAGCCTATTTTCTTTTTTTGTTGTGAGTACCGATATTGTCTGTGCATGAATTCCTTCACTACTCACTTCGTACTGCACTACATAGTGCGTTTGCCATTCTCTAATGCTGTCCAAATCTATAATCCCAAATTTGAGTGGCCCAGAAATTTCCCAGAGTTCTCTTCGTAAACCCAGTGTGCATCAATGCTTACTGAATTGGTAAATGTAGACCACAATGCATTGCTCTTGGCCCCCACCCCCAAACACAAACACACTATATATATATATATATATATATATATATATATATATGTGTGTGTGTGTGTGTGTGTACTTTATTATCAATTTTTATCATCAAAACAAAGTTAAGTTGATAAATAGTACTCATAAAATACTCGTACTGATTAGGTTTTCAATTTGTGAAATCTGTAATATCATATTTGCCGTTTAGAAGAAAAAAAATAGCTTTTGAAGTCCAGGCCACTGGATTATCCTGCAATATATAATGTTTTAGTAATTACTAAGTAGGGATGGAATTTAGACATAGCCATTCACAAATAATATTGCATCATGCTTTAAAAAAAGTGACTAAATAGAATTAGTTTAACAGATTGTAGAAATGCCCGAACTTGCTTAAGCAAAACAAGTAAAAAAAAAATTAAAAAGAAAATATTGTATTTATTATTGAATAGAAGTTGTTAATAAATATTTTGTGGATTTTTGTGGCAGAATTTTTAAACAAATGGGAATAATGGGTTGGTAATTATCTCAGCTTTGAACTGCTTAAATGTTCTTGCAGCATCAAGCTAGGTTTAAAAAAATGCTTTTTGTGTCAAAATATTTCATTTCATAGTCTGTGGTTGGGCTAAAAGGATTAAATAACTAAATATATATATACACACATATATATATATATATATATATATATATATATATATATATATATATATATATATATATGATGTGCTACCTTAAGGTTTTCTTGAACCCATTTGATTCTGGGTGCCATTGCTTACATTTTAATTGACCAAAACACTTATAAGTAGCACACTTTTTTTCATTTTTTGAAGGTATTTCTTTCCAAATAGCTTATTTTGTGAAAAACAAACTTGCTGAGATGTTGTGTGCTGTAGTTTTTATTTCACCTTTGACACATTAAATGTCTGATCTGTGTAACTAAAGCTCAGTGTTCCGACACACACCTGCTGGCTGTATGTGTTAAGCTTGTCACTGCCCACACATCCTTGAAAATGGTGGTACAGACTGTTATTGCTAAGAGAAAAACTCCTTATTTTGACAACTTGTGCCTCAGACATGTCATGCTGACCCGTTCTCACCCAGAACATTCAAATAAGCTCGGATTTCTTTGTTCTTTGCCATTCTGCCGCTGTGCTGACCGACCCCACTTCACTGTAATTCAATAGCGTTTTACTTTTAGTAATGGAGCACAAACAGCTCATACATTTCCAGGTCATCTTCAACCCGGAGCCAAGATGATGGAAACCTTTTCATTTTTCCTCCTTCATCTCTGCCTGCTTCTCCCCTTTTATTTGTGTAACGTCTCTGCCCAGGCAGCGACCAGTGGAAATCCCATTTCCTCTTATCAGCAGAGACAGAACACGGAAAATCCCAGAGGGGGCAGACCAGCTGGCAAGCCTGTAGGCTGTGGCTGGAGCGCATACCCTCTCCCCCTCGCCGTCACTTAACCCTGCATTAATAGATTCATAGATTTTTTTTTTCTGTCCTCCACCAATGTTACAAGTTGATTTGAACCGAGTGGACAGGTACCTATAGTAGTGATCTTTGCAAACGTCTGGAGGTCATTTGACTGGACATATTTATTATATATAGTGCTTGTTTAAATTGCGGAGCTACGTTGACAATTTTTATCTTTATATGCTAGGATGACGAGATGAGCCTAACGGACAGAGAGGAGGGTTGACAGTTCGCTGAGATAAAGCAGAATTATTTATTAGAGGGTGCTGCCAGTCACATCATTCAGTCATGCAGAAGATTAAGGTTACTGATGATGAGCGAAGGAACGAGCAGAGAGGGAAAAACATTTTACAATCCTATTCAAAACACTCCATATCTCAACATCTATATAGGGTAATAAAATGAAATCATCCGGCTCTCATGTGATTATCTCTGTTGCCTTCGATTTGGTATCAGGAATTGCTTTTATGGGCTTAGTAAACGGTGTCGTGCTGCATAAAAATCAGTAATGCTTCAATAACCATCAGTCAAAAGAACATTACTTTCTTTTTAATAGACTCAGAATAGGAATGACAGGTTTTGGAGGGGCTTTTCTAGATTGTTATGCCAACCTTATTCAAATTCTGATGCATTTATTTGTGTTTCTATCCATCACTTTCAAAGAGAACTTCAACATTTTCAGTGATTATGTTGGTAAATGGACGCTGAGGTTAAGCTACCAGAAACGAGTCCTAAAGGAGGACTAAAGAGGCTGCTCATGGACATAGTCAAGGACAGGGGTCTGCAGATTTAGCCAATTGTGTTTCGGACTGACCACAACTCGTGGTCATTTTTATGAATTGTGAAGAGGTCTACAAAAACATCGGTAACGCATGTATGTCTGGGTTTATGTGCTCATTCTGAGATTCCAGGAGATAGTTCCATCTCCTTCCAGGTTTGTGTTTTTCTATGACAGTCACTTCCACTGTGTTTCTGTGTCTCTGACTGAGTTTAACAACTCAGGGTCTCGTGTTAACAAGAGGGTGGAAAAATAAAAACAAAAATAAAATTATTGACCTTTTTTATTATTGTCTCTAGGACTGGGTATCGAAAATTATTTTCAGAATGGATTTCATTCAATTCACCAGAGCCTGGATCGATTTAATTTCATTTTTTTAATTCTTTTGATCCATTACATTAAATTTGATTCAATTCAATTTTGAGTTTACACATTTATACACATTTGTTTAGAAATACATAAATAATCTACTATATGATTGCATATATTTATATTAATGATCCAGTTCACATACTGTAAATGTATTAGTGAAATAATGAGATTGTTAATATCATACAGTGTTACATTGATTCTCATAAGGTAAAGCTTTAACAAAAATGTTAAGATCGTTAACATTGAAAACATTGTTCTGCTTCTCTTGGAGATCGTTTAAGTTTGGCCACTAGGTGAAGCTCGTGCCACAGCATTACACTTTTTTCAAGAAGAATAAGCAAAGAATGAGCAAAAAACTGTGCTTTAGATCACAAATGGTTACTTTAAAAATGTTTCCTTAAAAGAGTTTGGAAAATTCATGCCTGTGAGTATGTTTATTTAGTCAGTAATGTCTGTTTATCGACCAAGCATTAGCATTAGCCATTCTATAGGAAATTACATCATTCGTTAGCATCAAGCTAGTGGACTTTAGCTCTTTGTACTAGATCAACCTCTATTTTATGGATTGATAATTGATCTATTAAGCGTAGATAGATTCAAATCGATTAATTGATTTTATCAAGCCAGCCCTAATTGTCTTGATGAAAATAAGAAAAATATCCCAAAGTTCAGGAGGCCCAATCAGTTGTCCGTCTGCCAGCATATCGGGCGAGCGAGCTCCGCTGGCACCCGGGACGCTGGCAGGGATAGACTGGCGATCTGTCCAGAGTGTATCCTGCCTTCGCCCACAAGTAGCCGGGACTTGCTCTGGCAACCCTCCGCGACTGCGGCGGGTAAAAAAATTAGATGCAAGTTCCGAACAAAAGCTCTCGCTTTGGATTAGTATTTTACCCACTGATCAAGTCACTGAAAACGTCACATGTCCAAAGCTGAGTTCCCGATCGGCAGATGCGACACGCCGACCTGCCAAAATGTACATATTTAAACTCTGGCTGTGCCGCCTCCATTGCTCAAATTGCACCTCAGGACTTCAGATCTCCTCTATTTGCGTCTGTGCCATTGACTTAATATTGAAACTGTAAAACCTGTTCAGCATAAGAAAGATTTTAGTTACTATTATAACAATTAAAAATTAATTATTGTTTCTAGGCATGCATAAAATATATAGACAAATTTGTTTTTCTTCTAAATAAGAAATAATTTATCTCTTGATAAGAGGTTATAATGACTGCCTTTCAAAATAAAAGACAGCCTGTATCACATTGGATCATTTCAATGCAGCAAATGTAGTAATAGGTATTGTAATGTCAACAGTGATTCAAATAAAATACAAAAATGTGTAATTGTTTTTGGTGAATCACAAATAGAAATTTGAAATCTAATAAACTAAAAGTAAATCAAAGCTAGGAATGATCCTTACTAATTTTTTTTTAAACCATAATGCACACACTTTGAGTAATTTAGTAATTAAAAAAGGCCTCATAATCCAGTACTCCTTAAGTATATATTCTTGTTGTGCTTACTGACCTCCAACTGGTTTTCTGTGGTAAGTAGAGCTCAGAAATCTGTCAAAATGTTTTAGTTTGACTTCTGATGGCTACCTGATGAATTATTGGAGCATCACGGCTACAATAGTCAGAACCCTGATAGGTACAGTTCTTTAACTGTGGATGAGTTTAAGAAAGTTTCAGTTTGTTTACTTTTAAAATGATTTTTTTTTTTCATTTATCTTTAACCAAAAAGCCACACTGGAGAGGTAAAAGCCGCATGTTGCAGACCTCTGGTCAAAGAGGAAGGTATTTAAAATAAACAAAGTCATTCAAAACGTACATTTTCCAAGACTTTTGCAAACAAAAACAAAAATGTTTCGATAATGTAATATTATTTATTCCATCAATATTTGTTAAGACAGGCAGCATGTTCATAGCTGCTCTTGTTCCAATGATTTAAGCTGCAACGGTTGTCCACTTAACCTGAAACTGGAGTTTTTTGATTGAACTCCTTTTAGCCAATTCAGCATTTTTGCTATAATCAATTGGAGGTAGGATCACTTGAGGTACTTTGAGACTCTTTGACTTCCTGTCTGCAGTCCACTGAGAACTTACAACACATTTCCATTTATATTTTATAGTGTTTATTCAATAAGTAAGAGAAAAAAATGTTTTGTTTTTTTTTTTACTATTCCAAAAGGAAGGAAAGGGAAATTTAATCTTGCATGTCGGTTTCAAGTGTTTCTATAAACTTATGTCCAAAGACCAGCATGTCAACGTATTTAGCCTTACTACGCTTTTGCAGAAGCCACAAAACAATGAGAGACCTGTTAAATGGCTAAATGATATATTAGTGTTATGTAAGCAGGAACATAGAAAGGGTAAGTGAACAGACCTCTGTTGCTGCATATTTTGCCATCTGGAGATGTGCATCTCCTCCTGCTTTCCCATGGGCTGATGTCACACTGAAACTCACATTTGTCTCCATGCCAACCAGCAGCACAGTAACAGTTTCCACAGTAACACTGCCCGTGGCCTGGAAGTACAAAAACGCATGAGTACATGGATAAAGATTGTAGCAATTTCTGATTATTCAAAACAACAAATGGAAGCAAGACAAAGCAAAAGCAGACCCTAAAGGCTGTCGAGAATATTTGTTGTTGAAGCAACACATGTTGAAATGTCAGGCACATTTACTTGCAGCTTTTGACTTTTATCACATGTGGTATTTTGATTTTTTTCATTTTTCTTGAAAGGTTTATTATCTTTTTTTTTGCAAAACTGTAATTGTGGAATTGAAACTGAAGGCTCTTACATGTTATTTTGTGTCTTTTTTAAAAAAAAAGTATAGTTGCCAACTATGCTTTTCACTGTCCACTTAAGTAATTCAACATAATGCAAGCTTATTTTGTTGTGTTCTTGTCTTCATGTGAGGTTTGGAGGACCACTCTCCTTGGCCTTAAAGAGAACTCTCCCTATTGTACTGCACTTTTGTAATGTATTGTTAGTAAGACGCTAATTTTGTGATTTTTTTTTTATTTTAATGCTACTTTTTGGAAAGTAAACCTCTTGTTCTTCTAGAAAATAATGACTTCTATTCATATTATTTTCTCAATATGTTTAAACATTGTCTAGCTTAATACAACAAGCAAACATTACTGTAGAACTAGCAAGCGTCTTGTTATTAAGTGCCTTAAGGCTTACTAACTTTAAAACAGTTCACTCATTGTACTTTTTTAATTGTTTTGCATTGCTATTTTTCATTTTCATTTGTAATCTTTGGAGCTCATTACACTGACTGCTTTTATTCAATAATAAAACTCTTTCAACTCGCTAAACTTCCAACAAAATACAGCTAATTATCTATATACCCTGCAGCAAAACTGGATCCACTAAAGTGGAGAGAGTTGTCCAGCTTTATTTGCATTCCTTCATTTCCTCCAAGAATTTTCCAACATAGCAGAAATGATTGAAAAATAAAATAAAACAATAAACTAAATTTGGATTAAAGTGTCTGATAAATAATAGTGAACCAGTTTGCTTTTTGTTAAGCTTCTATTCTAATGTGTAATATGTCATTTTTGGTATTTATAAATATTGAATAAGTAAGCGCAGTTTTACAGTTGTTTACTTTTTGGATATTTTTGTGTGTCAAAAATTGTAAAAATAAAATCATCTGGACTATGTTTTTTAGGTTAAAAATGTCAAACTCTTGGATAAGAGTCATCAGATTCGTGAAGACTGATATTTACTGATCTTTATTAGCCATCTGCTGGTTTTAATAAAGCTATGATAACATGGTAACTTCCACTTTTATGTGATTAATAAAGTTTTGCTCTAATCTATTCTGAGTCAAGCAAAGAGTTTCAAAATATTACACGTTTGATGTGGATACTTGATATATCTACATCAAGTATGATGTGGATATATCTTAACGACCCCTTTCATGTAATTACTTTATGTTCCGCACTACAGGACATGCTTAGAAGCATTCGTTTTTTTACCTCCACACACTTCTCCCGTGTCCTCGTCCAAACACTCGCTGTCATCGCACTCACAGAAGCGTCCTGTCACCAAACCTCTGTCATCATTGTCGTCACACAAGCAGCCACCGCAGTGGCACGTTCCTGTGGAGTAAAACCAAAAAAACTCCTTTATTCAGTTCTGACTAATCATGTGAAAAAGGTCAAGTTTCTGGATGTGTTTTGGTCATCATAGAAAACAGATGCTCACGACTGGCAGGATGTTTGTGTTCAGTGTTTTAGTGCAGTGAACCCCTAACGCCAGGAATCCAGCTGGTGTGCAGCTGTGCAGCAAGAAGTATTGTTAGTGCGGTGGGGGTAATGGGTCGCCGCTGGTGTTTGACAACTATAAATGGAGGTGGCGTGTTTGTGTGTGTTGGCTGAGGCTTTATGAATTATGTGTTAAAAGAAAAAAAAGCAGAGGGTGAGAAACCACACGTTGTGAATCCATTTGCATTCCTCCACATTACAACAGCAATGCTGCACAGAAGCCTGCATCCTTTTATATAGAAATATGTTAGCGTCTTTTTCCTTCCCTCTGCCAAAAGTTGTGGGGGGGGTTCATGAACAGGTGCATTGTGGACTGCCAGAGGGTCAGTCAACACATTCTCCTCCCCAAGTCGTCACATATTGACGTTTGTTTAAGGACCCCTCCGCGTGACGTTTTGATGTATTGGGTTTCCCCAACTCGTCATCTTTTGACATCCTGGCTGTTAGTAAAATCCTTGGGATGGGGTACCGGATACGTACTGTTCCTTGGGACCCGATACCCTAACCTTGAGCTGGTACTGGTACAGACCTGGTACCAGTGTGCTACGTGTCGCAGTACTGGACTGCTTCTGGTTTGCGGCCCAGAAGTTGGGGACCCGGAATTTAATGGGAACAGCCAGTATATCAAAAAACGACAACTCAGGGAACCCAAAACGTCAAAAAGTGACGCGGAGGGGTCCTTAGCCTAACATCAATATGTGATGACTTGAGAGTGAGAATGTGTTGTTTCAGTAGCTAATTGTTCTATCTTACCTCACAAATGTGCATTTTCTTTAAGACCCACTCTGATGAAAATTGTGTTTTTGGTGTTTTCAACATTTTTATAGCATTTTTTTTTTTTTCAAATGATGGAGATGCACACAAATAAAATTTAGCTTAAGTTTGCATTTTGAAGTATTTCTCTGGTAAAATGTGTAAATCAGGAGTTCACAAAGCACACAGTAAAAAAACAGATTTAATAAATGAAAAAGAATAAAGATAATCTTATAAAACAGAAAATCAAATATAGGATTTAGGTCACTTATAGTTGATAGTGCTATTCTGTATTTAATCTTCTGAAATTATATGATGTTTAAATTCAGAATATATTCATCAATTAATGTTTGCTACAAAAGGTTAAAGCTATTACTACTAAAGTCCCACTCTCATCATTTTTTTCAATTTTGTAGAAGTGTTACCAGAGTTCTTTCAATTATGATTATACCATTTTTGTAAAAATTAAAAAAAACCTGTCATTTTCTAGGACATAGTTTCTGCAGAGTGGCAGTAGTTCAGTAGAACTAGTAACAATCTCCCTCTAGCTTACAGCACTTCACATCACCCAACCTATCATAACCAGTGCAACAAAAATGGTGAGCAATATTGGAGCTTTCCAGCCGTACAGTTTTGAGTCAGTATGTCTTCCCCCCTGAGAAAAATGGCACAAGAACATATTAAAACACTATCTTCTTCAGAGTAGGTCTTTAAAGAGGAAGATGAGAGTAAAGCTACTAAAAGTATTTGTTGTCATGATGTGAATATAAATGTGTTGTTGCTGTCATTTGTGAGTCTTCATGTGAGCTCGCTCTACCTCTGTTGGAGCAGACCACCCCCTGTTGGTTTTTGCACAGCTCTCTGCTCATCTTGCTGCTCAGGCTGCACTCCTCCTGGAGCTGGCAAGCATCTCCGAACCAGCCTTCGTCACACTCGCAGATCCCACAGTCACAGTAACCACGGTCTGTCAGAATTCACAACACAGCGGATTATGGTTATCAGTGCATCCACACTGCCGGAGAGACACATTTCTCTGTCAGCATAATGACCCAAGGGCTGCTTCCAACAGGTATAATGACACTGGACCAGCAGCAAGTACAACTGGATTTGGGCAGATGATGAGAATGTGTTTAAACAATAACTATATCATGTTTAGATGTATATTTAGTTAACAGATGTATTTTGGATAAAAATTTTATTCATAAAAAAATGTCAAATTATTCCACATCTAGCAGATTATTCTGTATTTAATTGCAATGTTCAGTATTTAAACAGCTGTTCTGATCTATTTTAAAGTGTCACCAGTGGTCTATCAATTACAGTTATGCCATTTTGGGCATAATTTATTAAAAAAAAAAGTTGTTTTTTAGGACGCTTCTACAGAGCGGCAGTTTATCAGAAATTCACCTCTGAGTAGTGGGCGGGACCATTGGTGCTGAGCAACCCCGTCCCCTCTTCCCCTCCCCAATTCTGAGGACCCTGTGTTTACATGCTCTCCCACTAGCTTAAGCCCCCTCACACCCCAACCTAACACTACCGGTGCAACGAAAATGGCGAGCAATATCGGAGCTATCCAGCCATACAGTTTTGAGTCAGTATGTCTTCCCCACTGAGAAAAATGGCAAAAGAACATGTTAAAAACACTACTGTGTATTTTCTATGCATATTTTCCACATCCAGTGTATTTTCAGATGCAAATATATTTTTGCCTGCTACTGATTCACAAAAATTTGAATGAAGAAATACCCAGAAATCCACTTTTGAGATTTATTTTCTTTATAAATGTCCTCCATCATCAAAAACACAATTTTCATCTGAATGGGCTTTATGTAACTTTTAATTGTCACTTTGACGATTGCAGTGAGCCACATTGAAAATCAGAGGAAACCCTTGATGCAAACGAAGGGCTGTTGACAATTATTATACATGTTGGTGTTGTTGCTTCTCGCTGCAAACGGCCTTGCACGTCATCCTCAATCATTCCCTCGGCTCATTTGTCATGTAAACGTGGGGTCCTTTTCAAGGGCCATCCAACAGTCATTAATAACAAACAAGTCCCCACCATTTTCTCATTATCAATACTTCTCAGGGGAAAGATATCAACATGTTCAAGGAGAGAAGGGTATGGGGAGACGCACAAAACCTTTTCAGTTTTCATTCACATTTTCACCAGTTGGTAAATCCGGTCAGATCAGACTTTATTTATTAAAGAAAAATGCAATAAAATTGTATCCTGATTTCCTTCATATATATGTATATGTATATATATATATATATATATATATATGTGTGTGTGATTTAGATACTTCTTTTCAGACAGTGTTAGGCCTTCACTGAAGCCTTTGCAGGCCCTGACAGAACGCCGCCGCCTAAGCTTGAAAACACAACATAATAATGGAAAACCTAATAGTGCCAAAAGGTGAAGCACAAAGAAAACAACAACTAGTCTCGAACTACAGACATGCAAAACACAGGTTCTTGAACACGCATTTAGCCCCTGGCTTTCACAGTAGACAAGCAGGGTGGGGCTTCTTCTTTTTCTACTGATTCCTAGTGCATGTTTGCCACTTACAGTTGGAAGAGGCTTGTGAAAAGATGTCGAAGAATTTTACTCCACGCTTTCTTTTTTTTCTCAGCTCTATTACGATTTATGAAAAACTTTAGTCATAGAATTCCGATCAGACACAAACCGGTTTAGTAATTTCTCCTCCGTGTTCAATTTTCAAACAGTTGGCACTCCATGAATTAAAAGGGAGCGCATCCATACACCACTACCAAATCTGAGTTCCTAATTGGTCAAAGTCTGACTGGATTTAATTTGCAACACACATTCAATGTCCACACGTTTTGTACGTAAAGCTCGAAACTGTCATAAAAAACACACATATAAATATACATAAATGTGAGAGTTTCAAACACTGAAGCCGGAAATACACGTTTTGAACGTGTTTATGCGTTTCCATAGACTTTTCAGTTGAGGTGGGTGCCCTTAAAGCGCTGTTAAGGGTAATGTGAACGTAGCTTTTAGGATATAGTTTTGTAGAACGGCATTATGGCTACACAACAAAACTATATTGGTGTTTCACCTTAAGACTTCCAACCTTCTGCTCCTGACATTTGTTATATCCAAATGGGAAAACATACAGGAAATGGTAAAAAAAAAGAACAAATACAAGTGATGGAATAATAAATTCATTCACATCTTTTGAACAAAGTACACTGCAGCTATGTTGATACCCTAACCTAGACAGTTTCAGGTTTAGTAATTACTTTGTTATTGTTTATGGTCAGAGTGCAAGCTTCTGCAAAGATAATTATTCAAAATTGTAAACTTTTTTCTTCTCGTTTGTTACAGATAAAGATTCTCCTTGTTTTTTGTTTAATTTGAGTTCTTATACAAAATTCTCATTTCATGAGGCAATTTGTTTCTGTTTTTTTCTCTTCTTTTGACTCTCCGTGGATGAAATAATGTAGCAACTTGAGATTTGAGAAGCATATCTAAACATCCTTGTCAGAGGTAATAGCTGCTGTTCAAAGAACTACTAATCCCACCTGTTTTTCTTCTAAATTTACAATCTTAACAGCTATTTTCACCTTTGTTGGATTGTGCTGCCTTACCCACTGCGCACTGGATCAGATTTATACAT
Organism: Oryzias melastigma; assembly: GCF_002922805.2. Lineage (NCBI taxonomy): Eukaryota > Metazoa > Chordata > Actinopteri > Beloniformes > Adrianichthyidae > Oryzias > Oryzias melastigma. The sequence continues at coordinate 5,829,836 of NC_050532.1, read as the reverse complement.
GTATGTTACACTGTTTTTAAAGCAGCATGAACCCCCGGTGGTGGGGTTAATGAATTTCACAGAAAAATTTCTAATGCCACTATAGTCTTGGACAAACTTGAGTGTCTTTTTCAACTTGCAGCCCACACTGAAATCATTAGGTGAGTCACCACATGGAAAGACTGCCCAGCAGAGTTCATATTATCAAAGTGAGAGCACATCAAAACATGTGCAGGCAAAAAAGAAAAAATTAATGGGCTGTAACAGCTTGAGGACTGCATTCAAGTACCAATGCCCACTTACAGCTTTTGCTCTTTTCTTAAAAAATCAACATGAATTTCTATCTCAACTTGACTGTAAGACCTCTCTAATAATAAATCTCACAAAGATATATAGGAATATAGGAAATTCAATATAGGAAATTTTTGAAAACTGATCAACAATAGATGAATTATTCTCTAGCAGATCTTTTCCCGCCAAAAGTGTTTTTGAGATTTCACGGAGGCAGCCATTTTGAAATGAGCCCTTCTACTGCCCCTAGCGGAATGATGATAAACTACAAGGGAGAAAATATGGACCAAATTATGTACAATGGGTTTTTAAGGAAAGCTTGAATCATGCTAATGTGCGGTGGCCCTTAAGTGCAAATCACAACAACAAATCAAAAAACAATTTTAAAGATCACAACGAAAATTTAAAAATCCTAACAAAGAAAAAAAAGCTATTTTAGAAAATAAAACAAAATTCCAGAAACAAACAAAAAAAAAATAGACTGTATTCTTAAAATTGAGTTGGATGATCATCCAATCAACGATCTCCCTTAGTACTTCTCTTTTCTGGTTTCTCTTTGTTTTTCTAAGACTTCATTTGGATTTCTGCATATTACTTTTACTTTCATAAATGTTTTTTTCCCCCTTTTTATGTCAACCAGACAGCTAGTATGCTAGTTGAGGTGAAATATTGTATAATTTATCCTCAACACGCTTTACTTGCTAAGTATCAATTTTGTAAAAAAAAAAAAAAAAAAAAAAGAACACTTCTTATGCTTTAATTTAAAGTCATATGAGCAATATATTTTTTTAATTAAACATTTAAAGTTAGTTTTTTTTCTATTTTTATTAACATTTTAATGGAAAAGTGACCAAACTATTAGAGAAGTAAGAAAAGCAGGAAAAGAGAAGAACACTGTAGACGAACTTTTGCTCATCACTGAAGAGGAAAAGAGAGAAAAGCTTGTGGAAAACTGTGTTCGCCACATTAAATTTCATCAACAGATGGAATAACAGCAGTTCAAAAAAAATTCAAAGCAATCGCAAGAAACTGGCTTGAATTTTTCTTCGAATAATTTAACATGATAAATGCTAGAGCTGGAGAACTTGTCAAGAATCATTAGCATGTTTCTTGTATATGTTATTCCAAAAGGGATTTTAAAAAAGACATTAAGGAGAGATTTAAACACAGTCTAGCTGTGGAATGAAATGACAGAATGTTTCTGCACAGTTGGTGAACAGATGTTAGAGCAGGTCATCCTCCAGTTGCTCAGCTGTAAAATGGGATTTGTGTGGGTGTTAAAAAAAAGCAGAGTAGCATCAGTGCTTGCACAAACAACACCTATTAACTCAAGCACTAGCCGTTTTTATTTTTCAGGTAAATATATACTAAAATGGTCACAATGGAATATGTGGTAGTTGTATTTTTACCTAAAAATTAATGAAAGCAAGAAATCAAGAGTGTGACCTGTTGCTTAAAAAATACTGTAATTTATATGGTTGGATAAAAATGATGCATCCATAAAGTACCACATTATATCAAACTTCAGGTTTTTTGACATTGCTGGTTGTTTCAGCTGGTGTTACAGGATAAGAAAGCCTGATCCACGCTGCCTGTTTTCCAGCACTCCCTTCCCTCCTTTATGCTAGTTTGCTGACTCAGGTGTTTCCATGTTCAGACTAACTGATCCAGGTGATACACCAAGAAATATAGGGAGCTGGAAAATGGAAAAGGTGGAAGAGCTTAAAGGGTAGCCAAACAGGGAAAGTGGAGGATGACTCCACCCACAACTGAAAACTGAAAATTCTGTCAGAGGGGCGGGGTGGGAAACAGGACTGTTATCATGACTGAAGACTTAAATGGTTTGACCAATCAGGAAATTCAACTCTAATACCTGGATTGAACCTGTAGGGGGCAGCACACAAATGGGTTTTGACAATATTTTCTAGAATTAAACAAGTTTATTTTAATTTGTCAAAAATTTGGAAATGACCAACATACAGCACTTTTAAAGCTCCATTTATGGAGGTCAACAGCCAAAAAAAAGTTGATTTAGGCCTTAAAGTCCATCCATCCATTTTCTTGACCGCTTCTTCCCTTTCGGGGTCGCCGGAGCCTATCCCGGCTACTGATGGGCGAAGGCGGGGTACACCCTGGACAGGTCGCCAGTCTGTCGCAGGGCCTCAATCACACACCCAGTCACTCACACATTCACACCTAGGGGCAATTTAGAGTCACCAATCAACCTATGAAGCATGTTTTTGGACGGTGGGAGGAAGCCGGAGTCCCCGGAGAAAACCCACGCATGCACGGGGAGAACATGCAAACTCCACACAGAAAGGTCCCAGCCGGGAGTGGCACTGGGGCCTTCTCGCTGTGAGGCGAGAGCGCTAACCACAGTGCCACCGTGCAGCCCTGGCCTTAAAGTCCTAATATTTTATCAATAAAAGCGTTTCACATCTTTTAATTACAATTATGTCATTTTTGGCAAAAATCAAAAAGCCTGTCTTATTTTTAAGGACATAGTTTCTGCAGTATGCCACAAGTTCTTTAGAAATTTGCCTCTGTGTTGTGGGCAGGACCTCGCCTGTGTTGAGACGTTTTAGGAAAGGGAATTACGTCTCATACTGCTTATATCTGACACTGAAAATTACTTTAAGAAAAAACACTGCCGTGGAGTAATTGAAATTCAACTAACAGATCGTAAAGATAAAGACAGCGATAATCAGACGCGTTTCATGCTAGTTACCAAATGAAAGTGACAACGGTATTCACACGTAATTTTCTAAATATGTTGAGGCAGTGCTGAACTTTTTTTCTTGGCTGCATGGACCCAGGGGAAAAGTATTGTTATGGTTTGGGTTAATTCACCAGATGGTTCGATCGCGGCTTTATTTGCATTTCACTGCGCTCCATGCTCTAGCTGTATGAAAGCTAACGGGAGATTAAATACAAGCGGCCATTAAAAACATTTAGCTTTGGATGAACTTAAAATATGTGAAAAAATGCAGGAATCTGCATCTTTACTGCACCTATTACATGTCGCCAACAGGAATTTCCATCAGCTTTAGAGCTTGTCACACACAAATATATGAGAATAACATCAGCCTTAGCAAGTTACCTTCCAGTTTTGCAATGTAGGGTGACAAATACAATTGAAATCGTTTTTGCCTTTTATTTTGTCATCTTTTGCGCCTAACATAATTTATAAGGACTATAGGTCTATAGGTCCAAAAGACATCCTGTAAACTCCAAATACTCAACTCTTTCCATGTATACATAGGTCCACTGCCCCAACCGGAAATGATTAAGCAGTCATCTACCGACTGCAGAAGTACGTCGTGCACATAGGTGTTTTTTGAACAGGTTTGCATTTTCAACCTTTCACAGCAAAGTTGTTACATGGCTTGTTTTTTATGTTTTTTGTTTTTTTTTAGGATACCAAATAATATGCTTTAGAAAAAAAATCACCAATAGGAAATGAACAGTAATCAGCATCAATAATTGGCATTGAATGAAAGTAAAATTAGTTCAATCTTAAAAATGTGGTCCTGCCCGTCACTAGTGCACAGTGTAGAAGGTCTTTCAAAGAATATAAAAATTCCATCACATCTCTTGAAATTCTTTTGGCATGTTTCAGTTATTTTTCTTGATTTGTTGCTCTATCTGAAGGGAATTCATTCAGTTTGAGCTGAATTATGCCCACAGTTTATTAAAAAAAAAAGAAAAGAAAAATAATAATCTCAGGGCCAGCAAAGCAAATGTTTCTGGTAAGGAAAGCCACACTCTTTTTCCCTACGGGAGAAAATCTATTGGATCTTATCAGGCTGTTGTGAAAGGCAGAGATAAGGGAGCCGCAGGGAGAAACACTGCCTGCAAATGACAGCAACCACACATGCGTGATACCCTCTGGTGAGCGATGTTGTGTTTGTTGCTGTGTAATTTCACACACACGGGCATATTCCTGCGCTAGCATTTGTCTGGATCTCCGTAGCTGTGTCAGTGGATAAGTGTTATATGAGAATAAGCCTGATCCTCTGGATGCACGTGCGAAAACCCATCCCTCTTCAGATGCATCTTAGGTTCCAGTGGCAGGCTGGGTACCAGTGAGTGAAACCCCATTATCAGGATAAAGCAGGGCCTCTCTCCAGACGGCTGAACCATAATGAGCTCTTCACAGCAGCCAGCTTGTCTGTCCAAATAAATCACTCTAGTCCTCAGGTGGATGCTCACACTCACATCTTCTTTATGGATGAACTGGAGGCTCCTGCATCTCCATTACGCCTTGACATTCAAAGCCAGGAGATAACAACGAAGAAAATATATATATTTTTTAATACAGTATCTGTAAAGGGATGGAGTAAATGTATAGTAAGTCATGAAAACAGCTTGACAGCAGTCATAGTCCCCTTTTTCATTTATATTTCAAAAGGTTGCAGCTCAGTACAAAACTACAAATCAATAAATTTGTTTATTATACAGCATTTTTGTTATAAAAAAGTAAATGCCGTATTTTTTGGAGTATAAGTGGTATTTTTTTTTTTGCATAGTTTGGTCAGAGGTGTGACTAAGGCTGAATCTAAATTTTGATCCTACCCCTTTCAGCAACTTCCTGTTGCTCCATTTGTAGGACCATTTGAAGCTGAAGCGGTGTCCGAAAATTTTCTTAAGGAGGAGCCATAGGGATTTAGGGTTGGATATCTATGGGCTTAAAATAAAGCCATCAAGATTCACAACCACATGTTTGCACATAAATCAGCTTTCGCTGCTCTGCAAAATAAATCTGCCCCAAAAATTTAGGTTTGCAAATGTATAAGTTCAAATAGTTCAGTGTTATTCCTAAGATGAAACTATTTTTTTTCAGTAAACAGAGCATCCCTCACATGTTTTCAACTAAAAAAGAAAAAAAAAAACCTGAATAGTTTTACTTTAAAAGTGGGAAGCTCACTGTGACTTTATTTAGATGATTTTTGTGATAATTGAGCTACACATTATGAATTGTTTTTAGTTTATAAACTTAAAATGCAGTGTTTTCTGCTTTTTTTGAACAGTGTATTCTCCCTTGGATGTCATGAATATTCATACTCAAATTTTTAGGAGTAGATTGTGAATACATGAGGACTCATATTTGTTACAGCCCTAAAACAAATCTAGATGATAAACTACCTGTGTTGAGGCCATTAAATGGTAGTAACATCCACATTTAGAGACACAATTTTTTTAATATCTTTCATTTTTTAGGGTTAAATGTGGGGATAGGGAGAAGCCATAGGAGTAGGGAGGTAATTCGGAATCAACCTAGAACTCAGGACCGACTTATAGTCGGAAAAGTACGGGAATCAAATAGTCTCAAAATAACACGTCAAATGAGCAACTATATTACGATGATGAAACACTTCAATATATTTAAATTCAAATCATTTCACAAATTTTAATATCACAAGAATGAATCACAAGTAAGTTAAAAATGCAAATAAGTTTTAAAATAAACCTGACGACTCTATTACACAGCAAAGTATAGGCTTTGTAAATCTATAAAACCCACTAATACCAACAACTTACAGTAAATCTGTTGTTGGACTTGTATTGGAAAATTGTCAATTTTTTTTTTTTGCTGAATAATTTTTTTTCATTTTCACCACACATGAAATGCTTTGGAGAAAAAAAAAGCAATGTATTAAATCATACTTTGTGAACATTTTTTTATTTTATTCAATTTTTGCAGCCTACAAGCTGATCATGGTTGTTTTTGCAGTATTGATGCCATGCTGTCTAAGCTAAATATGAAAGGACTTGTGATCCAGAACCAATCGGTAGGAATTCCCCCCTTAGTCTCTTAATTTATTATAAAAAGTCATCCTGGTATTAAAACTGTTTTCCAGTTCTCCCTCCCAGCTTGCTGCTGATTAGCTGACTCAAGTGATTCCACATCCTGATTAACTAAACACACCTGATTTAGATAGTCAGCGTCAAGCAGTCCAGGGAGCTGGAAAACAGACAGGGTTGTGACTCTTGAGGACCAGGGTTGGCCAGCCCCACTTCAGACCTTAACCCATCCTTTCCTCGCTTGCTGCAAACTCCCTGACTGAACACACTTGTTTCAAACAAATCTGGAAAATAATAACTGCTTCCCAGTTGTAAGCTTGGAAGCCACACCATTTATCTAACCACCCATTTTCTGATCCCCCTTGGTCCCATTTGGGGTCACAGGGTCCTGGAGCATGCTGGAGAGACTATGTCTCTCGGCTGGCCTGGCAAGGCCTCGGGCTGCCCCTAGAGGAGCTGAGGAAATGGCAGAGGAGAAGAAGTCTGGGCATTTTTATTTAAACTGTTGCCCCCCGCAACCCCAGTCATGGATGAGTCGAAGAAGATGGACACATGCATGGACAAAGAATGTGTGATGTCACCTATAGAAAATGCCTTACTTCTGGTTCCAACAAAAGGAAGTCACTTCAGTTGCCATTTTTCCATGATACGGACTTTTCAATGTTGGAACCAGGCAACATTAGTAAGCTGTGATTGGTCCGAGTTGGTCTGAGTGAACATTTCCAATGGCAACCACTCTTGCTAATCAGGAGTGGTTATTCAGACCAATGACTGCTTACTGATGTTGGATGACTCCAACATGGCACCGTCCGTATTGCAAAAAAATGGCGACTAAACTGACTTTTGTTGGAGCTTGCCAGTCCATTGCACTGCCACGCAAGAACAAACAACCACACACACGTTCATTAATACTACAACTCAGAGTCCCCAATGAAGCCATGAAGCATGTTTTTGGACTGTGGGAGGAAGCCGGAGTGCCGGAGAGAACCAACGCATGCACGGGGAGAACACGTATGGGTCTAACTGGGATACAAGCTAGAGCCGTCTAGCTGTAAGAAGAGAGTTAACCACTATGCCACCAAGAACACCCAAGATTACTTATTTACCGATTTTAAATTTAATAACAAAAATGCAGAGTTTGATAGTTGATATTTGGGTTGTCCCAAAACCACATTCTAAGGGGAACACAGGTATGTCTTTTGCCTGCAGACAGCCTGTATCCACTCCTAACACCAGTTGTGACAAAAGCATAAGGTTATTTCCCTTTTCTCCACATCTACTGGAAAACTTATGATGTCTCAGGGGCTTTTAGATTGTGCTCTCTCTGTCACTTTGGCTCTTGTTGATGTGATCTTATGACATTCTAAGGATGGGAACACAAGAGAAAGCTCTCTCTCTCAAAGACAGTGCTGTAGCCAATGTTGCAACAAGAACAGCTGCTGTGTCAAGTTGCTCTCTGTTCGACTTGACTGCGGGCGTTTGAAACCTCATCTCTCAAGTTGCTGTCGGTTCTTGTCAGGTGAGAAAGTCAACTGTAGTCAGAAAACAATGCAGCCAAGAAGGCCATTTGTTTCTACAGCAGAAACCATTTATGTCGAGGGATAAATACAAAAGTTACAATGTATAGAAGAATAAGCATGTTATGTTATGTTATGTTATGTTATGTTATGTTATGCTATGTTATGTTATGTTATGTTATGTTATGTTATGTTATGTTATGTTATGTTATGTTATGTTATGTTATGTTATGTTATGTTATGTTATGCTATACTTATGGGGCACTTTAGGTACCAGGTTTCACACAGTTGCTGCAGATTTATGTATTAAACATTCATGGACATGGTCAGCAACAGTACTCGGGTAGGCTGTGGCGTTGTAACCATGACCAATTGGAACTAAAGACCCCAAAGTGTGCCAGGAAAATATTCCTCACACCATTACACCACCACCACCAGTACGAACCATTGATACAAGGCAGGATGGATCCATGTTTTCATGTTGTTAACGCCAAATTCTGACCCTGAACGTGGCAGCAGAAATCAATAATCATTAGACCAGGCAATGTTTTTCCAGTCCTCTTCTGTCCAGTTTTGGAGAGTCTGTGTGAACTGTAGCCTCAGTTTCCTGTTTTTAGCTGACAGGTGTGGTTTTCTGCTGCTGTAGCCCATCTGTTTCAAAGTTGGACGTGTTGTTTGTTCACAGACTCTCTTCTACAGATCTCTGTTGTATTCAGTCGTTAATTGAGTTACTGTTGTCTTTGGAACCAGTGTAGACATTCTCCTCTAACTCTCTAGCATCAGCAAGACATTTCCTCCCACAGAACTGCCACTCACTGGATATTTTCTCTTTTTCTGACCATTCTCTGTAAACCCTAACAGTTGTGGGTGAAATCCCAGTAGATCAGCATTTTTTTTAATACTCGTCTGGCACCAAAAAATATTCAAAGTCACTTAAATTTCCCTTTTTTTCTCCCTTCTAAAGCTCAGTTTGAACTGCAGCAGATCGTCTTGACCATGTCTATATGCCTAAATGATTTGAGTTACTGCCATGTGATTGGCTGATCAAAATTTCTGTTAACAAGCAGTTGCACAGGTGTGTTGTGTAATATGTAAATTTTCCTGTCAATTTACCAATAGTGGGATTGATTAAAGTTCTATTTTATTCTACTTTTTTGTATGTTTGTTTATTCAGACCTTTCACTGTCTATCTCTGTGATCTACCATTAGTCATAAAATAGTTGTAGTCAACTTTATTTTTTATATGAGGTTTCTTATTATTTTTTTAATTACACCATAACAAGAATATGCAAGGCCTAGACTTTAGGTGCTGTTTTTTCTGTTTGGAGATCATGACAAACTTGCTCAGTAGGCAATAGAGCTTCAAGAAATTAAGTTCAAAGCTGAGGATTCAAACGGCAGATGATGCCTTTGTAACGCCTGAGAGCCAACTAGCTCCATGTTAGGGGTAAAACTCTTTGAAGTGCTGCCAGGAAATTCTTGTTTGTCAAAGGTAAAATCCTTCAACCACTGCAATTCTGAAGCATAGAAGGACTTAAAGGTGGAACAAAAACAATCACTCTATGTAATGGCATGAATGGAATGAAAAGGATTTCCACTTGTCCAGCATCTGGCTTAGATTAGGCCTATATATCACCCTGAGAGTCCATTCCACAAGATTCCCTTTGAGCCTACAGTTAGGAAATCTGCTGCATCACTTAGATGACCTATGAATCAACAGAAGCCGCACTTACATCAACAAAAATGAAACCATAGAAGTAAAGGGAAACTGATGAATTAATGTGGCTTATCTATACGCACCATTGCAAATTTGCCCGTTGTGCGTCGCACAGACCCAGTTGTGACACTCGCAGCGTGGACCGTAGAACTTCCCAGGAGATGTGTCACAGATGCAGACGCCGCAGTCGCATTTGCCCCGCCCACTGCATATTTTTCCATCAGGTGTCCGACAGCGGCGGTTGGACGAGTCTGTTGATAGTCTACATGCCTGACCTACCTGGCTGGGAAAGAAGAAAAAGGTCAACCATTTCACTGTTTATGAGATTCCAGCACTCAAGTGTAGTGCTACCTGATATACTTTTGGGATTACAAAAGCTTTCCAGAACTCAAGAACTGTCTGGAAAACTTTAAGTCCCACCAAACAAAAGACTATGTTAAAATGGTGTTTTTTTTTTTTTAATCTAAACTTCCAATTTTGGAAGTATCAAATTAAGAAACACAATCTTTTCTGGAAATAAAATGGCTTTTTATCAATTTTTAGATTTCTATGAGTATTTCAAAAGTCTTCTCTTAAGTTTGTTGCAATAATAATAAAAATAAAAAAGGGACATTGAAGTAAATATATATATATATATATATATATATATATATACAAATTTCTCGTGGTTACTATCTGGTACGCATCAGTTCCTATCTGGTATCCACCAGATAAAGAAATTCTGGTTACTATCTGGTGCGCAGTATATACTATCTGGTGAGCACCAGATACTGTCTGGTACACATCAGTTACTATCTTGCTTTTTTTTTTTGAAAAAAAAAAAAAAATCAACCAAACAAACAAAAATAATAATAAGAATACATTTCTGGTTACTATCTGGTGCACACCAGTAACTGTCTTGCTTTTTTTCTAAAATAATAATGATGATAATAATTTTCAAGTTGCTATCTGGTGTGCATCAGTTACTACCTTGTTTAAAAAAATTTTACTTTCTGGTGCACACCAGTTACTATCTTGCTTTTTTTCTATAATAATAATAATAATAACAATAATTTTCTAGTTACTATCTGGTGTGCACCAGTTACTACCTTGTTAAAAAAATGTTACTATCTGGTGTGCTCCAGAAAGTAACCAGATTTTATTTTACTTTGTTGTCCCTTTAGGGGCTCCGTATAATGATAATAATTCTGGAAAGAAAAAAAATCCTTAGAACCAGACTAGTTCCTATATGCATTTGATCAAAAAAAAATCTTTTATGTTCCTGTTAAATAAAACACACATTTCCTTTTTCCATGAGTTCACTTAGCAGCTGTTGCTGTTCTTCATTAAGTACCTCTATTTGATGGAATTTGGTTCAATTTGAGTTTTATCTGACATTCCTTTTCCATATTGGCCTGCCCGGTCTTTATTTTGGCCCACTGTCGTGTTCAGCAGTGTTCAACTCATTGCAAACAATTAACAGCTCAAATGTTCCTGGCTCTCCCATTTAAAATAAACATAAAATATATGTTTTCAATCTGTGTTTTTAGTGGGGCTTCAGATTTGTAGGCACTTAATATTTTCTTACCCTGCCTTCAAGCAAGATGAGAAGACATCTATAGTTCATCATATTACATTAATGGATCTTTTTATTGTCTCCTAATACATTAACTGAAGGATAGTTATGGATATTTTGGTGCGATAGATCATCCAAAATGTTGAAATCTGGAATTTTAAATTTAAACTTTTTCGACCTAAGTTTCTTGAAAACTACCTGTTATTTTGTCACAGTAAAAGGTAAAAAAATGAAAAAAGATGATTTGTGTGGCTGTATAAACTGGTTTTCTCTTGTCAGAGGATTTGATTGTTTTGGAAGTGAGTCACAGAAAAGACTCTGAGAAAAAAAAAAAAAAAAAGAAAAACTGCAAAATCTTTGTCAGATTTAGCAGCTCTAAAGACCCACTCTGAATAAAATTTTGTTTTTAACACGTTCTTGTGGGATTTTCCTAATAATGGAGGACATATGAAGAAAATTAAAAGTACAATTGAAAATCTGAGTATTTCTACAGTGATGTGAGTCATAAGCAGACATAGAAATCTCATTTGAAGCTTGAAGCTACCATGGCAGACTGAAGGCTCTCTGCTTGCTTCATTCTGATGCATCCGCTTGTAGTCGACTACATCCATGTATGTCTTTGTTTTCCTCGTCCGAGGTCAAAACTGTGCGGCTGGACGGCTTCAATGTGCCTCGACATTTTTGTTCCCCCAGTAATGTTCGAATGAGAGTGAGGGGCTGTTAGCTAGCAGGAGTGAGTGTAAACATAGGAATCATGGGAAATGGAGTCAAGTTTACTCTGTGAGAACAGTCCCACCAACACCTCAGACGCAAATTTCTAATGAACTACTGCTGCAAGAAACTGTGTCCTAGAAAACGGCAAAGGTTTTAGATTTATGCCAAAAACTACATAATCATAACTAAAAGATACACTTTTACAATAGGTCAAAAGATTATTTTTATTTGAAAAAATTCTAAAACAAAAGGGATTTTTCAGTCATTTTTAAGATCCGATTCTGAATTGAGCATCTTTTCTATCCTTTTGGTAAAAGCTGATGGCCAGGTGTTAAACTGGACAGTACTTTCAACGGACATTTTGACACAAAGGCTGTTGCAGGATTCTTGGAAAAAAATACTTTTTGAGGAAGTTTCAGTGGTTGGGAATGTCCTGGACTTTATCCAGACAGAAAGACATACCCTGCATACGTTGAAAACAAAAGCAACGTTGTGCTTCTTTTTTTAAAATAATAATTGGATACAACATCCCAATTTCTTCTTTTTTTATTCTACTGCTTCATGGGCTTCTAAGTCTTTTTGTTTCGATTATTAACTTTATGAAAATGTTTATTTTCCTAAAAATGAAAACAAGTAGTTTTATTTGTGCCTGCAGAAATGTTTTGAAGGTTCTCACTGTTTGTCTGTCATTCTGCCAGTAAGTCGCCACTGTACTTATGAAATCCTTAATATTAGGTCTTATTTGTTTGGTTTGTTTTGTCTTGTCGCAGTTAAAGCTAAAGTGTGTAACAACTGATTTAAAGGCAAATGCTTAATTCATGCAGATTTTTTCTGGATTAAAATGCCCTCAGATGGCCATCTTTAACCTAATGCTAACCCGGGTATCAATCTCACTATAAGAAACCAAACCATGAAACCTCATGTTGAACCCTGTGTCGCACTGACTGACTTTTTAAGGTGACATGTCAGTAATTTTAAATTCTCATTTACTATGGTTGCATGAAACACAAAGATTTGCCATCATTTAGAAAAATACATTGAAAGGATGTCTTTTAAAATACATTGTACTCATTTATTTGATTATTTTAAATGCGCTTTTAAAAGTGAATCCAATCAGAAAATTGGTTTATATCATAACATTCTCAGTTTAAACCATTTTAATCATTATATTTTATATTTTTTTCTCCAAGAACTAAAGCATGTGATTGCAATATTTCTAAAACTTTTTAATCTTTTGGAAAGGAGCACATAAAAGTTTTACACATTTCACTTTTCCAAAAGTATAAGCAAAACTAAACCCTCCAACTTCTTTCACATCAAAATAAACAAGGAAAAGAAAATCCGAACCATGCGGAGACTCACCTCACAGACTGTAACAAAGTGTCCTCAAAGGTACAGAGAAGGATCAGAACTACCGGCACTAACATGGGCTGCGCCAAAATCTCAGTGTGCATCTTTAGATCCCACAGAAACTTGAAATATAGTAGCTTAAAGGAATTTCCCAAACCTTTTTTGCTCTTTAAACAGACCCGACAAGAGTGGAGAGCGGGAGAGCAAAGAAAAGGAGAGAAGGAGAAAAAGAGCAGCAGGCTGGCCTGAACTGGTTCATTCCCTTCAGAGTCCCACAGCCCTCTGCATTCAGAAAGCCTTTTACTTGGACCCTCAGATGCAGTCCCAGGCTGGAGCAGAAAAGGGAAAAAACAGCCAAATTGAAAAGTTGACTCACCAGTTTGACATGACATGTAATTTGAAGCAGACTATTTTTTTCAACTTTTTCCTTCTTTTTTTTTCTACAGATCCTGTACAGTATTTCTTTGGGTCTTATTAAAGATAAACAAAACAGGTAAACATCAAAGTCCACTAAGGGCATCATTGTATCTGAAAAAATAGCTGTAAAAATATTTGCAAAGATAAAAATTATAAAACGCCTAATACATAAATTTGGATTGAACTTTTGTGTTTTTTCCAACTGAATAAATGTTACATATTGGCTACGGGACAAGAATTCAACGTACCACAGACAAGTTGAATTCAAATCAAATGTATATTATTATGCCCCAAGGGATGAGTATGGGTCAGACCTGGTTAATCCTTGGCTGAGATTCTTGCTGGAACAGCTGGAATTGCAGCAGAATGGATTCACTTTCCAGTGTTTCCACTTGCAGGTTCCAAGGCCGGGTAAATGCAGAGGGTTGAGTCAGAAGGGGCATCTGCTGTAAACCTAAAGCCAAATCCCATGTGTGAATTATGAAGTGACTTACAGTGTTTTCCCCAATTTTTTTACTCATTGTAGTACAATCTCCTTCTGAAGAAACATTTTAAATATATTTTTTTAAAGTCCACCACAGTTTTCAAAGTTGCACTTTGCTCCAAATGAGATTTATAACTATATAGCTTCACAAATAAAGACTTAAAAACACATAAAATCCCAAATGTCTTTGTACACTGTAAGAACTAGGTTCTAGTAATAAGTTGTAAATGGTTATTAAAATGAATAAAAATCATTTTGCTTCACACTTTTAAAAAAAAAAAAAACTTGAGTTAAGACTCAAAAATCTTTATAAGTTCATATTTTAGAAAATGTTTATGCAACATTTTATTTCACTTTATTAAGAGTCCGACACTAATCACCTTTCATTGAAAAAGCATTCTTAACCCAAATCCATGATTCTGAATGATGAAGTCATTGAGGAGTAGTGTATTACAATCTAATTTAAGCTATTTATAAAGAATCAGCAGCGGTGTACCGTCAGGGCCTGCACAGCCTTCAGTGAAGGCCTAAAATGATCTAAAAAGAAGTATCTAAATCACAGGGAAATGTTTTTTTATTTATACGCATTTGTCCAAAAATATATTTTAGATCATTCCAAGTGTTCTGTCATCTTATTACAGTGGGTGAAGACTTGCATTTGTGGAGTTTGCTTTTGGAATATGTGCAAATGTAGACAATTCAGTCTATTTAAATGATCTATTTCCTGTATGATGAAATGATATTCATATATAACAGTATGGTGTTAGAAACATAAAATATTTAATTTTAACGATGATGGTGTTGGCGGAGAAAGACCGACAGCTCAGCTCTTAAGGCACAGACCACCACTGAGAATCAGTGATCTTGGACGTTGCAAATATTCGTAGTCTAATTTTTGGGAGCACATCGAGTACTGGGATACTTGTTACAACTCTAAGACTACTGTTGATGACATGGGTACTTCTGTTAAAGTCATCAACTGGTGGTAAACTCTGGACTTGAAGACAGGGAAACGCTGTAGGGGTAGGGGAAGAATTTGGATTCATCAGTGATCTTTTATTTAGGGTTATGCCATTTTTAGGTAAGCTAAAAACAAACCCTATGTCGTTTTCATAGTTTCTGCAGAACGGAAACTGATAGCTTACAGCCCCCACAACCCCGACATAACATTACTGATACAGTCAAAATTGTGTGTAATATTGGTGCTATCTAGCCACACATTTGGAGCCAGATACCAGCTTGGAAGAGGAAAATGAGGATGTGCATCAATCTAGTCATTTACAAAGAGATGCATCAGAATTGGTTAGAGCATGGAGCTTATAACATGCCATAGTAGCTTCTACGTCACAACTATTCCCAACTGCCTTTTTGCATCTCCTTCATTCACAATAATTTGAATAAATACAATGCAAAATTAACCAGTAATTTATGTCCTCCAACATCAGATAAATGCCACAAAAACATTTAAACGCCTAAAACATTTTTTTCATCGGAGTAGGTCCATAAAAAGAATTACTTAGTAAAATGGAGAAGCCACCTTAAATCTTTGACAGTTTTTAATACATTTTTAGATTTTTAAGTTTGGATTCATGTTTTAAAAATAAGTGCTAGATTTTATGAAGATTTATTGGGATGGGCAAATGTGCAATAACGTTGTTTTCTCATTTGGTCCTAAAATGAGTTAAATGCATAAAAACTCAAATAGTTGGGCTGTTTAACATTACATTTTGAGTCATTTTAAGCCCCTTGAGCTTATTTTTTTCCCATTTTGAATGCTTCTTTCTAGATTTTGATATCTTATTATAGAAATCCTTGTTAAATAAAAATTACAGATGATTCTACTACTTTCTAGAGATTTTTTAAGTTAAAATCTTTACATAAGGCTATACTGGATAGAGGTTCAAACATAGGTGTTTGTCTGAAATGCTTCCGGCCAGGGACAAAATACATTTCGAGTCGTCGGGATGCAGATACAGGAAGAGCTCACGGTGTAACCATGGAAACGCCCGCGCGCCGCCGGAGCACGCGCTTGTCCTCTTGATGTGATTGCATACTGCGCGCTCCCGGCTCTCCCACACGAATCCAGCACACCAGAAAACACCTGGTTCATGGACAGGGCCAAACACGGCAGATAAGGGTTCCCCCCTCTAGTAAGTGAATTTCGGAATGTTTTCCGCTCCTAGAATTGTCGTGAGCGCGCGCGCGCGGGCGAGCGTTCACCGTCTTTGCTTGACGGATGCTCCTCGATGCTGCTGTTCGTTTGCTAGCTTGTTGACACTCCAGGACCTGGTGGAAATCCCATCCTTTACAGTAGGCCTTAATGGAATAACGTCGTGTGTTTGCAGTATTTTCACCTGGCCGGCCTGTGACGCCTCATATAATCTCTAGTATAACTTGTAGTCACCCACATTCACAAATATACATATGTATATACATCATTTTGGTGCCTAATAGCCGATTTGTCCCTTGTCGTTTCCATAGTAACCTTGGCTCCATACATGTCATGCTAGCAACTCTCATCATTCAGTATCAAAACATCCAATTAAGTGTTTTAATGCTAAAAAAGAACATGTAAATAGACATTTATTTCCCACAAAAACCCACATGTTTACTAGCATAACCCCAACACATTGAATATGTTATTTACAAATTTATTTATAAGCTATATGAATAGATTTAAATTGTTTATATTATTAATTGTAACAATTTAAGCATTTTGCAGCAAAAAATACAAACAAAAAAAGAAAAAGAAAAAAAAGAGTGAAGAACAAGATAACTGATTAATAATTTGAAGGTCAATTATTTTCTTTTCATAAAATACATTTCAAGCTACTTTACATATTGAATCAGCACAATATTTTATTCATTTTTGATATGTAAAAAAATCTTAATTTATTTTTGCATAGATTAGTTTATAATGAAGAAAAAACCCAGAAATATCTATTTACCTGTTTGTTAATGTTTCTGTTTGGATCCATAAGTGTGACCATGTTCAGAAGTTAAGTCCGTGATTATGTCAGAATTTTTTTGTTACTCACTACACAGCATTCATCATTTAGTTGAACTGTCAAAATCTAGTGCCCTAGTTATTTCCCAGAAGTCTCTGATTAAAACCAGTGTGCATCGGTGCTCACAAGAACACAATGCACTGTGCTTGAATGATTTTTCTTGTGGAAAAAAGTATTTTAATTCATCTTTTTATAAACCATCCAAGTTTCTTTCATCAGAACACAAAGGATTCTTCGTAAAATGTTCATATTTATAAGGTTTTTATTTCAGGAAATCAGTAGGTCAACATCAGTGGCATTGATGAGGCTTTTTTAGACGTCTTATGTCTTGTGCCTGAAGCTCTTTTTGTACCAGTTATCTCTCACAGTTTTTAAACTTGTACATTCTAGTTGTATTCATTTCTTGTTAGCTCTGTTGTGGCAGATGCTGTTTTTTTTTTCGGGTCAAGGGTTTTACAAGGAAAGGGACTGGACACCCCTGATCTAAAGATACAGTGGCTCTGAAGTGCAAATGACACCAACAAGTCACTCTATGCAAAAACATATTAAATATCAATATTAAAAAAGTAAAACAAATAAAAAAAAAAAATCCAGAAACTGAAATACAATCCAAAAAAAAGAAATAAAATAAAAATGAAAAACAACATTAATTTTCAGAAATTCAAATGAGATATTAAAAAAGGGTTGGTATTTTGGGACATAACTGATTGGATGGTGATGTTTGTTCACTTTTTAACCAGAAATGTTTTGGCAAGGCAAAAGTTTGGTGATTGTTCAATCAACTCCTTACCACAGTTTGGGCAAAATATCTCACTGCTTTCCCTTTTCTCCAAAACTCAAACGTTATCATCCAATCAGCGATGTCCTATATTATCCACCTTTTCCAGTTTGTTTCTTTTAAATATTTCATTTGGATTTCTGGAAATTACTTTTGTTTTCCGAAATGTTATTATCTTTTTTTGTGTTTTGGTTTCTGGATTTTTTTTTTTTTCGATTTCTAAAATGTATTGTTATTTCTCTATGGTTTGTTGTGCTTTATCTGTCATTGTGATTTTTAATATGTTTTTCCTTTAGGGAATTTTTTGAGATAGTTATCACTTTACACTTTAATGCATGATAAGTTCTATCCATCAATTTGCCTTCTACTTTCTTTAGCTAAACTTACGTAACTTTTGTAGTTTATCTGGTAACATTTCAGGTGTTTAAAATGCTGCAACATGGTATGTTTGTCCAAAAGGGAATTTTGCTACTTTAGAAACATGAGTCGGATAAACTCTCTGCAAACTCTGAATGTAAATGTCTTTTGTCAGTGCCATTTTGCATTTTTTGTACTGTAATTAAGCTTTATTTTTAGATAATCTTACAGTGGTATGGAATATAAACTTTATAAGGACCTCTGTTCATTAAGATTTGCCCTCTATGAATAGAAAAAACAGGCAAATTAAGAGATTCCTACACTATGAAAATATTAAGCAAAGGAGGAGAAACATCTCTTGGCTGTTGCCTTGATTTGTACATCTACATAAAACATAATTTCCTGATCCATAAAAAAATCAATAACAGCTTGAAAACTCGATAAACAAAACAAAAAAGAAAAATCCACAATATTCACCTTGCACGGTTCTCATAAACAATTTTTAGTACATATCCTTATATTTTGTCATAAATTCAACTGCCCTTTGTAAATATTTGGCTAAACAAACCCCAAAATGGCTCAAATGTTCTGTCAGTCGACATGTATTAAACTTTCTTCCCATTTCAGAGTGTTCTGCCGCAGTTCCTTTTAAGAATAAAACTCAGTCGGGGATGGTCTGAATAAGCAACTTACAGTTACAATTATTCTGCCCAGAGATCACATCATACTGGGTGAGGAACAGTTCTGTCTCTAAATGGGAAAGTAATTGCAGTCTTTGCCACCTATACTCCCACATAATAGCACTTAGTCTCTGCAATTTTGTTTTCACTCTTCCCCATGTCTTCATCTGCATATGTTAAGTGTAGCAATTATCCTGGGAAACTGCTTCTAAATACATGGACTTTAAAAAGGTGGATGGTTCCTCACATTGGTGAGAACTTTAAAGAAAAAGGAAAGTTTATTTATCTTTATCTTTATTTATTCAATTTATTTTTGTGCAAACAGGAATTCCACCTTGCTTTTGATATTTTCGTTGAATAAAGATTGACTTTTTTTGTCCACTGGTGCAGCTCTCATTCACTCTTTTTTGGCACTGCCATTTCTCAGTCTCCTCCTTTGTAGCACTCTGGCTCTTGCTTACCTGCTTCCTTCTGTATAAATTGTTTTTGGTGTCTCCACTGCAGCTTTGATGATGTTTCTGGGGAAGAACAAAGGGTCAGAAGGAGCTGCCTTGTGTCTTTGTAGATCTATAGAAATTATATGCCAGGGTGCAAGGAGAGGAACTGTGGTTTGGATGAGGATATCTGGTGTGACAGGAAAATACATGGAAGTTGTGCAGGACATACATGAGAGCTATGAGATGTTCTGTAGGTGTGCCAAAATATTTCAGGGTGATTAGACTCCTTCCGATTTGCTGTGGTGATGGACAGACTGACAGATGAGGTAAGACCATATTGTTTGCAGATGACATTATGCTCTATAGTGAGAACAGGTGGAGGAACATCTAGAGATGTGGAAGTTTACTCTGGAAATGAGAGGAATGAAGGTCAGCCACAGTAAGACAGAGTATCTGTGTGTAAATGAGATAGACTCAAGTGAAACAGTAAAGTTACAGGGACCAGCGGTGAAGAAGAAGGTTGAGAACTTAAAAGTACTTGATCAACAGTCCAGACTCCAGAGCAACCTGATTATGTCCAGGTGGGTTGGAATAAGTGGAAAAAGGTTTCAGGTGTGTGTGTGACAAAATAGTTTTTGCAAGAAACCAATTATATTGATAAAAGGACTACTAAGGTTTGATCTACCAGGAAAGAGGCCTTAAAGAAGATCAAAGAGAAGGTTTCTAGATGTACTCAAGGAGGACATGAGGGTGGGTTCGATGGAGACGAATGAATCACTGTGATGACCCCTAAAGAGGAGTATCTACTGCAGTGATATTCCTTCACTTTCTAGTCAAGCCCTCAAATCTGATTATTCTTCTGAACTCATCCAAGCTCTAGCCAAAACCCATATTTTGCTAGTCATGTGTCTATCCATGACCATGGTTCAGATTTAGTCCACATGTTGAGTCAAGAACAGATGTATCTACCTTAGTCCATCGAGACCAGGGATAGGCAACTACAGGCCTTTAGGGCCACATTTCTGCATGTTTTCCAACATACCCTGATCTGGGATATTCTAATTGGCTGGACACACCTGAACCAGGTAATCAGTCATGAATATGGCTTGGATATCTGGAAATTATGCAGACACTGCAGCCCTCGAGGCCTGGAGTTGCCTATCCCTGATCTACACTTATTCTGTTACATCCTTGCATGTTGCCACTCCCAGTTCTCTTAAAGGACTAGTAATGGGGTTGTGGGTCTTTTTCGGTGTTAACTGTATTTCACCTTATATTTGCCACTTCCAAATGTTTTGGCGTGTTTTGAGCAAGAAATATTGAAATAAAATGGCATTTTTGCAGCCAATCCATATGCAAATTTCCTCTTCCGGGGAAAAGCTCCGTTTTGGTCACGTGGTGCGTGTGACGTCACCAGGGTCAATATAGCAAGATGGCTTCTCCTTTGCGTGTCGGAGCTAGCGATGTCAGCGATATTTCAAGGTCCACAATTTTGTCTTCAGACTCAGATTGTTTGTTCTGAATTTGTTCTGAAAGTGACGCTGATTCAGAGGCGCCGGGTGTTTGTGGTTTAAGGACTTTAAAGCCCTATCAATTTGAGCTGGCAGCGCGTAAAGTAAGAGCTCACAATCTGGCAATGACACTGACAGTGACGCTGAGATGGCCGGTGAAAACGAAAACTGTCAGTTTATCAGAGCCATGCTCGAAGCTGGAAGACGTGGAGCATCTCGTGAAGCTTTATTTACAGAT
>NC_050532.1:5806625-5808561 GCF_002922805.2 Oryzias melastigma | reverse complement strand
TCGCCTTATATTTACCATTTCCAAATGTTTTGGCGTGTTTTGAGCAAGAAATATTGAAATAAAACGGCATTTTTGCAGCCAATCCATATGCAAATTTCCTCTTCCGGGGAAAAGCTCCGTTTTGGTCACGTGGTGCGTGTGACGTCACCAGGGTCAATATAGCAAGATGGCTTCTCCTTTGCGTGTCGGAGCTAGCGATGTCAGCGATATTTCAAGGTCCACAATTTTGTCTTCAGACTCAGATTGTGAAAACATTTGTTCTGAAAGTGATGCTGATCCAGAGGCGCTGTGTGTTTGTGGTTTGAGGACTGTAAAGCCCTATCAATTTGAGCCGGCAGTTCGTAAAGTAAGTGCTCACAATGACACTGACAGTGACGCTGAGAATGCCTATGAAAGCGAAAGCTGTCAGTTTATCAGAGCCATGCTCGAAGCTGGAAGACGTGGAGCATCTCGTGAAGCTTTATTTACAGATCGGTTTTAAAAACAAAGAAATTCTGAACCTTTTGGCGACTCGAAATCAAATCATCATCAATGAAGCTGACTTTCCGGGTCGGTAATGCAGAGTTTCATATGCAAAATAAAGAGCAGGACCGTCCGCCACTTTATTATTTATTTATTCACTTATTTATTCACTTTATTCACATACCCGGAAGCTCTTTCACCACCTTACTGCATGTCTCTGACATGCGCAGAAAAAAAAGGAGAATGTAAACAGTTCTCCGTACGCCCCCTTCTCCACATGAATCGTCCCGTTTCAACACACAACAACAACAGGGGATGACAACAGTCTGTCACGTTAGCTAAGTACACTGAAAATTCCGAAAACGATTCCTCTTCAGATGAAAGCATCACACAGAAATGAATGAGATCTGATCTTTCACAGAGGAAGAAATGACTGGTGGACAGCTGCGAGTGTCGATGGTTTCATCAACGGATCTACAGAGATCCTGCAAGCCACCATCAATGATTAATAAACTGCAAATCAAACAAAGAAACTTCCAAACATGTGCAATGTTTTAAACATTCAGTTTACCTGTTGAAATCAGAAGCTTTTCACAGTTTAGTCGGTCTGGTTCTGCTCACAGCGTTCATTCACGATAGGCTTATTTCGATTGTAAATCTCGTAAATTTACAACTTTAAAAATCATAATTTATTTATTTATTTATTTTTTTGGTGGCCCTAATACTCCGTCGTACCATGACACCGATGTTTATAGAATTCAATTTTGCCGCAGCGCACACACATACATGTATCTGCAGACATCCTGGGTCCGCCTGCATACTGCCGCTGGCGCTGTCTTACCCACATGACGTCAACGTGTCACGTGACCCGAATCGAGCTGTTTCTGAAGCAGGGCGAAATGCGAGTGTGATTTGTCGTTAATTTTGTCAAATTTTACAAAAATCTGCGTTTGTCAACGCTAGTTATTTGTTATTTTTGATACATTAGAACATATGGAATATATCTGGATACTTATTTTAGCTTTGTCCCAGGACATTACTAACCCTTTAAGCTATGTTCACACTGGGCATGTGACGCTCGTTCAAGAAAGCGCTTTAAGTGTGTTGAGTATATGGTGTTTACACTGGACTGCTGCTACCCGATACAGGTGCACGTCCATCACCTACAGTTGGAAGAGGCTTGGTGCGAAATGTCAAAATCTTGCAAATCTTTTCTCTCACAGCTCTATTTTGATACATGAAAAACTTGGTGTCATATAATTCCGGTTGAGCACAAATCACATGTATTTATTTCTCCTCCATGATCAATTTTCAAATGGTTGGCACTTTTGTGACTTATAAGGGACACCATCCATGCATCACTGCCAAATTCGAGTCCCTGATTGGTCAAAGTTAAGCCTTTGAACTTTAACTCTTTGAACTTTCAAACCTTTGAAGGTTCAAAGGTTGGTTGAACAAAAGTTCAGACAAGTTT
>NC_050532.1:5799271-5806211 GCF_002922805.2 Oryzias melastigma | reverse complement strand
AAAGCGCTTTAAGTGTGTTGAGTATATGGTGTTTACACTGGACTGCTGCTACCCGATACAGGTGCACGTCCATCACCTACAGTTGGAAGAGGCTTGGTGCAAAATGTCAAAATCTTGCAAATCTTTTCTCTCACAGCTCTATTTTGATACATGAAAAACTTGGTGTCATATAATTCCGGTTGAGCACAAATCACAATTTATTTCTCCTCCATGATCAATTTTCAAATGGTTGGCACTTTTGTGACTTATAAGGGACACCATCCATGCATCACTGCCAAATTCAAGTCACTGATTGGTCAAAGTTAAGCCTTTGAACTTTAACTCTTTGAACTTTCAAACCTTTGAAGGTTCAAAGTTTGGTTGAACAAAAGTTCAGACAAGTTTTTAATGTGTGGTCAATTGCTTCAAGTTTTTCTTAGCATGAACACAAGGGTTTTGAACGCGAAAGCTTGAAACGCGCATACAAAGTTAACGTTTACATAGACTTTCTGTTGGAAGTGACTGCTTGAAGGTGTGTTTATCACCATCAAGATTATCTAAGTATTACTTTTCTTCTTACAGTATGAGATTCATCTCACTTTACAACTTTCCTCTGTCCTCAGTGAAATTCTCAAAGTTGCCTTTTCAGTTTCTTTGCTCACTACTGGGCATGATTGTAGAGAACTTCAAATTAGAAAAAACTTTTTTTGTGGTATTACGGAGAGTTTACTCCTCTGTCACCCCCACTCATGAGTCCAGATTTACTCTCAGTATCCTCTCTGGTATTTTTCCAGTCTCTAGTTCTTCTGAGAGAGAAAGAGAGGTCGTGGTCCAATCTATCATTCTGTCTTTCATCCTCAGTCATATCAATTAATGATCCTTACTTACCTGTTGTTGCATTCTGATGGTTTTTAAGGTACAGAATAAAAACCATTGAACATTTTTTTATTGAGGATAATCTGCACTGTTTGACAATACCATATACAGTGTGTTAAAGGTCATAGATGGAGCTTGAAGACGAGCAACATTTTAACTAGTGCTAGTGAAGCTGTCTGTGTATATAGTCAACCTGCGTTGATCTTCATTTGCAAAGTTTAAAGAGAGAAAGCTATAAAACTTAACTAATCCTCGGACATTTTGTGTCTGTGCCTTTGTCATGTGATCACTGGGAACATAAAGCCACCAAATTGCATTCTCTGTGACTGCTGTTGTTGCCGCAGGACTTCCAGGCCTTTGGGACATTCTCAAATCTTCAGTCTTTCTCTGGTTGGTCCTCCACCTCCGTGACCTTGGGATGAACGCACCAATGAGGAGCCTCACAGTGAGTCTGCTGGTCCTTATCCACCTCATCCTCTTCCTCCACACTCACTCACTCAGAGTGTGTCGCATATATGCCTTGATGTCAGATGTGGTGGGCATTCCTGTCTCTATGAGCGTACTGTAGATGTGGGTAGTGTACTGTACACCATATAAGCCATGATGTTGACTAACTGTTATGTGTTATTTACAGGGTATGCCTGATCGCATGTTATGTGCAGTGCTGGAGCAATTTCAGCTTTACTTTTCCCTTTGGTATGTGCGCTTTGTCTCCATTCAGAGTGTCATTTCTTCTTGTGTTCTTATGTTGAAACGGCCTGTAGAGTTTTTTTCTGCATAACACACCCTCACACAAACGCACATACAGATGTTGACGAGCTCAGGTAACACCAAGTCGCAACACTGTACAGCACATTCTACTGGCACCTTGGTGCTCAGTATCGTGAAGATCTTGAATGATCTTTTTGACATGGTAAGTTACTGGACTGTGAATACACTTGTTCTCCGTTCCATGTGTGCTGTGTTGTGTATCACGGTGGCCATTCAACAATGCAACCCATTCAGTATAAAAACTGCTCTGCTCTGGCAATTCAAGTCAGGGAAGTCTACTTCATGGAGTACACTGTCCATGTTGCTAAAGCTTGACTCTGCATTTGTTTAGATAAAGCCACTATTGATACACAGCTGTATCACTCTAGTAAAATTAAACATAGGTTAACCATGTGTTTGTACCGTATTTTCCACACTATAAGGAGCACCATCAAGAAATGGTCTGTTTTTGAACTTTTGTTATATACAGGGCGCACCGAACTACAAAGAGCATTTAGCGAGACAAAAGAATCAGAGATATTTCCATCAGTTGGTCAGACTTTTTTATCTGCCTACACAGTCATTTAGAACTTGTTTGTGACAGGCTTCAAGATGGCCACAGACTAAAAAACAGACTACTACCACTTAGACAAATATCACTTTAACTATGCTAACTAGGGGCATACGAATCACTTGTCACGGTTCGGCCGACACATGTACCGCAGATCCCCCCCCAAAATTCATGAACTGTACACCGTCTTTGTTTTAACATGCATCAAAGTAGCTTCTCCCGCCTTGTGTGGGAGGAAATTCTGTCAAAAAGTTTTCTCAAACTCGTCATGGAGGACTCGGATACTGACAGATCGGTTTTATTTATTTTGAAGAGCTCCATTTCTGGGTTTAGGTCTGCCACTGAGGAGCATTAGCCATGCAACGGCCGCTGCTCCTGCAACAGAGACATGCCATCAGGGGAAGGCAGTATGGCAAGCCAAAAGGATCAAAAATTGCCAGGAAAAGCGACCTTTGCAGTGCCTCACCTGCACATGTACTACGTATAATAATAATTATTTGAAATATTTAAATGTTCCCACAGGTAGTTTCAATACTAAAATTAATACAAAAAAAAAATAATGAAAGTTTAATTTAAACTTTTTCATTTAAGATTTAATCTGGACAGTGTGGGATGGGGTTGGGGCATGGGAAAAATTGCATATTAAGCATTCTTTTCTCTGAGTTTTTATAGATTTGGTCTCAAGACATGTAAATGTAATCAGAAATTACATGTTTTTACATTTTTGTTTATGTTCAACGTTCAAAGATGTGAGTGTGTATTTGTGCTTTGATGTATTTTATACATGTTTTATCAAATATATGTTTTAAAGCTTTTCAAAAAAGTAATTTTAGGCCTTTATCTTCTTGTTTTTTCCTATTGTTTTATTTTCACTTTCTACTGATCTGAAAAATGATCCGAACCGTGACCCTAAAACCGTGACACGATCCGAACTGTGAGTTTTGTGATCTGTTACACCCTTAGTACTAACCCCTGACCTTGTTCATTACATAGTACAACATATTCCGACATCACTACTTAATCGCTTTGTTACTCGTCACCAGTTGTTTGGAGTTCATAAGAACAACAGAGTGACATTTTGACAACACGCCGCGTACCTCTCAAAATTGCTTCGACATCAGTCACCAGAATTAAGAATTAAGGTGCTCCAGGTTATAAAGTGCACTGCCGTTTTCTGAAAAAGAAAAAAAAAATGGTGCGCACTATAGTCCAGAAAATACGGTACCTGTTTCCCATTATTAAAGAGGCTTTATTTCATTTTTGGAATATTAGTTCATATTAATGTGGCCATGTTTGTCAGAAAAAAGTACTGTGGATCTCAGCTAAAAGAAGCGTATCCTATAAATTTCTTTTCAAGAGATTACAGTCACCAGGATTGGAGTTTGAAAAAGTTGTAACACCACTGCCCCGGCTTGGATGTAGCCAGAGTGCTCCCTTCGTTTTGATTAAGATTTGGTCACTGTCGTTCACCTCCCCCACCTTTTTTAGATCCACTCTCTGTATAGCACTGCCAGCCCCAGCATGCTGAAGAGGAAACAGAGCTCACGAGTCGAGGCCCAGCCTATGACCGACTTTGGGCCAGATGAGACCCTTGCAGACAGTGCTGACATCTTCTGGATCAACAAACCAGTGAGACTCCTTCAAGTGTATCTTACAATGGAATATCACTCTTGAAATTGATTTATTTTTGTGGTTTCTCATTAATCGAGGGATATGTGTTCTAAAAAATGAAAATCTGTTAGTAGTCAGCTTTTTTTTTTTTTTTTAACAATTAATATAGATATACTAGGGTTGTAAAACCTCTCACTACACACATCATACACTTTTCTCAGACAGACCTTAGCATGTCTCTCAAAGCTCAAACCGTCATAGAAACAAAGTTCCCTAATGTAGAATGAAATGAAAGACACCTCTTTTGGGTGCATTTGCCAGTGCAGAACATTTTGTTGACATTTTTGGGTTTGTTGAGGAAAAAAACTAGCAAACATACAACACTGCACATACAATAGAAAAAACTCCAGCTAACTCCTAGGTCGCTAACGGCCTTAAGGTGAAGTACTACTGTTATTCATTTTAAATGCGGAAATTAGAACTTAATCATGGGTTTTACAGTAATATTGATTATTTTTTATTGTTGAATACTCACAGCTAATGAATACCTAAACTTCAGAAATCCCCTGGGCAATTAAATGAATCTGGTAGGGAAGATAATGGACTTGACTGTTGTCCAAAATACTTTTATTTTGGAAATTTAAGGTTCCACAGTGCAGTAAAAAGGAGACGCAGAGGAGCTTAACTAACTTGAAGTCCAGTGTAAATAGAATCTGCTGGCGTTGTTTATCACAACCAAGGTCAGCGCATCCATCTAACTGGAAATTTAAAAGGACTCCATGCTTCTCTTTGCTAACCAGCTTTATAGAGCTTTTGCTTCAATTTTTCATCAGAACGTGGTGTCTCCTCACACTGCCAAGAGTAACAATTCTTCATATAGAGCCTATGACATCACTATGATTCAGTAGTTAATATCTTTATCTGACCTACTGAAATAAATGATCATTTTCTAAATGTTGGGTTGTAGCGACTTTGCTCTGTTTAAATGACATTGCTGTTAGAGAGTCCATTCTGTGGAACATTTTGTCATTGTCTTCCTGTTGCAGTGGGTTCATTCTTTGCTGCGGGCCTGTGCTATCATCAGTGTCATATCTGTGTGTATGAACACCCCAAAGACCTTTGAGCACTACCCTCCTCTGCAGTATGTGACGTTTACACTGGACACTTTGCTCATGTTCCTCTACACCGCTGAGATGATCGCCAAGATGCACATCCGAGGAATCATCAAGGTACTGGCTATAGGGAGTCACTAATGTTTTATATACCGGTATTAATTCACTATTTTATAATAATGACATGTTATTAAAATATTCTTTAGAAAAAAAAAATGCAGGATGATTACAAAAGACTTGTGATAATGGTGGTACATTGTTTGCTGAAGGTGCAAAAAGACATATAGATGCCGTTGTTTGACATGTAGATAATATATAGGTGACATATGGATGCTTATATATACTGTATGAATTTCTGTAATGGCAGCATGATGCAAAAACTCAATGTATTAAAACTGTTTAGATTTCTAAATAAATAATTCACTTTAATTCAAATTTTTATATATATTTTTTTCTTTTTGGCTGGTTGGTTGTTTTTGTTGTATTTATTGTTTAATTATACAAGTTAAAGTAAAAAAATGTTACCAAAAACTAAATCTCATTCAAGTTTAATAACAAGTGGTATAAATAAATCCTTGTTAGATCCTTGTAAATGTGTAATTGCAATTCTTGGCACTTAAATTAACAGTAAATGGGGAAAAAAGATAAAAAAAAATATGTACTGAAGTCAAAGGGACTACATTTAGTCTATAAAAAAGAAGCCAAACTTTTTTTCCTTTTTTTTAATTTTAATTATTGCATCCAAAATTATTTCAGTGTTCCACTAACATATTGTATAAGCCTTAGCCACTACTGCTTTTATGGCTGTCTGTGAGCAACATTTTGGCAAACCTGTACGAGGGATGCAGGTTGCCCACACAAAACATCAAGGCCGTAGACTTGTCTGTGAGCCTGAAGAGTAAAAGTGTTCATGCACATTTTTTTCAATGGGAATTTTGCAAACAACAGACAAGGGTAAAGTAAGGGCAAAGAAGGTGAGAAGCAGGCGTGTCCTACAGATTTTCCTTTTTTTTAGGCCTTCTAATCCTGCAGACTAATCAAGGGGCTCATGAGTGCTGTTCCCGTGATATATGAACATAAGTCATTGCATGCATCCTATTAGAAATGAGGAAACAACACAATTAGAATGTAGATTTTGTGGACATCCTACCTGCATCCAACAGGCACATTCACATCTCCTGCAGTGCGTGCAGCATTTGCGTGGAGTCGGTAAGAGGCTAGTACTCGCAGCTTACTAACGACTAGAATGTGATGAAAGGTCAGCGTACGACAACATTACATGTACATAATTGGTGCGTGCAACTTACTTTAGCCTTACGACTACTTCATGATACATTTACCACATGCACAACAATCGTACGTTCCATTTTCATCAACCCAAAAAAACCCACAGCACCCCCACACTGGTACATGTGACTAAGGCTTAGGCATTGCACAACATACAACTATAAAAAACAAAAACATAAACAAAACTCATAACTTCTAAAGCATAACATTTATCCTCAAGACTATAAGTCATCATTTGACTTAAATCTGGCACTTTTAACGTTTTTTAATCATGTGAACATCAAAACAACATGAGCTACAGTGGTCACAATTATTCGAACATGAAATGAGGGTTTAAGCGCTGATCAAAGCCGGATGCAGAAGTGGAGAAGCTGGAATATTCCAGTCTGATCTAGATTTGTCATGTAACAGCGGCCTGATAATGTAAATGGCTCTCAGGATTACATTAGTCATCAGGTTAGTGACAATGTTGACTGAGTCTTTGAGTAGGCAGTCACTGCGGTCTGTCATCCGGAAAAGCAGACAGGTAGAATAATCACTATTATATGGAAGCATAAAGAGATGTAAGAAAAAAAAAAAACTTTGTACTTTCTTGAAGTATTGTTGCTTTTAGCTGTATGCGGCAGTCCTTCCCTTGCATATAACATTGATTCACTGCTACGTAGACTTGTATTGGAGTGTAATTGCATGCTTTTGTCCTTGTCTGTGGATGTCATCAAATGTAGTTATTTTCTGTAAAGTGCTTCAGAGTACA
>NC_050532.1:5758244-5799236 GCF_002922805.2 Oryzias melastigma | reverse complement strand
CTTAAGAGCTTGTTACACAGTCTTTCTGTCTTTGTACATGGTAATTAAGGATACGGATTTCTACTGGCCTCTTAGCTTTTTTGTTTGCTTGCACTGCCGGCGCTCATGTTGAAAACAGGTTTCTTTAACGTACTGTAGTTGTTCTACTTGTAGTTGTCAGTCTCAGTTCAGGGTACGACTATTTTGCGCTCTACTGCTTATGTTGATGCATCACCATGCCTCTGTTGAGGTTTACTAAAACACATGGTATCATGAGAAAAAGTTTGTGCCTGATTTTCAGAAAGTGATGGAAATACTTGTCTATAATACGAAAAAAACTAATGTATTGAAATTGGATCTTTTATGCCTTCTAGTATATTTTGAAGTTCTAAACTACTTTTAACTCTGATGCTGCATTCATACCAGGCATGTGTTGTGCATGCAATAGGGATGTAAAATAAGAAATTTTTATGGATTTATCCTGATGAATGTGATTTTAATCAAAGTTTTGTATATGTGACGGATAAATAAAAGTATTTGAATTTGAATTTGAATTAGATACGTATCAAAAAATCGATCCGGCAGTGGGAGTAACAGCAGTATCGATTAGGGATGTAAAAAATAGATTTAAAAATTGATCGAGCAACTTCAGCATAATTTAAAAACCACAGATATAAACAAGATTATATTGGTTATAAGGTATGAAATCAATCAAGGAGTAAACAATAGATTTCTGGCAAACTGCAGTTTTTCTTTCTGTTTTTTTTTTTTTCTACCGTCTTTGTCTTTATGTACATGTGATACAAACAAAAAGACATCCAACATAAGCAATTATTAGTTTTTCCTTTATAATCTTATTATCAACAAACGGTTGGCACCCATACATCACTATCAAATCAGAATGCCAGATTGGTCAAAGAATTACTAGTTTAACTTTCAACATGTTTTTAATGGCCACTTGCTTTGTACGTAGAGCCTCAAAATTGATTAAAAAACATGTGCATTGACGCATGACCACCAGAGTTTTGAACGCGTAAGCTTGAAACGCGAATATATATATGCGTGTTTACATAGACTTCACGCTGGAAGTGGTCGCTTGAACTTGCATTGCAGAGTCCAGAGTGAACATAGCAGAACTTTTACCTGAAAATCAAGCATTAATGAATGTGAAAAGTTCAAGTCCTTGGGAGTTGTTGGTATTTTTCTCATGATTTCTTTCTTTTTAGGGGGACAACTCTTATGTGAAAGACCGCTGGTGTATGTTTGATGGATTCATGGTGTTTTTCATCTGGGTCTCCTTGGTGCTGCAGGTGAATTGCCCCATTATTTGTAGAGTTCTCCAATCAAATGATTGATGGTTCAGTACCTCATGGGAACTTGTTGCAAAGCTAGACTCAGAAATGCTGCAATTGTGAGTTTTTCTAATGTATTTAATGTTTATATTAAATACCCACTGCAATGAAAATAATCTTTTTTTGTGTTTTTAACGTGTTATTTTAGCATTTTTCACATGAGAGGACTTATGCAAAAGAAAGTGTGATTAAAGCTGCGTTTCTGAGTCGCGTTGGATCAGAAAACCAGATGCTAGAAAAAGCTCAGGCTAACGACGTAGTTACTGAAATCTGCTGGCCGGCTCACGCTCAGGTGTGCGAGAAATGGTGAGCCTTCAGTCCGAGATAGCCTGAGGCTCAGAAGTATATGACTGGATTGATCCAATAATGGTTGTTGTAATTTTTGTACAGCTAAAGCTAGCTTGAGGGGATAAGCTAGCGCCTGAGCAAACAAAACAGAGCTCTTTGCGACGGGGAAGGGGGTGGGGTTGCTCCGACTTAACAGTCCTGCCCACAACCCAGAATTGTATTTCTAATGAGCTACTGCTGCTGTGCATAAAATATGTCTTAAAGGCATTTTGACTTTGACTAAAATCTTCATAATCATAATAAAAAGATCACTGTGAATTATTTTACAAAAGAAAAAAAAATTTTGGAGTGGGACTTTTGACTGGTTTATGAAATATTTAAAAGAGAAACCAGATTACGTGTAAAATTGCATTTTTATTGTGTCAAAGTCCATGACATGTCCATCTCTGTTTGTTTCAGGTGTTTGAAATAGCAAAGCTTGTAGATCAGATGTCGCCTTGGGGAATGCTGAGGATACCTCGAGCGCTGATAATGATCCGGGCCTTCAGGATCTACTTCCGCTTCGAGCTGCCCCGTTCACGCATCACCAACATTCTAAAGTGCGACACAACATTTAATGCTGGTGCTACCATTACTTCATAGATGATCCTCTAATAATAAGGCTCCTTCTTCTGCTTTGTAGGCGGTCCGGAGAACAGATCTGGAGCGTCTCCATCTTCCTGCTCTTCTTTCTTTTGCTTTATGGAATTTTGGGCGTTCAAATGTTCGGCCCATTCAACCATCACTGCGTTACAAACGACACACAAAAAGAGTAAGGATGACCTTTCACAACTTCCTTATAACACCCGAGGCGTCGCCGGTGATGCTTAGACCCAAAATCTTTAGCGTAACTTTTCAACAGTTGATCATGTTTACGGTTGAGAAATTAGAGTGAATCAAAGAACAGAAACATTAGAGCTCTGGTGTTAAAGGGTTAATTGTTTAAATTAATGAAAACATCTACTTTTGGATTTTTGAACATTTTAAATTACCATATGAACTCTTAAATGTAAAAGTTAAATTCTTAAAATTGTTTAGCTAACACTACAGTCAGTGTAGAGAATGTGCAGATTTTTAAGAATTTTTTTCTTGTCCCAAATATTAGCTAAAATATAGGGAAATAAGAAATGTTCAGAAGAGGCTTTTATGGTGAAAGCTGCTGCCAGCAGTTTCATTAATTTAATTAAAATTTCCACACATTGTTCAGTTTGTGTCAGCACATTAATCTTTCTTTACTCTTGCATGCCTAAGCAGTGTGCATCTTCCTACACACACAGATTAGTAGACTCCACAGGTTGAGATGCATTTAGTTTTGCTGAGCTCATAAAAAGTTTGATCAATATTTAACAGTGCTTTATCTTACCATTATTTTTTTTTAAATGCTTTTCTTGAAATGAAAATGTTTATCATGTGTTGCTGTTTTTTGGCATCCCTTTTCCACCAGGAATAGAAATATCCTTTCATAAAAAATGCTGATGTTTAATTTTTTTTTAAAGTCTGATAAAATGAGGTTTATCTGAGCTCACCACAATGTCTCTGATTGCCCTTTTGTGATAGGCCAATAAATTATCCCCTTCGAATTATGTAGCCCTTAATAAACAATCTGGATGAGTGTCTGGGCAGGCAATTTGAAGGCATTAGATTTCATTAGTGAAATTAAACTGCTCTTGGTAACACCTGTGGTTAGAAGACAAGGATACAGATTAGAAACATTTAACCTTATGTTACTTCTATTCTTTTTATTCTGAGTAATGCTTTCTCTAAGACACCACATTCCAAATGATCACGCAAACAATATTTTTCCATGATTTTTCTAAATTCACAATGCAAATGACAGTCAACATAATTTTGAAGTCACTAACTATTATACTATATTTAATGTTTTTGAACAAACCCCCTAAAAATTATATTTTGTCAAAAATAAAAACCTTCACATTAGGGGTGTGCCAAAATAATGAAACTGCAATATATCACAATATTTAGATTCTCAATGGGTTCTCACCAAGTATTGATCTCTTATTTTCATTTGAAGAGGCTGTAAAACGTTTAATATTTTTCATTCTTTGGTGAGACGTTCCTTTGGAAGTAGATAGGGAGTGCGCGTTTCAAGACTGTTTCTGTTGTTTACAACAATTTTGCACTAAGTAGTGGCACTGCTGTTAATATTTGCTATTGTTAACTCTGATAATTCACAGATAATTCAAGTTCACATGAGTCATGTATAGCATCGTATCGGGAGGTACCTAGTGATTCCCAGCTCTACTTCAAATGCACTTTTTCCACATTCTTACCTACAACAGAGTTCTACAACATTTTAATTGATTCTAAAGAACAGAAAACTGCCATTTGTTGAATTTGCTGCATAAGGAGGTCATATTTACTCAAATCAAAAACTATTCCAAACATAAACATCTTATTAGGTCAAGTTACATTTGAACACAAGACCCTTATTTTGTCACAATTCTTGCTTTCTTCTAACTTCTGAGTTTTTGGAGAGTTTCTGCTCAAGTTTTTTCCAGGACGTCAGAATAGAGCCCTAAGACTCAATACAATCAACCAGTTTAACTGAAAAACAAACAATTTGATCTTCTTCACACTTAAATACAATTTGCATAATAATGTGGAACATCCAGTAGAAATAACCATTTTTAATCTTTTTACTGTTTTAATAGCCATGTAACATGGAACAGTTTGGCTATCCCTGACACACACTGCTCCCCTGATGGTGAGGGTTACCAGTGTCCTCATGGCTTCAAGTGCATGGATCTGGAGGAGCTGGGGCTCAGCCGGCAGGAGCTCGGTTACAGCGGCTTTAATGAACTAGGTAAACTTTTTCTTTTACATTTTTCAGGCACATTTAAATAGAACCAGTGAAGAGTTGATGCTATATGTATTTCTGGAGAGAAAAAAAAACTTTTGAAATAACTTTTCTGGAAATTTTCAACAATACTTTTCAACAAAACAAACAACATCTAGCTGTCAAATGTCATGACTGAAAAAAAGAGAATTGTCACCTTTCTTAAGACAATTTGGCAGCATATCTTGACTTGGCATTGCAGGCTCTTGCCGAATCCTAACTAAGCCACCACACTTTTTACTTGAATTTAAACCAGGGGTGTCAAACTCAGTTTGGTTTGGGGGTCAGACCGGTGACATAATAGCAAAATGACCTAAGGTCAACTTGTTATCTCTAGCTTTGTTTTTGTTTTGTTTTTTCTCTCAGTTGGAAAAAATGCCTCAACTAAATAATAACTAATAATTATCACTTATTATTACCCAATCATTCAAGAAGTCCAATGACTTTCAATAAAAATGAATTTCACTTTTAAAAAATAGTAATTTCAATTTTATACAGACTAAATATTTTACATCTGACATTGAGGCAATCCTGATAGTAAACTCAATAGGGGGCTACGGAAAAAAAATTAAACACCTTGCCTAAAATACAAAGCTGAATATGGCCGTTAAAGATGCTAGAGCAGTTAGCTTAAAATGTTAAAGTTGAAAGCTTACTAAAATATTAGCTAAATGTCAAATTAGCCAAAAAGCTGGAAATATGTCTTATGCTAAAATGTAAGCTTAACTCCAAATTTGCCTAAAGAAATGGAAACCTGTCTAAACTCGCCAAAAACAGCTGGCATAATACTAAAATGTTTGCTTAACTCCAAATTAGCCAAAAAAAACTAGAAACGTCTAAATTAGAAAAAAAAAAAAAAAAAACAGCTGACATAATCTTAAAATGTTAGCTTAACTCCAAATTTGACCAAAAAAACTAGAAATGTTTCAAAATTAGCCAAAGTGTGCCAGCATGTTGTTCAAATAAAAGCTGCATGCTAGATTTAACCTAAAAACCCAGTGGTTTTTGAACATAAAAACGTTTGAATGGTGTCTCTAGCTAAAAGTATATGCGGAAGTTCCCTAAGTTTCAAAGTGCGCAAAGTTTTGAAGGATTTAAGCAATTTCTCATTCATTTCCTATGGGGCATATTTGCCTCAAAAACTATGAAGTTTATGAATACCTAAAGTACAAGCAGTAATGTACTCAACAAGCTGAACGTTTTGATTTAAAGTTTTCTGGCATCAAAATTGCTGAATGTGTGTGAGTTTTTACGTGTCTATAAATGTACGGAACAGAGCAAAACAAAAACTTTACAAACGCAAAAATATTTTTTGAAAGCAAAAAAAAGTTTGCAAGCGCAAAAAATGTTTTTTGAAAGCAAAAAAAAAGTTCTTGAAAGCAAATCTTAAATATTTTCATTTGCAAATTATTAAGTTTTATACTTAACACTTTAAATTTTGTTTGCAATTTAGAAAATGTTGTTCTCAAAACTGTGACTGTTGCTTTCAATATGGTGGGACAAAAGTCACTCCCTAAAAAAAGACTTAACGCACAAATGCTCAAAATGTGATATGTAATACCACACTCTGTTAGCTACACCAAGAAAAATCAGTTTTATGCACATGCATGTGAGGAAAGTTTCAGTAAATGATCTGCATCTTCCTGTGTTTTTCTTCAGGTACAAGTATCTTCACTGTGTACGAGGCTGCATCTCAGGAGGGCTGGGTGTTTCTCATGTACAGAGCCATTGACAGTTTCCCTCGCTGGCGCTCATACTTCTACTTCATCACTCTGATTTTCTTTTTGGCGTGGCTTGTTAAGGTACAGGTTTCTGTCTCTTCTCACCTTTCATTTATTTGCAGAATACTCACCAGCTGATGAATAAAAATATATGATTCTTCAGCAGAAATGACTCCTCACAGCATTGTTTGTTTTCTCCCTCAGAATGTGTTCATTGCCGTTATCATTGAGACATTTGCTGAGATCAGAGTGCAGTTTCAACAGATGTGGGGGTCGAGGAGCAGCACCACATCTACAGCTACAACACAGGTCGGATGCACCGTTCTGCATGCAGGGGTTTAAACAAAAATGAAATGACTGCTCTTCTCATCTTTATTTACACAGAAGTTTGTATCATCAGCTTTTTCAAAGAGTAATTTAAATGTCTTTTTTTTTAAGATACACCAATTTAGGGCATTTTAAGGACATTTTCATAAAAAAAAAAAAAAAAAAAAAAAAAAAAAAAAAAAAACTTTCTTTTTAGGGTGGTTTTGTGATTAGTGCTGTCATGCGATACATTTTTTGTGCAATTAATTGGTTGTAACCTGTAATTAATTAATCAAATGAATCAATTTTAATCGCAAGGATTTTAAAACTTACATTTTATAGTTTCCTTTAGTCTATTTGGTGAATTTGATTATTTTAAATATTGGAATGAAGCAGAAAAAAATAGAGAAGAGATTTTAAGAAGGAAGAAGTGAAACACAGTGGAGGATTTTAACTATTTAGACTTTGGTCTTTGTTGTTTTTTTAAATAAAGTTTTGCTTCATCATCTTGACAAAAATGAGCGGTGACCCTGATTATCATGATGAACACCTTTCTCAAAAAAGGAGCCAAAGCGGAGTGCACTTTGTGCGCGCTTCGAGGTGAAGCTGTTACCATGACACCGGGTATTAAACAGT
Organism: Oryzias melastigma; assembly: GCF_002922805.2. NCBI lineage: Eukaryota > Metazoa > Chordata > Actinopteri > Beloniformes > Adrianichthyidae > Oryzias > Oryzias melastigma. Next base: position 5,792,058 of record NC_050532.1, on the reverse strand, counting down.
CTGCTTTTGTAAAAGAAACAAATTAAACTTAAAACTATACCAAGACTAATGTTCTAATAATCTATTAATATTTATATTTTTCCTAAATGACCATGGTATGAGATGGATAAAATACTCCTCCAGGTTTGGATAACACAGGAGTAACCATCCAATGCAAAAATGAAATTAACATGATTTAAAAAATAACACGCTAAAATATCTTTAATAATTGATCACAATTAATGCAATAACTTGACAGCTCTATTTGTTTGATATTTATCACTTTATATATAGACCAAAGTTTATCCTATAAAGATTCACACTCAGTTATAAGAGCAAGCTTTGACACTCCAATCACCTTAAACACATTAGCAATTAGAGATGTTTATTATTGATTTGAGATTATGACCTGACATTTTGAAGATAAGAGACCTGAGAGTTATTTTTTATGATGAAAAGTCTCAAGAACACTTTACTTTTATTTTTTTCCAATCCACAAACACAACAATCAAACGCTTAATGCCAAAGTGATGTCGTCAGTAAGCTTGTTGTTGTCATGTATACCAAAAGTCTGTTGTAAAAGCTGCTGTTTATTGGATGCATCACAACATTTATGACTTCTTTAAACATCCAGTTTGCTTGAGTGCTGTAGAAATAGCTTTTTAAGCGGGATAAAGTTTTTATTGCTGACATTTACTCAGATGTGACCAATGTACCTTAGCAAATAGTACAACATAAGAACTTTGTTGCTTTTGTCTCAATCTCAACAGACTGTTATAACCTTGGAGGGCTATTAGTTTATATTTCTTAAACAGAATTAATCGTGGGCCTATTTTTTTAACAGTGTTTTTTTATCTTGGATGAAGGGAAACAAATAGACATAATACCTAAATGTCAATCAAAGAGACTCATAATCTGTTTTTCATCCTCCCCAGAGTTGAAGCTTGGGTTTAAAACGGCCCTCAGAGACACAACCCATGCCACATTCTGTACTCCTTGAACTCACCTCATTGTCTTTCACTCATTAAGGCTTAAATGGAGCTTAATTAAAGATTAGGCTATGAAATCTTTTACCCTTATTGGAGGAGAAAGTTTGACTTTCTTTGTGTCTTTGTGTCATTTTTATGTGGTTGTCTGGATGCATGAACTTGATATTCTGTCCAGTCTTTGACAAAGTAGAAATGAAGTATTGTTTGCAACCCTGACATGGATAATATAAAGTATATTTGAGGCTTCACTCTTAATAAATACTGTTCAGGACTTGGTTGCTTTATAGTTAAAATTGGTTCAGTTGTGACCTTATAAAAAGGAATATATTTCTATAATTGGCCTTTTAACTACTGATTTTCTTTATTGTCCTCTTTTAGAGGTATTTTGGGTCGTGAAATATTAAAGTTTAAACTTGTAAAAGTGTCAAAAGCTGCTGGTGTATTCTAAGGATACATTAACATTTGCAATAATTTGTGTATTAAAAAAGACTTTGCTGTTTTCCTTTCTGGTGTTCAGTCCTTAGGCTTACATTCTGTGTTTAGCAGCCTGTTAGTGTGTGTGGGCACCAATCTGGGTATTCTTTGCCTGAAGCTGCTTTTTTTCTGTGGTCACAGATGTTTTCTGATGATGTAGCCATAGGGTTATTTTTTGTGTTTTTCTTTCTGGTACTTTGAATGATATGTGTGTTTGTGTGCGTTCTCCCACTGACGCGCTGCCCCTGTGCCACAGATGTTCCATGAAGACGCCGCTGGGGGATGGCAGCTTGTAGCTGTGGACGTCAACAAACCACATGGTCGAGCGCCTGCTTGCCTTCAGGTAAACAAACCAAGAAACGAATATGATGGTGTGAAGTGCTGTTTTCCCTGTCTGATGGGCAAATGTATAATTCCACCTCTGTGCACTAAGAAAGAAGCAGTGAACATCTAGCTCACTGTAACACCTCGTTGTTTTCATATGTGTATAGTATTAGTATACAGTGATGAAAGGGGTGAACTTTAGAAGACAAAAGCTTTGTAGCATCGACCCCAATGGTGTAATCCAAATAGTTTTTTTAATGTTTAGCTGAGTAAATTTGGAATCCACGTCTCCAAGAGGATGGACAACTGTCCACATTCCCTTGAGGAGTTTTTACTGCCCTGAGCCGTGAAGAAGCAAAGACACCCCGCTCAAAGGGATAGAGGGGAAGCAAGTGTGCTAGGGTGAAATGAAAAAATGCGAAGATGCTGTATTCTCACATAAGCTCTCAGAGTATGAAGAAAAAAATGTGGATGGAGGGATAACCAGAGGGATAAACAGGTCTGCCTTCCTACTGAGCCCTGAGCGTTACATCAAACAGTAAAAGGTTTCTTTCTCTGACGCATCCTCTTGTACCGTAAAGCTACTATTAACTGTTTGTGTGTTAGCAAGACTATGTCTGTCAAAAAAAGAAGCAAATGACTAATACAGCAGCATAGGTCATGTGTAGAACTTCAGGGGTCCTTAGGAAATTATTTTTAAAAGGCTTTCTTTAAAACGGCTACACTGGTGTTTAAAGTGCTCTTTGTAATTTATCAGTTGTATCACAATTAGAGACTTTTGTAAATGTGATAAAGTAGTGAATTAGTGGTTGGTTCTAAATCTGAAGGGAGTAATCAACATGTGCCGTATGTCTTAGCCACATGCACCCATATTGAGGTTGACCCTTTTAAATGCTGTGGGCTTTTGGTATGTCCTTGTCTGTAAAGGATCGTAAATAGGTTTGTCTGCATCTTAAACTACATTCACTCCAGACATGTGAACCCACGTTCTTGAACGTCTATTTAGCTGTTTCTGTTCACACTGGACAAGCAGGGTGGGGCTACTTCTTCTTATTATTTTTCTAATGTTTACTAGCAAATGTCCACCACCTACAGTTGGAGCAGACTGTCAAAATGTCAAAGTGGTACAAATCTCGTGAATCTTTCTCCAGGCTTTTTCTATCACAGCTCTATTCCGATATCACCACTGCATTTACTAGAGGTGAAAATAAAGAATGGTGCTGTCCATTTGGTGAAAATTTAAATCACTATAAATAGCAAACTAACAAAAAAAAGTAAAAACATTCAGAAATAACTTACAATAAGTTACTCAGGTCCTGTCTCATAATGTAACAATAATAAAAAAGCATAAAACATACTTTTTTATCTTAATGGTTGTGAATTTCTTTGAAATATTCAGGATATTTTTTGAGACGCATCCTACCCTCTTCATGTAGGTATGACATACCACAAATCTATTACTTTTGGTTTTTAAACCAACATAAGTACAATACTATTTCAATTTGGCCTATTTTCTTTGTGCAATATTTTTTAGTAAATCATTTTTTTGAGGTAATGCTAAAATATGTTTTAAAAAGCTATTTAAACTGCTGTTTGTTAAATACACATTCTTTTTAGATATATTGGAAATGTTTTAGTATTTCTTTACATTAAGGTTTGCATTATAGTTGGAAGTGTCTGGATAGCTCAGTTGGTTGGGTGTAGGACCTGGATTCGGTTCCCAGGGCGGAAAATGAGCTAAAATCCAGTGAGGGTTCTTAGATAAGATCCTTTGCGCTGCTGCCTAACTGGGTCTCCCTTGAAAATACAGGATTGTGTCAGGAGGGGCATCCGGTGCAAAAACTCTGCCTCACCACCTGTGCGAATCAATTAAAGCTAATTCACTGTCGTGATCCCTGGCGGGACAGGCCGAAGGGTGAACGACAGCAGAGTTTGCATTATAGTTGGTGATGGGACAGTTGTTAAGGAGAACTTTTTGAACTGGCACTTCATGTCATAAACGTTGCTGGCCCCTAGTATAGTTAATCAACCTTGTGTATTTAAGTGTCTGGTTTTCAGTTCTTTAGTGTTGAAACCCGCTCTGATCTGTCACTGGGTTGTTTCGCCATGGTTTTGGTCAATTTATTAAACATTTTAAGTTCCTGCCATCAAGCCTGGTGTCCTGCTTTTGGGTTCTACAACAACACGCCCTGGCAGTTTATTTATTTACCAATTTAAATTGCATAAAGATTTAAATAGTAAAATAGTAAGTTGCTAAATGAAAAACTAACAAGAAAAAAAAAACATTTTTTTGTTGAAAACAATTATGCTAATTTCTAAAATGTAAAATCTCTCCATGCATTTCAAACCCAATAATGCAATTTCTAAGTGAAAATGACTGAAAGTGACAATATTTTACATCTGAAATTGACTTTGCATGCAATAATCTAAATAAATAGTAATAACTGTCACGACCCTCCACTCAGCTAATGTTCAGTCCCTGTAAAATCACTTGAGAAAAGCCTTTTTTTTCTTCACTTGTTCGTCTGGTTTGAGGGCAGCTGTGCCGAGTGAACAGGCAGGTAGAGTGAAGATAGGCAGTGCAGATCAAGTCTGGAGGACCATCTGGAAGTTGTGGGGAGTGAAGTTGTGGGGAGTGAAGTGTGAGTTTCTGTTCCGCTCTGTCTAGCTCCAGAGTAATTGGCCCTCAAATGATTAAAGTGTTTCAGGGCTGGCAGGTGGGTGCTTTCCACAGACAGGTTCCCTGCACTTGTCCTTCCTTTTGCTAAACCATCCATACTTATCTGATGGGTTTTCTTTTCTTTTTTTTAAACCACCTAAACGTTTCTGGTGCGATGTGCGTGTTTCTAGCTGTGAAGCCAGACAGTCTGCTTGTCGATGCCTGTATTTGTGCGTGTTTTGCAGTCTGGATCTGTCCGTGTCCAACTAGCCGCAGCATTTGGAGATAACACATAATTGATTAACCACCTGCTCTCTTTGGAGCAGAGAGGAAGTGGCAGCTTCCACTCCGGAGGGGCTTCAAACCAAAATAGCCCTCAAAGCAGGAAGCTCCACCACCTTTCTTTTCCACTCTGACAGTTTCTTAGTTGTTGTTTTTGCTGTCATTCTTTTTTTTAAATCTACACAGGGAACCTATAATTTTTGCGTAGCTTTATTTTGTACTTTCTCTCAGTTTGAGATTATAGGTGTGATTTATAAATCACTTTTTAAAAGTATTACTGCTGCCAAAAAAAAAAGCTAAAGAAAATATGTGTTTTTACATTTGTTTTGTCATGTTCACCAGTCATGTATTTTACTGCATCACATCACTAGGAGCATTTTTTTTCCAGTGGAAAATTTGCTGTAAAGGAAAACTACTACTTTTTTTATCATTTAGTTCAGAGGTTATTCAAACTTTTTACAAATAGGACTAAAATTGGAGCAGTGAAAATGTGACGGCCAACCATTCAGCTTGCATTCTTTGAACCTTCATAATAACATCAAATGCAAATTACTATTTACTGAAATGCTTATTGCAAGAAGATACTTTTGATTTCGTCACAAAAAAGGGGAATACATCTAAATAAATGTTTACCAAAATTACTGTGAATTCTATATTTGAGGACTAGAGTTAAAATAAAGGAAAATCTGAAAAAAACCTTTTTGTCATTATTAATGAACTGTTACATATTATTCACTTTTAAATGTATGTCATGTGAACAGAAAAAAACAAATAAACCACTGTGGGTTTTGATCACAGAAACAGAATATTCTGTTCTTTTCGTTTGGTCTTAAAGGCTCTGAAGGTAACCACTGATTGTTGCCACAGCTTTACAATGGCTCATAATGTCATTTAGTTAGTTACAAACAATAAATCGCACACACAGTTTCTTAGAAAGTCTTGGAGGATCGCATATTATTGATTTTATTAGCATGCAAGTCGGTGAAAATGTGAACACAGACTGCGTTTGGCCTATGGGCCACACTTTGGACATGCCTCGTTTAGATTCTTGAAACTCATAACATTTTTTATTTTTTTTTTTATTTTGGTTAATTAGATTTAGCCATTAGTACTTGTAACAGGAACATGTAGGGGATATCTCTTATTTTAAGTGTCCAAATGATACATTTTTACCTTGTTCTTTTACTGATCATCTACAATGTTCAGCTATATACAGGTGGTGGTTTTGTTTTGTTCAATGGTTGAAGAGTGGTAGAAGAAGGTTAATGAAGTTTCCTTACGGATTTAGTCTTCTCATTAACCCTCAATTTCCCCTATGACATACACGCACTGCTGACAGTCTTTGTATAAACCCCTCAACTGCCTCCTACTGAAATAAAGGATGTCCTTAAAATTAAAACAAAAAATCCCCAAATAAAAAAGAAGAACTGGTGTGCAGTTTAAGAATAAATAACCATCTTGCATCATTAAAAATAGCAAACAGCGGATGCGTCTTAGTCTGTCGTCTGCCTCTAGAGATACAAAAACAGAGGCTGATATCCCACTAACTCACTGGGGGGTTACTGAGGTCAAGTGAATTGAACCGTTTTTACTTATCCCTCATAAGCCAGAGGTTATTGATTTTCTGGAACCTTCCTTTTCTATTTAACACTGATCTTTACTCCCTGGATCTCTCCAATTTTCCGCATTCAGACAACCTCTCAAGGTTACGGTCATTTCCCACTCTGTGTGCGGGGCCACTTAAGGAGAGGAAATGTGGCTAGCAAGAAGAAAAAAGGGTGGGGAAAAAAACACAAAATCCATATAAAATATAGAGATTTTGAAAAGCAAACTGCGATATATAAATGAGTATGTATGTTGTTAAATGGGGAGAAAATAGTCAACAAAATTACATTTTTGTACTTATAATTATAAATATATTAAAAAATCTAATTCAGTTGTTGTGCTTTGGAACTAGATAAGTCATAAAGTGTGCTCTAAAAGGGTAGAAATGGCAAAGTACATTAGATATTATTAAGACATTGAGGGTTCAGAAAGACAAACCATAAAGTTACATTAAGACCTTCTTTGCAGCCAGATTCATGACTCAGCTCCATGGAGTCCAATCTGTGATAAGTTAAGAGGTGCCTTCATTTTATCTTATGATCCCGGGGTTTAATGCTCTCACTGCATTAGCCAAAATATTTTTTTTAGTTAAAGAGACTTTCTTGGGTTTAACCCTAGATCTGGGACAAAATATTGGTATGGTGAACTATCGAGATATTTCAACTCATGAACGATAACCGATCCCCTCTTTCCCTAAATCTAAAAAGAAGAATACAAAAAAGGTCAGCCTGCATTTTAGTTCTTAGTTGGAGTTTTGTTTGTTTGTTGCCTTAAAATGTAAGTAATTATCATAAAGACGCATATATACTTATTAATTTTATTTTAATGTTGGAAAGGGTGTTAAAGTAACATATTGTGTGTTGAATTATTAAAAAAAAAGGTTTAAAAAAATACAAATATATATTTATTTAGAAAATAGCTATATATCCTAGATTACCAAGGTAATATAATGTTTAGTATTATGTTGTTATAAAGTTTGTTATATTGATTCGCAATACTATTGATAGCGTGAATAACGCTGAGATTCCAAACTCTATTTAACCCACTGACTGCCACCCCCCCACCCCCCCACCCGTAGAAAATGACTTTAACATAATGAAATCAATCCAGGTGCCATTTTTCGCAATACGGACACACGCCGCCATGTTGGAGGCAGACGATGTCAATATAAGAAGAGATCGGTCCAAGTCAGTTTGAGTCAATGTTTCTATGGCAACCACTCTCACCAATCAGGACTAATTTTGCTGGAATCTGTCAAACGTTTCAAACGTTCAATGTGAGGCCACATACTTCAAATAAATGTTTGATGGGCAAGTTTATAACTTCAATAACCTCAAATAAAAAAAAAATGTGTTTGATTTTTTTTATAAAGGATAGCAGAGCAGGATTGGTTAATCTGGCAAATAGAATGACTGAGTAATAGCTTTTTATTTCTCCGTAGAAGTCTATGGGATTTTGGCTTCTTGGAGCTAGCTGGTACTTCCTGTTTGGAACACAATTGGGGAGGGGTCACAGTCCAGTTTAACCATGGCTTTCTAAAGAAATTAATAAGCGAAAAAGAGTTTCTTTTAATTGAAAAAGCAAAAAACAAGGATGTGGTTTACTGATCTTCTCAGCTTTATTTGTTTTGTAACCAGCGCTTAGACTGAGCAGTTTGCTCTAGTGAAACAGTCTGTCATCCCACTCAGTTTCTCCTTAATCTCAGTAAACAGGAGAGAGAAAACTGTCTCTGCAGGAGGTGCCAGAACATAGCCCATGCAGTCTGCTGGTGACAATTCCTGTGTGAGCGCTGCTCCGTTGTGCCCACTACTTGCACATGTGCTATACTCATCTTGTGTTGCAGCAGAGAGAGCGTTTGTGCCCCTCCACAATCTGTGCAAGCAGACAAAGCACGAGGAAGCAGCCAGTCTGCTTCTCTGATTTGCAACAGTTCCGCTGGACCTGTTTCAGGAAAGATGCGTCGATCCCCTTCATCCAAGGAATCAAGATGCCTAATGACATCGGATCACTTTTTATGAACACAATTGAAAGTTGCCTTGGGAGACCGAGTTTTATGTAACACTAAATAGACTGTCATATGGTATTACGATTGTTTTAAGTGGCTTAGCATAAATTGGTGATTTAAAATGCAAGCAGCGAATCTGAAAGTCTTCTTAAAATTACATTAGCATCAAGAGCATAGTAAGCAGGGCTTAGTCATTCATTCTGTTGCTTTTTTTTTCATTTGTTGCTGTAACAAAACAAAACCAAAAAGCCTCCTGAAGACACTTTAGGTTAACAAGCTTTGTCATCAACAGAATGACGCTACGGTTGTTTGGTTAAATGCCAAACTGCAACTTAGTGAGTTTCTGCTTCTGCTTGTGAAACTTCAGCATGCACATTTGTGTGATTGTTTCTTCTTTGTGCACCTGGTGTTTGGCAGAATAAATAAATAGCATCTATTAAAAAGGTGAGAAAGAGTTGCAAAGACATATCTTCGTCACAACTGCCCTTATGGCTGTCTGCTATTGAAAAATTGAGAAATCTGGAATTGCAACACATTCACACTCTCAGCTCGTCACATATTGACGTTGTGGCTAAGGGCCTCTCCGCGTCACTTTTTGGGTGTGTCCAACATGTCGTTTTTTGACGTGCTGGCTGTTCATATTAAATCACGGGTCTCCAACCTGTGTGTCGTGAAATGGTAGTGGTTAAGTACCATGTACCTAACCCTAATCCTGTACCGGTTCGCATCCAGTGCCACTTCTGGTACCCACTAGGGTTAGAGTACCAGTACCGAGCTAGGACCAGTCCGCGTGGGTTACCTCATCTGGTACCTCATACCAAGGGTTGCGGACCCTTGATTTTGCAAACAGCCAGCATGTCAAAAAACAATGAGTGAGGGACACCCAAAGCGTCAAAAAGTGATGTCCTTAACCAAACGTTGATAGAGAGAATGTGTTGGTAGAGGTCATGCAGATGCCCCATACATAATTTTAAGATCATAGACCACTTGATGAGACAGTAGAGGCAAAAATGGTCATTCGCATATTTTTTAAGAACATGCTGCAGCAACAAGTCATAGCAAACACTTAAAAACCATGTATGAAAGAAGTAGGTGAGACACAGGCATGCTATAACTTACATTATCCTTACAAATGCTTTGTTATACACTTACCACATACACAACTATAGTATGTTCCATTTGCATGCATGAACCTCAAGGGAGCTGAAAGTCACACATGCACTCACCTTAAAGCAGACACACCAGACATGCTACGTGCTCTAATAGTACTTGCTTGCACGTGCATTTAGCCCATACGGAAAATGCAGGGATTAACTTCTTCTTTTTCTACCGTTTACTAGCGCATGTCCACCAACTACAGTCGGAAGAGGGTTGTTGCAAAACGTCAAAGTGGTGCAAATCTTATGAATCTCGCTCCAGGCTTTTTCTCACACAGCTATGAAAGAAAGTATGGATTTCTCCTCCACGATCACTTTTCAAACGGTTGCCACTTTGCTGAATTTCGTAACTAACAAATATATCAATAGTCACCAATCAGCTACGTTAGCACAGAGCTGCTAGCGCTCAGAAAAAACGTCAGTTTTCTAACTTTAAAAAGATCATGCAAAAGCAAGTCATTACCTACATTTAAATGTAAACTTCTGTGCGTCAGAGCACACCCACATGAAGAAAAGTGCCTCTCCACCGTGGCACAGGGCAACACGGCTTAACTACCGGTGGAGGGATACAGAACTCAAAGTCCCTTTGCTCTACCCGTAGAAAAACTATTTTGGACACCCGTTTCCCATCAAATGGGAAGAATTTGGATTGGGCCTAACTTTCAACATGCCCATGGTTTGTATTTGTAGCTCAAATAACTTGCAACATGACAGTTTTGAACGTTGAAGCCCAAAACACACATTTACACACATTTACATAGACTTTTCATTGGAAGTGAAATGCACGTTGCTGAGGAGAGTGTAACTATAATTGAAGATTCGGACCCAACTGCCTACAGCCCTCCACTGTGGAGAGAAAATTGACTCATCTGGATGGTGTGTGCGTAATTCTAGATTTGTAACTCGTACAATAGATTTTGTTCCTAACTTTATGTACTTGCAGTGTTTTCACATGGACAAAAAAACACATTTTTAAAATAATGCAAAATACAATTTACATATTTTACAACAGCTTGAAACTAACTACACACACAAATATTTAAAAATTACGCTCAAATCGCTTGTAACGCACACATAAAACCGCGCTTACACACAATTCTGATGTAAGACACTTTTCAGGTCTCTATGATTTATGTCTAAGTGATGCGTTTAAATGCTGCTAGAATGCTGGGTCATCACAGTTTTCTTATCAGGCACATTGAACATAGATTGTGAATATTATCTGGTGAAACTTGACATTTTCCCACTTTTTTAAACATATATGCCGATAATTAATATAAAAAAGCCTAAATGTCAATTTTTTAAACACTCAACACTTAAGTTTCTCTATCCTCTGCGCTCTTTTGCTGCTGCGCTTTCCCTGCAGCGTCTTCATCACGGGACTTATGGTGCGAGGTCCTCCTTGACACTCAGAGAACGGACTGAGTCGATCGGTACAACACCCGGCTCTCTGGGACGAGTAGGCAGCGCCAGGTCCTTCTCCACACCCAAGGGGCGGAGTAGGACGTAGTGCTGATCGGCTCAGTCTCAAATTCAATTTGTGTGTAAATGTAGTTCTGGCCGTGTGTATCAGGTAATTTGTTCATCAGTTTTAAAGATGTGTATGTGTTCTTAGTTTCAAGCTGTTGTAATTTTAATGTTTACGTTTTTTTTTGTTTTTTTTTATAATTTTTGTACATCTGAAAATACAATTGCAAGTACATAAAGTTACACACAAAATGTATCGTATGGGTTACAAATCAAGACTAACTCACACACAAATCAGATGAGTCAATTTTCTCGCCATGCACCACCACCTGAAAACCTGTAGCCCCTGTATGGGTCAACCCCACCCCACCCCCACCCCCAACTAGTTAGTGCATGTGACTAAGGCATAAGCTAGGAAACATCAAACTGCAGGAGGGGAGCATCTTGCCCTGCATGTGATATGCCGAAATTGTTAGTGACATTTTGAGCTCACAAAGGTCTGTAGGTCTTTGGATGCTCACGTGAAGCTGGTTAATTTTCAGCTCATCTTTTTTTTAAAGGCATGAAAAAAACAGTAAGGTGTGCAAAAGATTAGAAGGTTATCATGCACCGAGCAGAATGGGGAAGCTGTATTTGCATATTGAAGAGGTTGTGCCACCATTTTTCAGCTGGCTCTCCATGTTGTCTTGGCAATGTGATGGCTAAAAATGACAAAACATTAAAAACCGGGAGCTTGGAAGAATGACAGCAATTCTGTACAAACGAGAAGACATTTTCAGGCTCGATCCATCTCACACACTTACGTGTACACCTCACTCCATTCAGCCAAAAGCCCCATGGGGTAGAGCATCTGGATGCTGTAAATGTCAAACTGCTTTGTCACGTCCACTCTCAGTCAGAGAGCCTAACCCCTGTGTGCTCTGAAATAACACTCATCCATGTGAAGAGCAGCACTATCAACCTATGAGTCATTCTAGGGGGAAATATCTGTTTTAAGAATGTGCCTTTGTGTCAAAAATGTATTATTTCACAGCAATTTTTAGTCAAAAGAAATACACCATATGAAAATATCTTATTTTGAAGTTTTTTTGGTTACAATCATCTAATAAACAGTGAACACATGTGAATGCAAAACAACATTTTGCTGGATGGAGATTGATAAGCAGATGAGCAGATTTCAAAGTGGAAATCAAGTCGACAATAATTAATATTTTTTTATTTTTATTTCATTTAATAACAATACAATTAAGAACAACTATTCTTTAGTGTCCCAAAGGTAATATATTATGATATTTCGGGATATGGTTTACTCTTAAAAGGCTTAACAGTAGCATGATATAGACTCTTTAACCTTTTTCCAAAAAATGTTTTAATTGTTTTAATGATTGAATCCCACAGAAAGCCAGTAATGCATTTTAAACCTAAAGAAAAACGTTATTAACCCTACACAGGTTCATTCTTTTGTTTTTTTTTTTGGTTTTCTTTTTGTAGTTTTGTCTTTATTATTAAAAACAATACTAGTTTGCTAATGATGAAAATATCTTTGTTTTGCCTGAGGCTTGTTTTTGATTTTTCATGTGCAGTGTATTAAAAAGTTGCTGTTTTTTTTAAGTTAGATTATCTTTTAATTATGTTTTTTTTAACAATTAACAATTCATGCAACTATTATAACTCCACTGATGAGAACCTGTCACAGTTTCATTAGCACTTATACAATTTTGGTTGGCTTTGTTTAACGTAAAATTTCAGATATCCTTATCCATCTATTTTTGAAACCTGTTTAATCCCTGCTGATCGAGTCACAGCCTAATTAAGTCAGAATAGACAATATTAAAAAGACTAAATGAAAAAATAAGTTTTTGTATCTGAGGTATTTGAGAAAACTTTTATCATTCCATCATTAAAAGACAGTCAGTATTGTCTTTTTTTGTGTGTTAATTAAAGGTGACTTAGCCAAAATTACTGAAGTTCAGTACAAAAAAAAAAAAAAAAACGAACACCAGGAGAAAGCAAGAAACTGAAAATAAAAAGAACTGCTATGTTAACTATGTATGGATAAAAGGCTACATTAACATTTTTTTATTTGTTTGTGCCTATGCCAAAGTTCTTTTTTTTTCTGTCAAGCTATGTTATGTATTAAATTTTCCCAAACAGTTGCTTTAAAAAAAATCAAATAATGATGGCTATTGTTTTTGTTTTAAAAATGCTTCATTTACATTTGTAATGATATTTTTCTAATGTAGTTCAGACTTTCTGATGGTTACAAAAATTGATGTGGTGTATACGTGATATTTTCTGTGAATTCTGGCCCAAAATATTACTAAGAATTTTATTTTATTGTGAAGAAAAGAAAATTCTGTTATCATTATTTTAATAAATATTTTTTGATTTAATAATTAGAAATCCCGTAGAGGTAAAAATAATTTCAAAGGAGATATAGAAGTCTAAAAGATGGTAAAGAAATACATTTATTTGAGACATTTAAAACACTAATGTTGGTTGTCATTGATGTTGGTGCACTTTAACATTACCAAATAGAAAATCATGTTTTTTTTTTTATTTTTTTTTTTTTTTTGAATTGATAAAATGAACATGATAAACACAAGTATAACAGTAAATGACCATATTTAAAGTTTGAAAAGGACTTTGAAGTTTGACAACTTTTCAAATCCAAACCATTTTTTCAATTCAGTTCAAACTACAATTTATAGAAACATTATCTTAATAGAATTACAAAACATAAACATTTACGGCGAAAACAGTCGATATGGTCAAACGAGACCATAATTGATTATCTTTGCATATCATTTAAAGTAACTGCGGTAAAGAAGTAAATCTATTAGTTCAACTTTTTCTCAGCTTGCAGTATAAGCAGGTGAAGCAAGTTATCCACATAAACGGGTATATCATTTTGTTTTATTCAACTCATTTGAGCATTAAACTAAACCGCAGATCATTTCTTCCAGACTTGAGTTTGTTTTATTCTAAGCACATGGATGTGTAGGAGGGTGGATGGCAGCCGTCCTGTTTTCCTGGGAGGAATTTGATCTTTCTAAAACTCCCTTTAACCACTCTTCATCTGTCTTCAAATAATCTTCTTTTTTTAATGATTTCCCATTTTTCACGCGAGTCTGTTTTTAGGATGTGTGATTCTCTCCCCCCATAAGCTGTTCATTCTGTCACGTTAAGTGGAGATTAAGGTTGCAATCACAACTGTCACGTTGTTTTCTAAAAGAATAAATAGTTACTCCCGTTTGTCTAAAAGAGAAGCGTGTTTTTGTCTCAGGCTGGATAATGAGTGTGTCTCTGCACTCATGAATTTTTCTCTCATCTGATGTTGCTGAAGGCAGTGCTGTTGCTATTCCCGCAGGAAATGGTGCACCTTTGTTGCATCTGCCTTGCTTGTTCTTCATTTTTGAATACTCACTGATTCGTCTGTGTGCTCGGGTGTTTAGCACAATAGCTAATAATTGCTGATTGCTCTAAATTTCATGCAGTTTTGGGTCTTTTCTTCTTTACCCTCCATGGATAAATTTAGAGTCCTTAAAAAATGGAACTATGTCTATCATAACACCTGTATAGAAAAGGTTCTATCTACAATTAATGTACTTTTAAAAGGAACATTTTTGACACATTTTTTCCTTTGGTTATTTTCTTATTTTTAAATCTAAGTTTTTTTTGTTTGTTTATTTATTTATATATTTATTTTAACAAAAGCAGGAATGACCCCACGTCAGTGTTTTAGGGTCACAAACTGTAGTTTTTTATTTATATCCTAATACCTTAAAACAGAGGAAATACCAATAATTAAAATGCTAATATTTCAAGATAACCCTTTTTTGCTACCCCTGCTTTTCTCTTGTCAAAAACAAGATGTTTGGAGTCAAAGAAAAAGTGTAAATTATTTAACTTGACATGGTGTGATGTGCTGACTGTGTTCTTCTTTTATACTTTTTGAGGTTTAACCCTTTACATTCACAGGAAATGAATGGTCTAATATTCTTTAAGAAATTCAAAAAGATGCTTCTGTTCCTCAGCCAAAAAACACAACAATCGAACTTGGTGAAAGTCTTTCAAGAAAAGCAATTTAACCTTAAAACTAACCCCTAACAACATATTTTAAAGAAGTGGATATTACTATCACATTACTAAACCACTTTGATTTTATTTAAAGTTCCTGATTGGATAAACAATTCATTTGATTCAATAAACAGTCTGTATAGTTTTCAAATTATCACCTAAATCAGGTTTATTTGGTTTTAATTTAAAATAAATCACACAATTCATCATTTAAGCTTAGTAAAAGTGGATCATTTATGAAGAAAATGATGAATTATCGATATAAATTAACTAGAATCATTGTTTAGCCTGAAAATAAAGGCAGGAAGCACTTTTAACAACAAAATTGATTCATTAAGTTGATAAATTCATATTGATCACCTAATTAAGAATGAGTTAGAGCTTAATTTTTCGTTTATTAAATTCCCCTCTAATTCTGAAGAAAATCTCAGAAGGTGGAATTTGGTTGATTGACTTGTGGCTAAAATTAGTCAAATGATCACATTGTTCATTTAAGGATAATAACTTTTAAAGAGATTTTTCTAATCTTATCAATAGTTAATCTTCTATTTTTCCTAAAAGACCCACTCCAATGAAAATACTGTTTTTGGTGTTTTTAACATATTCTTGGGGCATTTTTTTTTTTTTTTAACGATGAAGGACATATATAAAGAATATTTTACTTAAAATAGTATTTCTGTGTATTTTTTATTCATATCATTGTGTACCAGGAGCAGACAAAAAAATGACTGACCCTGCTGCACTTCAGTCCGATACATCCACTTGTAGACGACTAGATCGTTGTACGTCTTCGTTCTCTTCATCCAAACTGGCATCTGGCTCAAAAATGTACGGATGGATAGCTCTGATATTGCTTGCCACCAGCATTGTTGGGGATGATGGGAAATGAAGGCAGGCTTACTCTGTCCCAACAGTCCCGCCCACAACTCAAAGGGAAATTTCTAATGAAATATGCCGCTCTGCAGAAACTAAGTCCTAGAAAACGACACAAGTTTTTTAAATTTTGACAAAAAAACAGCATAATCATGAAAAAAGATCACCGGGAATGCTTTTAAAACATGTCAAAAGATGATTGGAGTGGGACTTGAAAATATCTTGCTTCCGTTTAAGTCAAACCGAATACATTTTACAGCTAAACTTTGCTCTGTTTCCACAGCAACTGATGCGATCCTCAGTCTTCCATATGTTCATACTGAGCATGGTCGCTGTTGATGTCATTGTAGCAGCAAGCAACTACTATAAAGGTGAAAACTATCGGAGGCACTATGATGAGTTCTACCTGGCTGAGGTGAGTCCTTTTACTTCCACTTCTCAGAATTGTGAAAACTCTTCTATTATTTTAGCGTTTTTACGGTGGTGCTGTCCTTGAAGCTACAAATGTAAACTCACATTCAATGAACTCAATTCAGTTTAAAATCTGCATATCTGTTGTAGATAATAGATTTATACGAATGTTCACGATTGTGATCTTGCTAAAAAAAAAGTTTGAGATGTTTTTTAATTGAAAAAATGTGCTCACATTCACATATGCACACTATAGAGGTGACTGAATGCAAAAGCTTTCATTTCTTCTTTCTTTTAATCCTTTTCAGGTTGCTTTTACAGTGCTTTTTGACTTAGAAGCACTTCTGAAAATTTGGTGTCTGGGCTTCACCGGCTACATCAGCTCTTCATTGCACAAATTTGAATCTCTGCTGGTGGTGGGCACCACGCTGCACATCTACCCTGACCTGTACCACTCCCAGTTCACGTACTTTCAGGTATGGATGCAGAAAGAAACTGAAAAAAAATATATTTTTTTATGCACTTGAGATGCACAAGTTAACAGTAGAAAAAAAACATTGTGAAGCCCCTCCATGCTTGTCCCGTGTGAACACCATGAGCTAAATGGGTTTCACGTGCCCGGTGTGATCAACCCTAACCCTTATGGGCCAAAACCCAACTTGTCCGTCCCGGACCGTAACCCTGTACTGAACAGTAGCTTATGCTATCGTCACCATTGTCTTAACGGACTGTCTGCATGCAAAAAAATAGACAAACCTGTACCCGTGTTTGCACAAAATAGCAAATTCGTGCAGACCTTGAAATCTTGCAGGCTGTACAAGGGGTCTGTAAGTTCTGTTCAAGCTATAAGTATGTGTACCTTACTGTACAGGTTTGCCCTTTGGTCACCCACAGATAACCTGTAGGGAATACATGCCTCACTAACTTGAATTAAAATCTGCATCATTCACAAAATATTAGTTTGAAAAAACAATTTTTCTGTCTTGATGGTTTAACAACATCAGTAGTAATATATTAACATAAATAAATTAAAGAAAACTTTTTTTTAGAATTCTTTAAAGCCACTTTGCTCTTAAAGTCTAGGTCTCTACCTTGAATTCATGAGAAAGCTGTGGTCCAATATCACCTTCTATATTTTACAGGTTTACAAAGTTCAAAATAAAAATCAACTGTACAAAGTAATGCCTTTTTGCACTAATAGCATCATAGTGCAAATACAAGGCTCCTGTTGCCAAGCAGAACCTGCACTTTGACCCTAAATACTTAACAAGCTGAGCTGTGAGAAGCGATTTTCCCTGTGGGATCAATGAAGTATTCACATGAGCAATTCTGACAGTGCTCTTAGGAGAATGTACTTTATAACCCAAACCACAGTAGAGCAGCAAGGCTAATCTTTTTAGGCTTAAACTTAAGAGTTGACTTGTTAGGATGTTCTTTATTCTATGGTTATCTTATTAATTGTTCATATGTTGCGCTAGATCTTACATTGTCCCATTAAAGCATTTTTTTGTTTGTTTCGATCAAAGCTTTTTCACCAATGAGTGGCATTCAGAAGCCTACATAAATGATAAACCTAACTTGCTAATCCCATTCAAAAACATCCTTCATCATCCATTTTAGCTGATATCTTCCAAAGTAAAACCCAGTTTAAACGTGCGACCTTTAAGTCACGAGTAATTAACCTTAAAGCTTGGCGCTGAAACCAGAAGGGTCTCGGCCATATGTGAACGAGCGTGACTCAGAAATATTTGAATTTGTATTTTCTTTTTGATTTTATTCACACACAAATACGTGACATTTAATTATTAAAGGTTAGACTTATTATGTGTGGTTCTCAATCAAATGTCATTTGCTTTTGTGGTCTTCTCAAAGCTTTAGATAATACACACATATGAAGAAAATGTACATTTTCTCCTTTAGCAAAAATGTTTCAAATATTGGATTTTATCTATGTGCACTTGGCATGATGGCACAGAATTAATCTTTTTGGTTTCAACTTTGTTTTGTCTCACAAAAAGTCAGAGCCAGATAACACAGTTATCTGTTATATATATATATATCCAAGGTGTTTCAAAATACCAATAAAGTTTTTTATGAAATGACCAGCAATTGTTTCCATTATTATTTTCAGTGAGGACAAACATTATAATTATGCATGTTAATAAATGCTTAATATTCCATAAGCCCCAGAAAAGAAGATACAGAATTGTTTATGGTTCTGTCCCTCAGGTGCTGCGTGTGGTACGTTTAATTAAGATTTCACCGGCTTTGGAGGACTTTGTCTACAAGATATTTGGTCCAGGCAAAAAACTGGGCAGCCTGGTGGTCTTCACAGCCAGCCTTCTCATCGTCATGTCAGCCATCAGTCTGCAGATGTTCTGCTTTGTCGAGGAACTCGACCGTTTTACAACATTTCCCAGGGTAAGCACTTCTCATTCTATGTCTACCTTTGACCTGCAAACGGGGACCAATAAACCTTTTCAATATTTCTTGACATTTGAGTTTAACAAAAGTTATGAGGGATTTTTTTAAAAGATCCCTTGTTGTATTGTTTTTACTTTTAGTAAACAACACATAGGAGACATTCTATTTTGCATGGGGGACATGTTTTTGTTTTTCACTGTACCTAAAAAACAAAACAAAAAGAAGACAAACTGTGTTCTTAGGAGATCAATTTATTCTGTTAAGTAGCAACATCTGAGGGACTTTGAGACATTTTCTTTCATTTCTAAGTCATGAAACCCTAAATGAACTCCACTTGAAAATGTGAGTCTGTAAGTGCACCCCAGTGTGCTTGGGCAACGCTTTGAATGCAGATGGACTCCACAACAGACCGAAGAGAGGACGTTAGCCCAAGAGAGTATTAAACCTTCGCATGGTGTGTTTCAGGCTGGGAACAAAAACAGCTCACAGCATGAAATCAGAAAAGTGCAAACTAGAGGTAGAAAAACATCTTCTCAGTAAATGTAGCTTAGTAGGAATATGTAATAGTCAGAATGATCGGACAGACTAACAGTCTAGCAGGTAGGGGTGTAACGATGAATCAACTCAATCAATTAATCTATTCGTGTTCCTGCGATTTAACTAGATTAGGTCACACTGGTTGAATTTTTTGCTATAGATGTCCTGGATCAATCGATTTAGGTCAGAGAATTGGATCGTTCATAATGAACCAAGATTTACTATGAATCACATCGACGAATTATGATATAAATCAAGTTGTTGTTAAAGCACTGTTAAACCCTTTTAGTTAGTTCTCATGGTTTCAGAGAGTGACTGTAGAAAGCCATAGCTGTGGAACAGTTTTCAGAGATCTACAGAAGGCTTTACAGAAGATATTGACTAAAGATAATGTTGTGGAATATGATTCATTCTTGAGAGTTTAGTGAAACAGCAAACCAAACAAATGCTGTTGACATTTTTTATATTTCTAACTCGGTCAAATCACATTTACTGGGCTATTTGGCCTCTAAAGCCTTGTTTCCACAGAGTAGTCTGGTCCGGTAAGGAGTGGTATGGTACGGTCTGGTTAATTCTGAGCTTTTCCACTCAGTTAAGCCTCACTTCCACTGGGGGGGTGGCTACAGCGGCTCCGCCTTAACCATTCCGTTCCTTTTTTCTATGAACCTACAACCGATGGGAGCCCCCAAGAGTTATGAGTTGGTACTGTTTAATGGGTCCATTTTACAATGGAAACGCTCAAAATACCGGACCAGACCAGAATGTACTGTACCGCACCGCTCAGTGGAAACAAGGCTTAAGCTCCCCTTAACAAGTGAACTACAGTACAGTCCTGGAGGTTCTAGTGAAAAAGTGCACAAAGGACAATTAGATAACTTTTCATTAAAAGTCATAAATTTGGGGGTATCTTTGTACCTCTATTGCCATTTAGCTAAAATTAGTCAGTATTGGAGACAGCCAGACACACCTTTAAGCTGTCTTTCCTCTTACATTTTTTTTTATTTTTAGCCCCATTGTTGCTTGTTTGTCACACACACATTTATATTTATAAATGCATCCAAGCACACAGAAGCCATGTAGTTAATGATGTTTGGCTCTGCTCCCCACAGGCAGACATGTTGATTGGTTTATTTTTACAAGCAGACTCTGAGACTGTAGCGTTTGGGAAGGATTGATGTGTTGGGCTTCTGTTTAAAGAGGATAGTGCAAGAGTGCCAGTTGTCTCCAAGGGCCATTTTGTCACAGCTGGGTACACTTCCAGCTGTCTTCTACTGGGTAGGTAAGGAAATGAAAGACGGCGAGGAGAAATATGTCTGCAAGGTTGGAGATGCTGGGAGTCGGTACCTGGCTTTGGTGTTGTGAGGATGGGGGCTTTGGGGGTCCTTGTCTCATCCAACTCAGGATCTTCATAATTTTGGGGGGCTTCTTGGAGAAGTGGCTGCTTTCATTCCTCATCAAAGTAGTACAAACATTTTAGGTTACACATCATTGACTGTATATGAGAACAGGAGCGAGTGAGTGTGACGTCACCCATAGAGAATGGTGTACTTCTAGTTCCAAAAAAAATGAATGAAGTCAATTTAGGCACCTTTTTTTTTTTTTTTTTTGATATCGAAGTCGCCATGTTGGAACCAGACGTCGCCAGTAAGCAGTGATTAGTCCAAGTTGGTCTGAGTCATTGTTTCTGAGGCAACCACTCTCACCAATCGGGGGTGAGCTTGTTGAAAGCCAACACCCATCCCACTTCAAAATGGGCAATACATCTGTCAATCAAACATTTCGAACATTTAAGGTGGGGGCCAGCAAGTGCCACTGATTGGTTGATTTATAACTTGAATAATATATCGTGAAAAATAACTAGGATTAGCAAAAACATATTTTAAAAAGGCAACAGAGCAGGAATGTTTATTCTGACAAATATAATGACAGCTTTTTTTTCTCAATAGAAGTCTATGGGATTTTGGTTTCTTGGAGCCAGCAGATACTTCCTGCTTGAAATGCCAGAGGGGGAGGGGTCACTTAGTCCAGTTCTAAAGTACAGTCAATGACACACTCTCTTTTCCAGGTCAAATATAAAGATACAAGTACACTCCTGCATATTACCTCCCCATATTCAGATCTTAATACATAATTACATCATGAATTTACTGCATAAATGTAGGTTTGATAGAGTATTTATATTTTAAATGCACTTTAATGTAGATAGATAAACATTTTACAATTACTGGCTTTTATTTTTGTTGTCTGTTTCTCTATTAAAATGTTAGTCTAATCTGGTTAAAGTCCTATTAGTTATCATGCACCAAGGTGTGTGAAATTTGATCTTTGCATTTGACCCATCTGCTGGGGGAGTGGTGAGCTGCAGACACAGCTGAGCCCAGGAACCATTTGGTGGTTTAACCCCCCAATCCAACCCCTTAATGCTGAGTATCAAGCAGGGAGGAACTGGGCCTATTTTTAGAATCTGTGGTGTGACTTTCCCTGAATTTGAACTCACGACCTTCCAGTCTCAGGGCAGATACTCTACTATTGACTCCTGATATTGCATACGAACATTCTTAGAATGATAAAAAAAAAACACGTCTGACTCTTTCTCTTATTCTTTGTCAAGATAATCAAAACTTTAGTAATCATGCTGGTGAGACACAGTCAGGGGGTGGGAGGTTGCACACTAACCGTGTTATATGCTCTAATGTTTTGTCTCTTAGCAGTGCCCTGAGTCTATTTGTTTTTCATACCTCTCTGTACTGCTGCTTTCCTGTGTTGTGTACCTTCTGGCCTTTTTAGCCTTTAGCATCCTCCAGGTTCTCCTGTCATGTCTTTTTTTCTCCCTGCAGGCATTCATGTCAATGTTCCAGATCCTTACCCAGGAAGGCTGGATAGATGTGATGGACCAGACTTTGGTGGCTGTTGGACGGATGTGGGCTCCAGTTGTTGCTATTTACTTCATCCTCTATCATCTCTTTGCTACTCTGGTGAGCAGGAATCCGTTGATTAAAGAAGCATGATTCTTCTTGTTCTTTTTTAACTGTAAATAATTTTCTTTTTATCAGTAAAGAAAAAAATGGAGGGCACAACTGGGTCAAAGTCCCTTTTAATGTGATCCATTAGTGCCCTGTTCTTCTAATGTCCAATCTGTCTGATTGATGATCAGACTTGAATGTGCGTTTGTCCCCCTGATAAAGCAGTGAGACTGTCTTTCTTAGGTTGTATTCAGACTGGATGCATTTCGTTCACTTAAAGTGAACCAGTTAATTTCCCCCAATAATTCAGAACACATTTTCAGTCTGAATACACCCATGTGGCCCAGGAGCCGCCCTCTGACCCATCTTTTGAGGTGATCTTGGTTTGTTTCCAATCAGACTCAGCTTGTGTTCACTCTGAGTTTCTTCCACGTACAAACGTGGAGCAAGAATGAGTCACACCAACTCGTTGAAATTTGGTTGGATGAATGCCGGCTCATCCCCAAACACGGGGTTTAGGACTCAATACTTTTTGGACCAACAGACTTTCGCAGTTTGAATACACCCCAAGAGTCACACCTCTCTCTAGCAAACAGAGATGACAGTGCTAATAAAAACACGTAGAGCCTGCATTGTTCTGCTTTATTATTCTTCAATATGGTTCTTAAATGTTCATTTTGTAAATCTATTCAACAATTGTATTTATATGTACTCATGCTGCCTTTTAGATTCTGCTGAGTCTTTTTGTGGCTGTTATCTTGGACAATCTTGAGTTGGATGAGGACTTAAAGAAGCTCAAACAGGTAAGAGGCCTGTTGCTTTTGCAGGCGAAACACTTGGGATTTTTTTTTTCAAAAAGCACTAATTATTTAATTTACCATTTTAATTCAGTTGCAGTTAACACTTCATGAGGACAAAACACACTGGAATTTTTTTAAATGTATTTAAAGGCACATATTTTTAAAAAATTGGTCATTTGGTGTCATTCATTAAACAGACAGTGTCAAACTAGTTCCACATAATAGCTGCACAGTTTCTGTTTTCTGCCATTTATTCCTCAACTATTAGTTAGAAACTCATTGGCCGAAATATCCACTCTTACTTTCGTAAAATGTTGTGTACTTCCATGGCTTACTGGCAGGTCTCAGCTTTTCTGGACAGATTTCTGCCCCCATAGTTGACTGATTAGGTGCAGCCACTGTAAAATTGCCTATTTTACAGGCGCTTCAATCATGGATACAGAGACAGACTATAAATAAATTGTAGATGGTTATTACTCTGCTACAAGAAAAGGATTCTACACAGCTTCAAAAATCCTTAACCTAAGTTTATAATAATAAAAGAGTAAAATATGAATCTTGGAATAAATGTTTTTTTTTTTTTTATATATTCTAATGTATTGATTAAGTGGCTCACTTTGACAACTGTGATACATCATCAGCAGCAAGACAAAGTGACAGGGATCAAAGAGGTTTTGATTGATAATGCATAGTCCAAGAGGTGGGAAGACGGAAAATAATACCATAGACAGAGACTGTTTGTTTGCTAGGATCATACTGTATTTTATTTGAGTATATAAATGTTATTGTTCTTTTAGTTGGTCCTAAACATATTTAGACTCCAAAAATAGTGAAATGTCTAAGTTTAGAATCATTTTTAGGTCTTCAAGGTTATTTTTTAACTTAGTGGTGAAAATTTCTTTGACTCTTTGAGACTTCATCATCAATATATCTTCTCCTCTTGACTGTAGCTAGTGATTATTTATTATAGTCGAAATAATCCAAGAAATGTATTTTGAAGATTATTTTTTAGCTATTTGAAAAGCATTCCCAGTGGTCTTTGAATTATGACTATCATTTTAACTCTCCCCCAACGACCCCAACCTATTACCAGTGCAACAAAATTGGCGAACAATATTGGAGTAATCTAGCCTCATAGTCTTGAAAGAAAACAAAAAATACATGGATCTAGTCAGCTACATTCAGAATAGAGCTGAGTACGGAGCTAGTGGCTCGCTCATCATATTTTCTGTCACAAATAGTATCTTTTTCAAACTGCATTTTTTCGTCTGCTCCTGATTCACAACGGTTTGAACAAATAAATACTCAGAAACCCACTTTTAAGCTGAATTTTCTTTATATTTCTCCATCAGTAAAATGCTACAACAACATGTTCAAAACACCAATAACAAAATTTTCATCTGCCTTTAAATTTCAAATCTGTAAACATTTAATGGAGTGTATTTTTCTAACCAGGAGTATAGAAATGTGTCACATGAAATGAACCCCATGTGAGGGTAATGTGTCCAGTGGAGCACTAAATCAGACTGTGTGTATAAGGCCCAAATAAGCACTGCTTCCAGGAAATGTGCTGTTACAATGACATCATAAAAGCATGTAGGTAGAAACATCCATCATTGTTTGTGAGTCGATTGCACGCCGGCCTCCAGGGGGAGTGACCTGCATCTGTCAACTACGACAGACCATTTGTCTTAGCGTTGTGTTTCATGTGAGAGCTAGAATCAACAGGGATAACACAGGGACTTGTGGCGAGCCGCAGTTCTTTGCCTCATTGTGTGGCGTTCTTATTTTGTAAATGGAATGGGGGATAAATCAGTGTATGATTGTTATGGAGAACCTAAAAAAACTGCATTTTGGGGGTTTCCATTCACTTAGCTATCACAACACACTCATAAAATCACATGTACTGCATGTCCACATAATGACTGATTCCTAATGATCTGGGAAGAGAGAAATTAGGGATGCAGCTCATTAAAAACTGGTTTCCTCCTTCATTTGCCGAGATGTGAGCATGGTAGTGGAATTAATTTGGTCCAGACACAAATACCCAAACATTCATTTAAATATTCATTCATCTTCTAAACCCATTTTCATCCCTTTCAGGGTCACTGGGCATAACCTGGGTACTTGTGGGTGAAGGCAGGACACGCCTCCGGTCGGTTTCAGGGCCACAATCACAGACCTGTATACTCTCACAGTAACAAATTAACGTAAGAAACATGTTTTTGGACTGTGGGAGGAAGCCGGAGTCCCCGGAGAAAACCCACGCATGCACGGGGAGAACATGCAAAATCCACACAGCGGGGGATTTGAACCGAGGCCTTCTTTCTGTGAGGCAAGAGCGCCACCGTGCAGCCCTTCTTTAAGTTACTGTACGTGTTTGTTGTTTATGGTCACCTACTAATAGCTGTTGAAGTCTCAGTCGATCATCCTTTGAACTGTTGTAAAGGCGTTCTCAGTGGTTTTTTTTATTATGATTATGTAGTTTTTAGGCAAAATGTAAAAATATTTTTCTAGGACTTAGTTGCTGTAGTTCATTAGAAATTCACTTTTAAGTTGTGGGTGAAACTAAAATACTTGAAAGGAGAAACAGACAGAGAAACTTCACAATTTCCCTTTCCGCTCTTAAGTTCTCTGTCCGTTTCTATTACGTTTGGGGCGGTCCCTAGTTACATTCATGTTTTCTGCTCTAAAAGATGGGGGGGGGGAGGTAGCCATAAACCGATTTTACTTTCACTAATGTCACAGTTCAATACAGTAGGTTGGCGTCGGTCCCTTCAAGTATCTGCATTGTAACAGCACCACGTAGTTTCTTGATACTGAGCTGAACACGGCGTCAAGCGAGAAGATTACGAAAGAAAGGTTAAAATCACTCAAAGCAAATATTTAATAAATGTATATACAACCCTATCAGTAGTAACGTTACAAAAAAGGAAAGTAGTCAATCACTCTGAGAGGCTCCTGACCATGGTAGCTGTAATGCTCCAACCAATAGTTTGCCTTGAATCGGACTGAAACAGACAGATTTTTTTTAAATTAGTGGAGATCAGTAAACACAACCAGAATTCATATTTTTGAACAAATTCAAGAATTTTAAGTGCTCCATATTGTTAGAAAATACAGGAAGGGTCACTTAACCAGCTCTGGTTTAATTGTAGTTAATTACATTTATGAACTTTAGGCTGAAATGCACCACAAAAGGTAAATTACACTTTTTTTATATATATATCTTTGAATCACTGCTGACATCACACTACACGTTACTACATTTTCTGCATTGAGATGTGATAAAGGATGTCTTTTATTTTGAAAGGACTTCATGTGAACCTCTGTCAAAAGTTCTGAACAGTTCATATTTTGAGAAAAGGCTATTTTCTTTTTATGCTTATTTTTTATTTATACCAAAAATCAATATGTCATTCATAGTAATCAGAATAGCAACAATTAAGTATTAGTGCAAAACAGTTTCTTATTTTTCTAAAGCATGATTTAAGACTTTGTAGCTCCTAATCGTTGGTAGTCAAATAGCTCTTTAAGTGTTGAAGGTTGGGCATAGAGTAAGCCTGCCCTTCCTTCCCGATATCCATGTGTTACATGTTCTCCCGCTAGCTTACAGCCTCTCACAACCCCAACCTAACATTAGCGGTGCAACAAAAATGGCGAGCAACGTCGGAGGAATCCACCCGTACAATTTTGTACAGAAGAACATTGTGTAGTTGACTTCACACAGACAAATTGTGCTGCAGGAACTCAATAAAAAAAGGAGACGAAACCCTTTGAATATAAGCCTCAATTCAAACACGGAGTTTGTGTTTCTGTGCGCAGAGACAGTTAGTCAATTCAAGTATGCATGACAAAAGACTTTAAAGAGGTTGTCAATAGAAATTCCCATTTTTTGTTGTGTATTGGGTTGATGGTCTTTGTGCGGTGACAGACTGATGGTCTCTACCATCCAACAAATCAGTTCTGCCAACAGAGCAATGCAGGACCAGAGGGAAGAGCAGGAAGGGGTGGTGGGGGGATCTTTATCCAGCACTGGCAGTTATCAGCTAAATAAGAGAGGCTGTTTACCCCTGAGGGCAGTGATAAAAATGATAATGTGTGTTTGTGTGTACGTGGCATGAAGTTTCGGTGTTGTGTTACATCCCAACACACCCACAGCTTTATTTAATATGTTATAGTGTGTTTGGCTGGGCTGCACGGTGGCGCAGTGGTTAGCGCTCTCGCCTCACAGCGAGAAGGCCCTGGTTCGAATCCCGGCTGGGACCTTTCTGTGTGGAGTTTGCATGTTCTCCCCGTGCATGCGTGGGTTTTCACCGGGGACTCCGGCTTCCTCCCACCGTCCAAAAACATGCTTCATAGGTTAATTGGTGACTCTAAATTGCCACTGGGTGTGTCTGAGAGTGGATGTGTGTGTGATTGAGGCCCTGTGACAGACTGGCGACCTGTCCAGGGTGTACCCCGCCTTCGCCCTTCAGTAGCCGGGATAGGCTCCGGCACCCCCGCGACCCCGAAAGGGACACAGCGGTCAAGAAGATGGATGGATGGATAGTGTGTTTGGGTGAGAACGGAAGAGTCTGGCAATCAAATGGGTCCTAAGGCCAAGTATGTGAGTCACCAGCAGCATGTTTGGTGTTTTTTTTCTTTTTAAAGAAACATTTTTGAACAAATTTAAGAATGAAGGAAGCTAAAATCCTCCCTGTTGTGGAGTCACCCGAAATTCATAGATTCTGTTACATCAATGTTCAACAGACTTTCTTTTTCATTTTGTGGGTATGATGATGTTTGCCTTTGAAGAGACAATTAGACAAGACATCTTTTATTGCACTAATAAATTATTAAGAGCATAGCTGATAAGATAAAAATGTATACATAGACATGTGAATATAGTATCTTTGTGCTGGTCTTGTAGAATAGTTCTTTGTCAGTTTTGTTTTATTGAAAGGCGTTTTAGTTGGTCAATGAAAGATTTGTCCAGCTCTTTTCTCTCTTGTTTTTTACAGCTACAAATGTCATCAAAGCACATGAAAGACCTCAAATAGCTGCTTTGGAAATTAGATTAAAAACTGATTTTTTTTTTTTTTTTTTTAACTAAATTACTTTCACATCACTTAGCTCTGATGTTTCGTCTTTGCTTAACCCAGGAATCTGCAACCCGTGGCTCTTTTACTCTTTAAAAGTGACTATAAAATAAGAAGGGAGAAAGAAGAATAAAAATAACTAAACTCATACCAAACAGTTAATGGACAGCGCGTATCACAAGTTGAACTACAACATCTTGACGCATTTTTGTCTTTTCTTCTACAAAAATATCAAGATGTGTAAAGAGCCAAAAAGAGTTGACTTAGGAATTGGGTACCTTGTAAACCTCCAACACTCCCCAAAGGTTTTCACCACGTAGCCTGTCAGTGTTAAGGTGCACCAGATTATTAAGCAAATCTTTGTTTTGAAAAAATTAAGACATTTTAACTGTGTTCAAAAATATGTCAGGGGTCACTTAATTAGATTCAAGTTCTGTGGAAAAAAATCATTTTTTAAACTGTTTTCTAACTATTCTCCATCCATCCAGTTTCCTGACCGCTTCTTCCCTTTCGGGGTCGCGGGGGTGCCGGAGCCTATCCCGGCTGCTGACGGGCGAAGGCGGGGTACACCCTGGACAGGTCGCCAGTCTGTCTCAGGGCCTCAATCACACACCCATCCACTCTCACATTCACACCTAGGGGCAATTTAGAGACACCAATTAACCTATGAAGCATGTTTTTGGACGGTGGGAGGAAGCCGGAGTCCCCGGTGAAAACCCACGCATGCACGGGGAGAACATGCAAACTCCACACAGAAAGGTCCCAGCCGGGATTCGAACTGGGGCCTTCTCGCTGTGAGGCGAGAGCGCTAATCACTGCGCCACCGTGCAGCCCCTAACTATTCGCATGCATTTTTTTTCTTATTTTTTTATAATTCTTGTCAAATTATGTTCAGCTATGATCAATGTTAAGATCACATTAAAGACTCATTCCAAAAAAAAAAATTGTGTTTTTGCTTTATTTTTAATTTAAATTTTTCCGATGATGAAGGACATTTGTTAAGAAAATTAAGCTCAAATTTTCATTTTTGAGTATTTATTTATTCAAACTGTTCGGCATCAGGAGCAGACAATAACATACTATTTGAAGAGGAACTTGTTTGTTACGTAGAAAATACTCTGCAATGCCTGCACAACTCAGGGGTGAATTTCTAGACCTCTGCAGCTTTATTTCCTAGAAAACAACAAGGATTTTTTTTTTTTGGCTAAAAACAGCATAATCATAATTAACAGACCACCTGGAATGCTTTTAAAATAGCTCAAAAAAGGATCAGAGTGGGTCTTTAAAGCAAACATTTGCGATGATTTAATGGTTTATCACCACTGGTAGCCTGTCTGTTTCTGTGCTGCTAAAGTCTAACAGGATTTAAGGTGTAGTTTGACTGAAACAACAGACGGTTGGGGTGAAGTGACACGGAGGTAATTAGATCGCTGTCTCAAATGTGTAGAGCATGTCATATTGTTGTAATAAAGAAAACCATGGCAATCATGGAGCCAGGTAGTATACTGAGTTGGATCTTTCATTTTGTTCTGTGCTTGTCAAATGAACTTTGTGTTGTCACCCTCTGGATGTGGGAGGAAGGAGATGACGTGGGCAGAAGGACAGGGAGAAGAAGAACGTATGAGTAGAGATTAAAGGTGTTCGCATAGGTATGAATACGTGAGGCATTCTTGCTGTAGGAGTCTGATTGAGGCCTTTTACAGTCATGATTTTTTCATCGCAATTTGAATTCATCTGCATCGTTTTTATGTCTTTAAATCTGATGGTGTTTTTCTATCTGCTCTGCAATGCAACGTCTGTTATGTTCAGACTGAATATTCATTATGCCCAGCAGAATTCATTTTGGTGAAATGCATTAAGAGGGGATTGCATTTTGGCCTCCCAAAGATTTCATTATTTATGAATTAAACTAAAAGCCTGCCCTCCATTTGTGCGATTTAATAGAGCCAGGACTTAGTTCAGGATTTACCAGAGGGCAAGGAATGAGAAGAAGAAGGCTTTGGGAGTAGAGAAGGCAGGGCGTACTCCTTGGAGAATCACACCACAATGTGTTCTTTGTCACTCCGAGGGTTCCACAGAAGGAAATTCCAGGTCCTATGTCTCTGATAATACTAGCATCAGTAAGTTAGAGTCAAAAATATATTGTCTTCCATAAAAAAAAAAACGTCTGATAACAGATGAAGTATCCCCTATAGCACATGTGTCAAAGTCAAGGCCCTCCGGGTAATTCTATCCAGCTCTCCAAATAATTTTATTTTATTGTTATTAATGGCCTGATGTTATCTTACGCTTATTTCTAACTTGTATAAATTTGACAATATATGTATTTTATGGAGAATAAAATATTGAAAATAATTTAAGGTTTAAGTTGGTTAATTCTATTCCTGCATTTTTATCATTCATAATTATGTTAAAAAGTTATGGTTATAAAGTTTTTAAAAATTGCATTCTGTTAGCGTTTTGGACTATTTTGGCATTTACTAAGATTTTTTAGACTATTTCCGAGTACAGCTAATATTTCTGCTACATGCTAGCTGTTTTGGTTAACTTTGGCTGCTTTCAGCTTTTTAGGCTATTTTGGAGTTCAGCTAATATTTCTGCTACATGCTTTTGACTAATTTAGACTTTTTAAATGTTTTTTTAGGCAGTTTTGGAGTTAGGATAATATTTAAACGCTAGCTGTTTTGGCTAATTTAGGCCTTTTTTCAGTATCTTTGGGTATTTTGAAGTTTAGCTATTTTTTCGACTGCATGCTAACTGTTTTAGCTGACCTAAGATTTAAGCTAAGAGTTTTTTGGGATAATCTGGCATTTAGCTAATATTTTAGCTGGCTATCTGCTTCAGCATTTTCAGCTATCAGCTTCTGCATTTATAGCTATCAATTTCAGCATCTTCAGCTATCAGCACTAGTATCTTCAGAAGCCAAATTCAGCTTACAGCATTCACACAAGTATTGTCACAGGTAATGCTATATATCTAGTTCATGATTACCGGTATGTTTAAAAGTCATGGTTTTAAAGTTTTAAAAATGTAGTTTTAGAGTGTTCAATAAATGTTTATCCAGTTCTGTTTGCGACATAGGGGGTGTTTTAGATTTTGCGATTGAGTTTGACACCCCTGCCCTATAGAGTAACGTAGGTTTAGCTAAGGATCTCGAACAAGCGTGTCATCAAGAGACTTTCAGAAGATGGCAGATCAGCGTTAAAAACAGAGTAAATTGGGGTAAGCCAGCACCAATCAAGCTTTTATTGCATCAGTGTGCCCATCAACGCTTTATTCTCTGATGATGCAACAGTAGAGCCCTCTTGAGAGCTCCACAACCAACTGTTGGACATTTGCAGTCACTTCTATTTATGGGAAGCCGGTGAGGTACAGTCGCAAATGCTTTGTCCTGTTATATTTTGTGAGTGATGTGTTTAAACAAAGTAATATGAGGGTTTTTGTTATAATGGTAAACCTGGGAAGTATGGCTAATTCACGACCCAAACCCATATTTCTTCCACTTTGCAGTTAACTTTTCTTGTTGAGTTAAGCTTATAAGTGATCTGGATACCAGAGGTTTCTAGTTGGTCTTCCACCATCTATAAACCACGGCTCATTACCCAACATGTCTGAGAAGAGGGTGAGCCTGCCAACGTGTTCTCAGCCCTCCTTCCCCCTGGGTGCTCGGCTCCAATGACTCTCAACCCTCAGGAAGATTGTGAAAGATGAAGGTTCAAAACATGTCTCTTGGGTTCATTACAGAAAGCCACAACTTTTTTTTATTTTTTAATGTAAATTCCTTTCATTTCTGCTTTGTCAGCAACATATTTTATGATTGATTACTCAACAAGTAAGGCTTTGTCCTAATACTAAAATATGCAGACAAATTCTCAAAATTGCTGTTGTTCCGATGTGTTGGTGAGTGGCAGGCTCTGATGGCTGAATGGGGAAAAATGTAGATGACTGCTTGTACATACTCCTACGGGCGTTTGGCGGATGTGTGTGGGTTTCAGCTTTGTAGGCGGCTGTTCATCAGTTCCACATTGTTCCATTGGCTAGTCTCACATATAATGATTTGCCTTGTTTGTGTGTCTCAGAGGCACTTCACAGGACTAATCAGAGTTTACAGGAATTGTACTGAACAAAAAAACTATGCAAATGCCTGCTGGTGCTCATCCTTTTTTTTCCTGCAAAATACTCAAATTACCAAATGTGGAGAACAATTCCTAAATTATGTATGTTTTAACTGCTTGGAGGATCATTTGATTAGGTGCTGGGTGGTTGTTAATATCCAATGTTTGACTCTTGAAGGCTTTAAAGTCTCACTCCAACTATATATTTTTTTGTTGTAAAATCTGTTGCCCTGTTGGCGCGGAAGTCAGGTTAGCTAATTTCCCAGCATACCTTTGTTTACACTCTCTCCCGCTACCAGCAAGCACCTCACAAGCCCAAGCTAACATTAGCACAGCTAAAAAAAATTGAGAGTAATATCACAGCTATGCAGCCATACTGTTTTGAGCCAAATGGCTACTCAGATCAGGAAAATGAAGACATTCATGGATCTATTGTCTGCAAGTTGCTACACCATATTTGAAGTGGAGAAAGGAGACTTGGTCCATCCATGGTAGTTGTTGCATCACAAACCCAGTTTTTTTTTTTTTTTTTTTTTTTTTTTAACCACGGCTTTTGGTCTGCTCTTGATCCAACACAATCTGAATAAAGAAACACTGAGAAATGCAGTTTTAATATTTTAAAACTGAGAAAATTATTTTAAAATGTGTCCTCTTTCATGAGAAAAATGCTACAAGAACACTTTAAAACACTGGAACAACCTTATTTACCGCATTATTTACACATTTGTTGTACATATTATGTAACAGAGGTGTTAAAAGGGCATTGGTTGTAGTCCCACTCCAACTATATTTTTTTCTATCATAAAATGTAATTCTTTTAATTAAGATTATTCCCTTTTTAGCTAAAATTCAAAAGCCTGTGTGTTTTTTTAACATATTTTCTGCAAAGCAGCAGGATCTCATTAGAAATTTACTTTTGGGTTGTTTGGCGTCGAAGTTAATTTCCCAGCATGCCTTTCTTTACACTCTCTCCAGCTAGCGGCTAGCGCCTCACAAGCCCAAGCTAAAATTAACAGTGCAAAAAAAATGGCAAGCAGTATCGGGGATATCCATCCTCACAGTTTAAAACCAGAATTCAGCTTAGATGAAGAAAATGAAACCGTACATAAATCTATTTGTCTGCAAGTGATGGTTTAAGAATTGGAGCGTATAAGTAAGACTTTGTTTTGGGGTGCAGGGAAAAATTGATTTGCATAATATTGTAACATTTCATTTGGGGATACTAGTATCAACAAATGAAATATTGTGCAATATTGCACACTGAGCCTCTTTGAGCAGCTCTAAACCACGATCAAAACCATTTAAAAGTACTGGAGACGCTACATTAATCAATATTGGAAATTAACAGCACTTTACTTTCTCAGTCATCATACTTTTAAAACCTTATTGGTTAAGAGACATTCATTTTGTGTGTTTTTTTTTCTTTCTCATACTGAAAAATATTTTGTTGTGGAAATCAGACAATATTGTCAGTTCCCTTTAAGAACAATTATTACTTAACTTATCAAAACAAAAGAACCATGAATTTCCTAGGGTAAATGCAACTTGTATGAGATACAGTTTCAGTGCTAACCATAGACTTAATATAT
>NC_050532.1:5753259-5758116 GCF_002922805.2 Oryzias melastigma | reverse complement strand
CGAGTGTTGGGGGTTGGTGCTAACGTTGTGATCATTAAATAAAATTAATCTTTCCATTTTATTATCATGAAAGGCATAACAATATTCAGGTTGAGTTTTTTTTTTGTATGTTAGACTCTTTAAAAAAGTGATAATTTTTCTGATATAGTCTTGAGATATATATCGTGATATGTATCGTATTGTGAGACGTGCATCGTGAGGCATATTGTATCAGACTGTACCCATTTCACACATCTGACTTTTTCAAACATCCCGTTTGCTTGATTTTGAACAAAGAAACACTCAGAAACGCAGTTTTAATCTTAAAGGCCTTGTGCGGTGAAAATCGTGATTTTTCTTAAACTGCAATAAAACATTAGTATTTATGTCACAAATGAACCCCCGTATAATTATTTTGTCACCCGCGGCCCCGTGCACTCTCTACAAGCGTTCAAAGATAGCGCGGTCGCTCAGATTTTGGGCAGCCAACTGATAAGTAGGTCATAGGTCGTGTGACGTCAGTACAGGAACATACAGCTAGATCCGCTAGTGTTGTGATGACTTTCTGGGCATGGAATTACTTAACATAATAGAATTTGGACTGCCGTGGATTTGGGGATTCGAACGGGATAATGGTGAATAGGAGTGTGGTATTTGGGTGCAGTAATGTGCCGAAGAAGGGGGTCTCCCTTCATGAATTTCCCGTTTCAATAAAGGAGAGGGGCGCTCCCCGGTCAGGGAGAGGCTTTGAGCCCTCCCCGGCCCTCCGGAGGAGGAACGTGAGGCTGGCGGGGGTGGCCTCTGCGCGGGGCGCAGGAGGACCCCGCCGGCTGTCTGGAAAGAGGACCCGCGGGGAGGGAGGCCGAGAGGGCGGCGGGGGAGCGAGTCCACCCGTCGCCGCAGCAGACCCTCGTCCGGATCCGCCGCCCGCCTACCCGGGCGGGGGGGCTCCGTCCGCCTCGGCTCTGGAGGAGGACGACAAAGGACGCTCCGCGGCAGCGGCGGCGCCTTTCCTTTTCCGGTAATGATCCTTCCGCAGGTTCACCTGTGGAAACCTTGATATGACTTTTACTTCCTCTAAATAGTCAAGTTTGATCGTCTTCTCCCCGCCATCGCTGTATGAGCTTTCACCATCGTCATCCGAAGCCCCTGTATCCTCAGATGAGGAAACCTCCGGTTCAAACTGGTAGGGCTGTACACCCTCCGAACCCTGTGTCATTAAAATTCCCGTGTTTGATGAAGGCTCATCACCTTCATCCAAAGAAATATCTGCTAAATCGTGGTCTACGTCGCTTCTCAAACCGTCAGCCATTGTTGTTTACACTCTGGGATCCCTGAAGTGACGTCACGCGCAGCCCCCGCCCATCAACACCTATCGCCCAAATTTGAAGCTGTGCACGACCATAAAATGATCAATAAAATCGCGCTGGATCATTTTAAGTGAATATTTTTATCAGATTCGTTTTCCAAGTTCCATTGACTTTCTAAATTTAAAAAAAAATTTGCCACTGCACGAGGCCTTTAAATTATTTTATACATGTCCTTCACTATGAGAAAAAGGCTACAAGAACATGTTAAAAACACGATTATCATTGGGGTGGGTCTTTAAGTATTGCTTTATCCTTGTATTTGTTTTCATACATTTAATCATTTAATTCATTCATTCATTCATTATTTCTTTGCTATCCATGAGCTAAGATCCCATTTGCTTTAAGGTTAATGGTCAGTATAAGGGCCATTATTTTCTTTTTCTCACTTGAACCATAGTAAAAAAAAAAAAAACAGTGGAAAATCCTGGGAGTAGAGTCCCTTAGCTCAGCAGAGCCTGAAATTGTCTTGAATGGAAGGAGAAATCCTGGCAGGTCACCTGAATGGGTCTCAACGGAAAACATATTAGTCTTGCTTTCATTGTCACACTGCCGTACACTAAATCTCATCTGTGACAGGCACACTACCTTTTAGGATTTATCCTCCTTTCATTGTGACAGAACTAAACATCTCTGCCGCACATCGTCATGAAAGTAGAAAACATTTCTAACACTTGAGGCCGAGCACATTTATTGGTAAATTATTGTTAACAAGGACTACTGACTGACCTTAACATAAAGAAGTCAGGCTAAGTTTTATTAGAGTCAGTCTTTTAAAAAAAAAAAAAAAGTTTTGTTACATCCAATAATTCACATTCAACATTTGACCTTTAGTCTAAATGGTAATGGGGTATTCGACTGTGAAACTTTAAATATAGATCTCTGGGTCTTTAAGCTCAACTCTATGGATTGGATTTGTTCTGCTATGCATTGATTGGGTTTTGATGGGGAAAGCTCAGATCCTACGAGACAAATCTTTGACTTTTTACTTTCTTTCATCTACTTTGGCCCAAACAGAGAATGTTTAACTCCCAACCTGCTATCAAGTCAGAAGATGCTGTTTCTGTTTGGTCAGCAATTATGTAAAGGGCTGTTCTTGTCAATAAAGCATCCATTGGGATGCTCTGCACAGCTCTCAGTGGGCTCATCACTACAAGCCAAGCCTTTTTATGTAACATGGCAAACTGTGTTATTGATCCGTTGATTCAGAATTATTGATTTTGATTGTCTGAAGAATCCACCAACAGAAATAAAAGGCATATAAATAAATCCCCTAATGTGTTGCGACATAATGTATAAAGTTGACATGGCTACAATTGTTATAGTTTTACATGAACCCATTGTTGCGTAGAGAAATTTGTCAGTATTTGTCCCCCTCTACTTTCCTTCTGCTTGTTTGTGTTCCTATTGATTTTTTTGTGTGTTAAGGAAAGTGAAAGCACATTGAGTTAAGATATACAGAAATAATCGTACATGACATCTTGCTGGTGTGTCTGCTTACTTTTTGTGTATTTTAACAGCCTAGACATACAGTATGTACACATGTCAATGCAGTTTTTGTGGACTTTGACATCAACTCTAAAAAATGGCCCTGACTGAACTGCATCATCTTGTGCCAAATTTTAGAAGGAATATTTTTTATTGCATTACACCAGGCTTAGTATAAGCCAATTTAATGGTTTTACTTATTGTTACTTGCTTATTAGCAAATTAAAAAAAAAATCTAAATTGTTATAATTTTTTTTTTTGTAATGCACCAATCATATTATTAAACTGAAACAAAACCGTGACCCAAAAATGGAGGTTTTAACCAAATCTTGATTTGTTGTATTCCTTTAAAAAAAACAAACCATTTTGAAAATTACAACTTTTTAACTCCTAAACATGGCTGCCCATTTAAATGACTATAAAGTTAATAGAGTTGGTGGATGATTGATTTGGAGAATCTGTCAACAAACATTTTGAACGCTCAAAGTAAGACCATATACTTTTATTGAGGCATTTGATTGGCCATTATATAACTTGAATAAATGCACTGAAGAAAAACGACCAAAAATTAGGATTAGCGAGATTATTTTTTTTTAAATGTAGCAGAGTAAGAATGGTTATTCAGTGGCTGTTTATTTCTCAATAGAAGTGTATTAGAGTTTGGCTTCTTGGAGCCAGTAGGTACTTCCTGTTTGGAAGGGGGAGGGGTCATTCAGTCCAGTTCTCATATGCAGTCAATGGTTTCTCCTTAGAGACTTGCTATAGACACCATTCTTACTTTGTATGTTTTTCTCATAGCTTCATTTGGTTTAGCAGTGCTGAAAAGGTCTTTTTTAGGACTCTGCAGATTATTCTATTTGTTATGGAGTGACTTGAAAGACAGAAGACAAACATTTTTTTTATAAATGTTGGGAAGTTGCTTCCATTTTTGTAAAAAAAAAAAAAATCTATAAAAAAGTTCGAACTTAGACTTATTTGTGAATCTACTGCGCATTTTCAACCACCACAATCTTTTCCAATTTTAGTTTGCCTGCTTCTTCCTATAGCCCGCGTCTATCTTAGGAGTCAGAATACCCACAGAAAGCTTAGACAAGCAGATGCTGGTGCATAATTTCTACTTCACGGTATGCCACTCACCCACTCAGGGTGAAAAAGAAGCTCTTACATTTTTGTCTGTTAGTGAAAAAAAAAACTGAATAGAGACATTTCAACTCGTTCTTTTGTTCAGCTTCTTATTCTGCACATATATTGCACAGAGAGAGGTACCAACACCCACCGGCAAAATGGGAAAGAGAAGGATACGAAGTGACAGGAAAACATTTGCTGAGCCCAGTCAATGTATTTCACAACAGTTACCTTCCTGACTGATAAGCTGCCATTCTCCATCGCTCCAAATGTAGTTCACTTTTGGGCCTAATCTGCAATGCATCAGGGGTTATCTCCAGGCACCCAGACAGCCAACACCTGCAAGGGAATATCAATCAGCCTCTGCCATATGTAATTAAATGAAAATAATTGCCTCTATTCCCTTTGTCTTCCTTTTTTTTATTCCCTCATTGTGTCCTAATTCGCTTAAGCCTGAGCAGCCGCACATGATTCTGTCTCTTCCTTTTCTTTTATCCATTAACTACTCCAAAGTAATCTCTTTTTTTGCTCTTTTGTTGCCATCTTCCCTCATTTATTTAAAAAAAAAAGTAAGTGCAACCTCATCCTAAACATGGTGGTCTTGTGTGTTGTATTTGTTGTAGTCAAGTGTCTTGCTGCCATCAACAGGCAGAAAAATAAAGCTGCACTCCACCACCCAGCATCTTTCATCTCCTAACACCAGATTTGGTTTATAGCAATGTATTCTTCAAAAGGTATCTCCCCGCGCCCTCTCAACACCCCAACTGACATTCACCATCTTTTGTGTATCGGTTCAGATCCTCTCCTCGTCTCATCACTTCATTAGGGCTGTACTGTACCCCTTCTGATACTTTGTAAGGGAATTCAACTGATTCTCGTTTTTTTTTTTTTTTTTTTT
>NC_050532.1:5734035-5753246 GCF_002922805.2 Oryzias melastigma | reverse complement strand
GAAGCTAACGCTGACACCAAGGAGAAGCTACCGCTACGACTCCGGATCTTTGAAAAGTTTCCCAACAGACCTCAGATGGTGAAGATCTCCAAGCTCCCATCAGACTTCACTGTACCTAGAATCAGGTATACACATATATATGTATCTAAAAATAAAGAAAATATTTTTAAACATAGCATTAAAGCACTTTTTTGTGAAAGAGATCCGATTCAGATATAAAGGAGTTATCCACAGTTCCCTAAGCACCTTACATTCAGTTTCTTCTATTTATAACACTTCGCACGGTATTTATTGATTCAAATCCGGTCCATGTGTACTACTTCCCAAAAGTTTGCACTTTTCTTAAAATACATTAAGAAGTATACATTAAGAAGACAAACAAATATCATTGTGCTCTGGGTTCCTTTTTTTATTTTTTAGCTTGTAGAAGCAGCACTAAATTACATCTGATGTAATGTAATCAAAGAATCAACAGTTTTATTTAGTTACTGATTAGAGCACAGC
Source organism: Oryzias melastigma (assembly GCF_002922805.2). NCBI lineage: Eukaryota > Metazoa > Chordata > Actinopteri > Beloniformes > Adrianichthyidae > Oryzias > Oryzias melastigma. Next base: position 5,752,742 of record NC_050532.1, on the reverse strand, counting down.
TGTTTTTATTTCACTGCTTTCCAGAAACCCACCTCCCCCCCTGCTGTCCATCTGCTGGCTAACACTGAGAGAACTTCCTCTTTTAGACAGTATTTAACCAGGAATATCCCACTGATTCACAGATCTTTTTCAAGGGAGTTCAAGGCAAATTACTACACAACCTGAGACATTTTATACAATTAAAAAAGTAAAAAATGTAAATACAACATGCTGGTGATTTCATTTCCAGGTTTTTCAGAAAAGCATCAAACTGAAACAGAGTAGTGAGATGTGGTTAAGCTGAATTGTCGTTTGCAGAGAATTCCGGTCCGTAGGTTAGGGTTATACGGCATAAAATCCAACATATGCAGAGCCGGAAGTGAGACTTGTGTTTAAAGTATCCCCATAATCCAGAAGAAATTTTGTATGGAAAGAAACAAAAGTACAAAAACACAAAAGTGATTCTGAAATAGAACTCAACTTAAGTCGCAGCGTTTTACAAGATAATTGACATGTGGTTTAAAGCAGTGGTCCCCAACCATTTTCAAGTCAATGATAATATTTTCACGGATCGGTCTGGTACCAAGTGACCCACAGAGTCAACCCCGGGCGCTGGGGCCCACCTGCTTAAAGGACAATGACTCGGCAATTAAAATGCCCAAATGTTTGAAAGCATCAGCAACTTTACAGTTAACTGCGCCATTAGGAACAACTCCAGTGGGGGATGGTCTTCTGCTTGCCTTTATTGAAAAAAATAATATTACTTTAATTTGCAACTTATCTGTTTCAGTGGTGTAATAAATATGTGTGGCATTTTAAAGAGAAAAACAGCAAAACTTCAACCAACTTCACAACTGTTGTTTGTGTTTTAAGGGAGAGTTTTATGAAGCAGTTCATTGATCGCCAGCAGCAGGACACCACCTGTTTGTTCCGCCGTCTCCCCTCTGCCTCTTCCTCTTCCTGTGACCACTCCAAGCGCTCAGCAATTGAAGACAACAAGTATATTGACCAAAAGGTACTTTAAGATGTCATTCTTTCCCATTGAACAACTCTTAAGAATCCATTTTCTCTTGTTATAGCACTTCTTAGAAAGTAAGGTAAAAAATGTAGTAAATTAGCTGCAGCAATGGTCAATGGCTTGAATTAATATTTAGGACAAAGTGTGCAAGGAATGCTTTAAGATACTAAACAACATTACTATAGACTCTCATAATTTGATCTTTTAGCTCCGCAGATCAATATTTAGCTTTCGAGCACGCAACCTTCTGGAAAAAGAAACTACAATCAACAAAATTTTACGGTAAGACCTCTCTTTTAGGTTAATGTTGTTATTACTTACGTTCACATAAGGTTAAATCACCTAAAAGATGCTGGTAAAACAAACTTCAGGTAACTAGAATTTTAAGTAGCAACTGAAATAGACAGCAGGTAAGGATAAATCATCTGAGAGGTTTATTAAAATGTCTTCCTAACATTAACATTTATTGCTTTTTTTGGTAACTACGAGAGCATTTTCAATTATTTTAAAGCTTTTAAAGACATTTTATTGTGCTTTATCACCCAAACATACATATTTTTTGTCCAGCAATTTTTTTTTTTTTAGAATAATTGTATTTTTTGTAATTCAAATCTTCTGAAGTGATGTAAAGACTCATATGTTCCCACCTGTATCTGTTTCAAAAGAACAGACACCCCAACGTCAGCCTCATCATCCGTTAGGACGAAGTAAACGCTTAATTTGCTGTTCAGCATGGCAGAGCTGGCACTAAGTGCAGATTAGCTCGCTGACACAGTGTCCAATCCCCTCCTCCCCACGCCCTAACCAATATTCTGTCTGTCTTTGAGCTAGACAGCAGATCAGTAGTCCCGGCACGTTCTGTCTGGCACGCCATCTTTCACACAAGCGGGCAATTAGGCTGAAATATTGACACAAGCAAGCACACGGTCCGGCAAAGATGGGTATTCGCGTCTGCTTATTACCAATAAACAAGTAATCGTTCAGAGTTGCCACAAATGATACAAATAGACAAGCTGGTGGTGTCCGGTGTCATTACCTCTTCTCTGGGCATGTCTCCACTATCTGACAGAAAACAGGCAAAGATTGGGTCTCACAGTGACAATGTCCCTAAATTTATGAGTCAACAGATATAGGTTTGGACGTCACATAGAAACCTTGTCCTACCATTTTTTGTTTTTAAATTGCTCCAGATGCCTTATATATTTATTCATTTTCAGGGCTTGTACTAGACAACGGATGCTAAGCGGATCCTTTGAGGGCCAGCCAGCCAAGGAGAGATCCATACTCAGCGTGCAGCACCACATCAGACAAGAGCGCAGGTCTGACACACCACTGCTGATCTTTTATATGTCAGCAAGTAATTGTGCATTCCTTGTCAAAAGTCAACACTTGAAATGCCTGCTTTTACCTTTCTGCAGATCTCTACGACATGGCTCGACCAGTCAGAGGATCAGTCGAGGAAAGTCGCTCGAGACTCTCACCCAAGATGTAAGCACAAAGTCAGACACTTGGAGACATTAGGGTTTGGGTACTGGTATTGTCTCATAGAATCAATTTTTTATTTAAAAAATGCATATTAGGTAAGGGAGTAATGATTAATCGATGAAGCGATTTCTATTCCTACAATCCAACCAAATGGATCGGTCTGAGAAAATCCCTAATGTTAAGTCATTTAGCCACAACAAAAAGCAACATACATTTTTAACATGTTTATATCAACAGCATTCAAGCACTGTGCGCTACCGCAACGCCCAGCGAGAGGACAGCGAAATCAAGATGATCCAAGAAAAGAAAGAACAAGCTGAAATGAAAAGGTACTTTCTTAAAGACAAGGAAAAATTGACAATTATGCCGGGTTCACACCGCACGCGGAAGCGCTGTGGTGCAGAGTGCTCGCAAAATCCACTTCACCTCCAGTTCACGCCAGACAAATTTTTTTTTGCGGCGGTCGACAGGCGCTTCTGTCCCCCAGGTCATCACAAAAACTCTGACACCTCAAGATGTTTGTATGAAACTTTTGCTTCCGAAGGTGCTGCTGGAATTTCCCAGGAGGGGGGTGGAGTTGAAGAGCACCCCAGCCCGTCCGCTACGCGCGCGCACACTCACAGTGAGCCTGCATGGAGAAATGGCATCAGCTGACTCAGAAGCGGCTCAAAAATATCTTGATGGTGAATAAATATCACCCAGAGCAGGTGTTTATTGTGGATTAAACCGACAAATTCTGGATAGAGATCCCCTCTCTCACTTATTTAATAAAAGAGTTAGCATGCGCTTTTTTAAAGCACAGAGACAGAGTGACAGTCCTCATGAAAAGTTTGCAGTCTATTGTTCTGGATTTAAAAAAAAACAACATCTCTTTATTTTGAGAAATACCCCAATGTTCTTTACTAAATGTTTACAAAGCATGATCAGAAGTGTTTTTGAGTTTGGATCGGTAACAGACATTCTTTGGCCGCGAGGGGTGGAGGGTGACATGGAGATGGGGGTTCTCCGTATTCGCGGATTCGGCGTATTTGTGGAGGTCCCTAACCCCCAACTGTATTGTCTAGTGCTACTATAACTAACTGATTAACATGCTGTTCATACGTGCTTGTTTCCTCTCCACACCTGTGGCTGAGCAGGAAGGTCCAGGAGGAGGAGCTGAGGGAGAACCACCCCTACTTTGATAAGCCTCTCTTCATCGTGGGTCGTGAGCATCGTTTCAGGAACTTCTGCCGGGTGATTGTACGGGCTCGATTTAATGCGTAAGATGACTTTATGTGCTATGGCATGTAAAACCCTTCAAGTATTCATAAGAAATATACTCAGCACATTTAAGTTTAACTTCTTAAATAAAGATAATGAAACACAACTTTGTCCAAAGGGTAAAAAATGAAGACAAACTACAAGCTTGGTTTCTTTTGCCATAATAGTGGTTATTTGGTGTCATATGAATTTATCTCCAGATCAAAAACGGACCCACTAACAGGAGCGGTGAAGAACACCAAATACCACCAGCTGTAGTAAGTGTGATGAATTATTGATTTTCCTCCCTCCCTCCCCATTGATCTGTTCATTTTACATCTGTGGAATGCTGATTAACTCTGGAGCTTATTACCTTCCTGCTGTGCTTCCCAGGTTGCGGTAAGGAATAAAAATGATAAAGTGCAGTGCTAGAATGTTTATTTATGCCCATATGAAACTTGATACAGCCAATCAGAAGGACAGATCAATTGGTGCAGATCAGTCCTTTGTTGATGAAATGCTGCATCCTCCTTTTTATAGTTTCCCTCCCCTTTTTGGACTTTTTTTCCCTAGTATTTGTATGCATCTCATGTTTTCAAGATTGTTTCCTAAATACACTATTGAGTATGTATACCTTATGATCACAATCTGCAATTGTTAGCCTTGTACTAAATTAGAAATGGCATAAACCCTGATTTTCAAATTCTGAAACTAAGGTGCTTTCATTAGATGTTAAAGCTGTTCACTTTGAGTTGATAAATGCTTTATTCAGGAAAATAAATTAAAACCTATTTAATCCATATAAAAACTCTAAACTGCATTTGTTTGCATGATATAAGTAACTTACACAAATTCAAAAAGCAGAGTTTGTTTAAATTTAGGTCCTGCTGTTCATATTAGTCCCTAATTGTGCAACCAAATGTGTATCATCTGATGTGTTTAGCTTCCAAACCCTGTCAGAGAATGGTTTATTAAAATATATCATCTAACAAATTTGGTAAAAATGCTTAGGCTTTTAGGATTTAGCTTCTTTTCACAAGTGCATGTCTGTGACCTTCGTTTCCCAGGGAGATTAAGTCTGAGCTGGGTTTGTTTTGAAGTCGCTGCCTGTTGGTGCAGACAAGAAAAACATTAAATAAAGTGTCTAACAATTTTGTCAAATAAAAGACTCGAAAAAATATGATAATAAAAAAGAAAGCACCCAGAACAATTTCTACAAACTATGATTAGGTATGATAGCATGATATAAAAACCTTAAAGACTTCGAATAAATAAATGAAAAATATTGAAAATGAACATTTATTTTCTCAATTGAAGTGTAACCAAGTACTTAAGGTCAAGTCTACGTGCTGCTACGTACAATTTGCGCATTGTCCATATATGTAAATTTGGTCTTTTGTGATACATGCATGATATACGTCATTTACAAGGGTTTCTTTGCATTTGTCATTCACAGATGTACACAGATATCCAGCCGATGGATCTTTACATGAATTCAATTTTTAGCTGTTCAAAATTTTTTGGCAGTTTCTGTGTAGTTTGCAATCATTATGTAAATCTTGCGCAATCGTGAAAGATTTTTGCGTTATGGATATGCAAATTTGTGGCTCTCCATGACTGTTCCACATATTTCCACATGTTTTACGGGGTATTCATGTATGTACCACTGATGTATAACTTTTAGATCGTGTATATGATGCACATATCACACTAAAATTATATAGTTGATACTTGAATCACTAATGAATTGCAGAATAAGCAGTGCAGTAATCACGCACAGTTCATCCATGATTTGCGTATTCTGTAACAGGTATATAAATTGGCCAATCTTTCACCCCTCAACCAGTCTATATCAAGTGGGGGTCTCCTTCTCCCCCGTCTGACTCGTCTAGACGCCCGCCGGGCCACGTGTGACCAGTTTTCATCTGCGATATACGCAAAATATACTGTATGTAGTGGCTGTGGGACGGGGCCTTTAGAAGGAATATGCCATGAACTAAATAAAATGTAAACATAATGTCTTTTTTAGCACCAAAAATATATTTTCTTTGTCCTATTTTAAGTGTCACGCAGGTTCAAGGTCTTTTTTTGTGTGTTTTTAACCTTTTAACACAGGAACTCCAGTGTTTATGTTCTTTGATGTATTGTAACTTGTTGAAAAGGTACAGTACGCTAAAGATTCTGTATTTAAGCGTCACCGATGGAGCCTCAGGTGTTAAAGGTCTGTATTTGTACTGTTGTGTGTCTTCTCAGTGACCTCCTGGGCTTAGTCACCTATCTGGACTGGGTGATGATTGTGGTGACCATCTGTTCATGCATCTCCATGATGTTCGAATCCCCCTTCACCAGGGTCATGCAGGTCCCCACGCTGCAGGTACAAAAGCAGCAGATAGATTGATGGATCCGCCACTCGGCACGAAGATCGTGAGCAGACACATCTTATTGAAGCCATTATGTCTGTTTCAGATCGGGGAGTATGTGTTTGTGATATTCATGAGCATCGAGCTCAACCTGAAGATCATGGCCGACGGTCTGTTCTTCACCCCCACAGCCGTCATCCGAGACTTTGGAGGAGTAATGGACATCTTTATTTACCTTGTAAGATCTAACAATTTCCTTTCAGCTAAGCTAGTTTAATACGGCATGCCGTTAAATGGATTTATACCTGTTGTAAAGTATCTTTTTCTTCACGACATAACACCTGGAAAATACAAGGGACAATACATCTTAGAAAGGTATAAAGAACAAAATGTTAATTTTTCTGCTTGTAAAAAGCAAAATTTTCACACAGTTTGACTACAATCTTTAACTTTTTCTTGCGAAAGCTAAATAAAGAAGAATTGTTGGTATCCAGTCTCTTATTATTTACCAGTGACATTCTATTAATTCCGATTGTGCTCATCTAAATTCAGCCACACTGGAGCGAGGTGCCATGATCCAATGCGAGGAGACTGGACATCCTCTAAAAATACTCTAACACTCTCTTAAGATTTCTGTTAACAATTTGTCACCAGATGTCAGAGCCCAGTCAGGTTCTAGCCTCTGGCAAATATTTCACTGAGAGGCAACAAATCCAGACGAGTTGAAGGAAGGTGTCCAAACTTCAAGCTGTTTTCACTTGGAATCCAGTTTGAATGTATTTCTTGCCAGCAAAATTAGACCAGAAATTCACCAGATTTTACATACAGTATGTGTACATTCCTGAAAATAGATGGGGGGCAGGAAAGGGGGGTGGGGCTTACTTCATGTAAACAGTCCCGTCCACAACACAGTGGTCAATTTCTAAGGAACTCCTCCCAATCTGGAGAAACTATGTCCTAGAACATGACACAGGCTCATTGATTTTGCTCAAAAACAGCATATTCGTGATTAATAGAGCACTGGGAAGACTTTTAAAGAAGATCAAAAGATGGTCAGAGTGGGTCATTAAAAATTAAGACATTATGTTTTTTTATGGTTTATTTTATATACTGTTTTTAGACTAATCTTTTTTTCATAACCCTTTAACACTCAAGGCATCGCTGATGACTCTTAAACACAAAATCTTTAATGTACTGTAACTTTTCAACTGTTAAAGGGTGTTAAAGGGCTCATTAACATTTATTTTGTCAGAGTTTGGTCTTCTTCTATGTATTCCCTCTCTGTAGGTGAGTTTGATTTTTCTGTGCTGGCTTCCTCCCGACATCCCGCCGGAGTCTGGAGCTCAGCTGCTGATGATGCTGCGCTGCCTGCGACCGCTCCGGATCTTCAAGCTTGTGCCTCAAATGAGGAAGGTCGTGCGGGAGGTTCTCAAAGGTTTTAAGGAGATTTTCCTGGTGAGCGTTCAGATAAAACTGCTATTGATGAAATCCTCTATCTTTCATGTGTGTTTAAAGCCTTTTTTGATAGAATGAAACCATCAAAGTCAGAAGTTTCTATTGAATCTAAGTGCATTCATTTTCTCAAATTCTATGCAGGTATTTATTATATTCTTGATGTATCAGATGGATCGATCACTGGGTAAACCGAGGTTCCCGTTTGGCTTTAGCATCAGGTTTTCTTCTGATCTGCCTTAAGCCTTTCTCTCGTTCTCCTGCAGGTCTCCATTCTGCTCCTCACTCTCATGCTGGTGTTTGCAAGCTTTGGTGTTCAACTGTTTGCTGGAAAGCTGGCCAAGTGTAACGACCCAAGTGTTATACAACGGGTACTGAAACCCAAACTCTAACATCATGTCAGAAAAACACCATTAACTTTAGGGTTGTTTTCATTGTTGTGTATTAAAGAAATTTTAATTATTAATTTGGAAAATCATTTTTAAGCCCTTACAGTGTTGATTTTTGTCACCTCAAGTTATATATAGCTGTCGATTATACCATTCTATTATTTCCTAACATATATTAAAGAATACAGCAATTAGAAAATCAGTTTGAACAATTAAGCTAATCTCTGGATGTTTTTTTGTATGTATTTTGAATTGTTATAGGAGGACTGCCATGGTATATTCCGAATAAATGTTAGCGTTTCCAAAAATCTCAACTTGAAGCTGAAGCCTGGAGAGAAGAAACCTGGTTTCTGGGTACCCAGAGTCTGGTAGGGCCTTTAGTCTCACATCTATCCAATTTATCATGGCGGTAATGTTGTTTGACGTGAAAGAAAACTAGCCCAGCTTTTGTTTTGTCGAGGAAAAGAGTCCCGCTCTCAATGAGACACTTTTTTTGTCTTTTTCTAATCAATCTTATCTTGTGGGTGTCGATGTTTGAAGCATTCTGTCTTTCATTTTCAAGGGCCAACCCTCGGAACTTCAACTTTGACAATGTTGGGAATGCTATGCTGGCTCTGTTTGAAGTCCTGTCGCTCAAAGGCTGGGTGGAAGTCCGAGATGTCATCATTCATCGTGTGGGACCGGTACTGATCCAACTTTTCTAAACCACTGAACTAAAATGTTTCTGTGTTTAACAGAGATGATCCATCATCTGAACGTGCACATGTGTTTACAGATCCACGGCATCTACATCCATGTTTTTGTCTTTCTGGGCTGCATGATTGGACTCACGCTCTTTGTAGGTGTGGTCATTGCAAACTTCAACGAGAACAAGGTAATGACATCACATGTGCAGCTGATTCACAGGTCAGCTCCTACCATTGATTGTATATGAGAACTGGAGTGAGTTTGACTTACTTCCAGCTCCATTGAAATGAAGTCAATTTAGTCGCCATTTTATTTGTGATACGGACGGCGCCATGTTGGAACCAGACATTGTCAGTAAGCAGTGATTGGTCCAAAATCTGTCAAATATTTTGAACTTTTAACATAGGGGCCAGCAAGCTCCACATACTTTTATTGAGGCCTCTGATTGACCAGTTTATAACTTCACAAAAGAAAAGATGTGAAAAAAATAAGCTAGCAGAGCAAAAAAAGTTTATTCAGACAAAAATAATAACCGAGTAATAGCTGTTTATTTCTCTATAGAAGTCGATAGGATTTTGACTTCTTGGAGCCAGCAGATACTTCCTGTTTGGAACACTAGGAGGAGTCACTCAGTCCAGTTCCCATATTCGGTCAATGCTTCTTACCAACAACTACTGTTTTGTGTATAATAATAGAAAACTTCAGTTCAGGAGCTTTCATTTGAAGATCTTCTCGAGAAATCAAATTACTGTGATATATTTGCATATGTTAGACCAGCATCTGTCTTATTCTTCTGTCAGGGTACGGCTCTGCTGACAGTGGACCAGAGGAGATGGGAGGATCTGAAGAGTCGACTGAAAATAGCCCAACCGCTCCACCTGCCCCCCCGCCCAGGTCCGGTTTGCTTCCTAAACCAACACATTCTCACTCCCAACTCATCACATGTGGACGTATGATTAGGGCCCCCCGCCACGGCTCTTTTTGATGTTTTGGGTGTCTCCAACTCGTCAAGTTTTGACGTGCTGACTGTTCCCATCAAATCAGGGATTGAGATGCAGTACCAGTTACGTTACTGGATGCGGAACCGGTACTGAGTTAGGATAGCGATGACGGATTAAGGTTTGAGTACTGGGACCGGATTAGGGTTAGGGTACCGGTCTGCATTCCGAGAGTCAGGGACCCCTAATTAGAATCTGTGGCCCGGTATGAAGCTGCCCTTGGACGGTTTGTGGCCCGGAGGTTGTGGACCCCGGCTTATTTAATGGGAACAGGTTGATAAAGACGTCAAAAGACAAACAGACAGCACGTCAAAAAACACTGAGTTGGGGGCATCTAAAAACCTGTTCCTGCACCTGTACCTAAAAATTAAACCACATAGTGAAGCTTGTCCAACATTCCAATTTCTATGCTTTTACACTGCAAAAACAACATTTTAAGACATTACAAAGACCATTGTCTCAAGAAAAAAATTCATATTTTCTGTCTTACACAAAAATAATCTTATCAAGAAAAATGATCTTAGTTCAAGAATTTTCTTTTTCAAAATAAGAATTCTTGGTAAGACAATTTTTCTTACCCTTTTGGCAGATATTTTCTCACTTATTTATGTTTTCAAATGTATAGAATTTTTGAAATATTTCTAGTGGGCTGTTTTTTCTCTGCGTGTGTTTATTTGTGTCACTTTTATGATTATATTTTATTTAGCATCCTGTGTATTTCAATTACAAAAGTGAGTTATCTGTGTCACCAGTGGCTCTAAACATTAAATCATAGCTTGCCACTTTTTTTTTACTTTTTCCACCTCACTTAGAGTAAACTACAAGTTCTGTCTGCATTTAATTTGCATCTATGGTAACAGGTGTAAACCAGTCTTCTCCTTACGAATCCCATTTTGACCTGTGTGTTAACCTGCTGTATTCCTCTATTGGAGTCGCATTGGAGCAGTTGAGGGACCTGGGTGGCGGTGTGGGAAATTACATGTTAGTACAGTAGAGACTACAAACTAACAGAAAATCAATGACTTCAGTTTTAGTCAGCACTGCAGTGAGCCCCAGCAGCAACAACCTGACTTTGATTTACATCCAGAGGTATTCACTCACCTCTGGTAACAAATCACAGCACTGACCTTTACTTCGGAGTGGCTTTTTGCAAGCTTAGACCTGCTTTGTGAAATACTTTAAAGTCCCACTAAGCTCAACTTCTGATGTGTTTTAAGTGTTTCCGGTGGTCTTTTAATCATGGTTATGCCATTTTTTTTGCCAAAACAAAAAAAACTGTCATTTTCTAGGACATAGTTTCTGCAGAGCAACGGGAGTTCCTTAGTAGTTTGCCTCAGAGTTGTGGGCAGGATTGTTCCACAGAGTAAGCCCACCCCCACTTCCCATCATCTCCTGCTGGCTTATAGGCCAAACCTAACATTACCAGTGAAACAAAAAATGGCGAGCAATATTGGAGCCATCAAGCCGTACAGTTTGGAGTCAGATGCCAGATCAGACGAGGAAAACAGAGACGTACAAGTGGAAACATCATTGTAAAGCAGAGCAGGGGGCTTGAGTCCTGCCGACTGTAGATTTTACATAACAACTACAAGCTTTTTCAAACTGCATTTTTTTTGTTTGCTCCTGATTCACAACCATTTGAATAAATAAATACTCAGAAATGCAATTTTCAGCTTAATTTTCTCTACACATGTCCCTTATCACCAGAAAAATTCCACAAGAAAATGTTAAAAACACCAAAAACATTAGGGCTGGGTTGATGAAAATCATTTTGAGTTGATCTAAGCTTAATAGATCAATAATCAACCCATAAAAGTACAGATTAATCTAACGCATAAAGCTAAAGTCCACTAGCTTGATGCTAATGTTCAATAGAATTTCCCATAGGACGGCTAATGCTAACGCTTGATCAACATAAACATACATTGCTGACTAAATGAACATCTTCATATACCCACAAGCATGAATTTTCCAAACTCTTTTAAGGAAATATATTTTGAGTAACCATTTGTGGTATAAAGCACCATTTTTTGCTCATTCTTTGCTTATTCTTCTTTAAAAATGTACTCCTATGCTGCAAGCTCCACCTAGTGGCCAAACTGAAATGCCCTCCAGGAGGAGCAGAACAATTGTTGTAGTTTTTCCTTCTGAGAATCCATGTAACACTGTTTGGTATTTACAATCTCTTAATTTCACTAATACATTTTACAGTATGTGAACTTTATCAGATTAATATGAATATACTCAAAACATGTAGTAGATTATTAATGTATTTCTAAACAAATAAATGTATAGACTCAAAATGGAATTAAATCTAATTCAACTGAGTGTTTTGAAAGAAAGAAAACAAATTGGAATTGAATCCATCCAGGATCTGGTGAATTTAATCAATTCTGGAATTTATTATCGATACCCAGCCCTAGAAAAACACATTTTTTTTAGTGGATCTTCATTAAAAATTGCATCCTTTTAATTAAAATATTTTAAAATTTAGTGATACAACTGATTAAGTTCCTGAAGTGTTAATTTTATGTATTTTTTTTTTTTTTTTTTTTTGTCTGAGCATTTTCACATCAATATCTATAAGCATATGAATCCAAAAAGACTTGTTGTAAGATGGATCAGGAGAGCCATCTTCTGGACAGTGCTAGGTACTGCTCAACAGCTGACTCACACTCACGGTGTGAATTGATCCAAAATGAAAGTATTATTTTTAATTTTATGATTTTTATCTTCTAACAGAGAATGGAGGATTCAGGGCCAAGATGTATGATATAACTCAACACCCCTTTTTCAAGCGTGGCATCGCTGTGCTGGTGCTGGCACAGTCTGTTCTCCTGTCAGTCAAGGTAATGCCACATGACTCATTAATAGCTTTTTTTCACATTTTATTTATTTATTTATTTTGTTTCTGCTGACATTTCCTAAACTCGACCCGTTTTGAATGTCTGCAGTGGGACGTGGACGATCAGGTGACATTTCCTCTGGCCACCATGTCTGTAGTTTTTACATTCATCTTCGTTCTGGAGGTGAGTTGGTTTTGAGCGTTCAGGCGGCGCTTTTACTCGGGTCCCTTCTGCTCATGTTGGCATGTTGTTTCCCAGGTGACGATGAAGCTGATAGCCATGTCTCCAGCGGGTTACTGGCAGAGTCGCAGAAATCGTTATGACCTGCTGGTCACGTCGCTTGGCGTCATTTGGATAGTTCTGCATTTTTCTTTACTGGTTAGAAAAACTCTTTTTTATCTTTTCATTTTTTTTCTTAAAATGTAAACAAATCCATCTTACTTCCTTCCAGAATGCATACACCTACATGATGGGCACATGCGTGATCGTCTTCAGGTTCTTCACAATTTGTGGCAAACATGTATGTACAGTTTTAACACTATCTAACCCTTCGATGATTGCAGCTTTAACACAAAACGTGTTTCTCCTAACATTTGTGAAGGTGACACTGAAGATGCTGCTGCTGACTGTAGTTGTGAGCATGTACAAGAGCTTCTTCATCATCGTGGGCATGTTCCTCCTCCTCCTCTGCTACGCTTTCGCGGGAGTTGTTCTCTTCGGAACGGTCAAATATGGAGAGAACATTAACAGGTGACGTCTGGCATCACCTGCACAATATCAGCAATGGGTGCTTCTAAAGAAATTGTGTCTTCCTATTGCAGACATGCCAACTTCTCCACAGCGGGAAAAGCCATCACTGTCCTCTTCCGCATCGTCACAGGGGAAGATTGGAATAAAATCATGCACGACTGTATGGTAAGAAGTCCTATAAATTCTCCCTAATATAGTAAACGTTAAAGCAAAACAGTCACTGTTCCTGTTTTGTCCACAGGTCCAAGCCCCATTCTGCACCCCAGATAAACATCGATACTGGGAGACCGACTGTGGCAACTACGCTGGAGCGCTCATTTACTTCTGCTCCTTTTATGTCATTATAGCTTACATTATGCTCAACCTACTTGTAGGTCAGTGGTTATATGTGTGTGTGTGTCATCATAATGAGGACAAAAACAGGAAATAATAAAGCTTGTTGTGTTTTTAGAGCCTGATTACAGCTAATTATATATGACTAATTACCAGTTTAATGTCATTCATGACAGCAGTAGCAATTTTAGCTAGAAAAGTTGCATTACCTGTAATAATGCTAGCGTGAATGTTTTTTGCTGAAAGTAGTCGCTGAAGATACTGAAGCTTTTTGCTGAAAATGGTGATTTAATTTACTTTAATTGCTGAAGGGATTTGCTTAAAATGCAAAAGTTATTTGCAAAATGTTAAATTTGCTAAAAGACTGGAAATGTTGTTAAAGAACTATAAAAGAGGACTGAAATTGACCTAAATTTTGAAAAAAAATTGTCGTAAAAAATCCCTAATAGTCCCAATTTTGCAAAAGTATTCTGTATGTTGCTTAAATATGAACTAAATTCCAAATTAGCCCCAAAAAACCTTAGCAGAGGCCAAATTAGCCAAAAAGCCATCACATTGCTAAAATCCTAGCTAAAATTCAAAATAGCCTAAAAATCCTCAGTAAACTAAATTAGTCAAAAGCGTTTGCCTGTTGCCAAAATAGAAACCATTTTTGTGGCCATTAAGCCATTAATTTATAAAATATAGATTTCAAAAGGGTGTTTACAACTGAGTTTTTCTTTCACTTTTGACAATAGCACGTTCAAGTTCCTTTCAAAATAAAACACATCCTGCTTAATCAGATCTTCCAGCTGCAGCAGATTTACTTTAATTAAAATTGAAAAAAACATTACATTTTCTATTATGGACTTTTGTGTCCTTTCTTCCTCTTTCTTCTTTTACTAGTAAATAAAAAAATGTCAACATTAGAATCCAACTTTTTTTTTTAATTTGTAAGTGTAAATGTAATAAGATAATGTTGCTCTGATTATAAACCACTCTGACAGTAGATTAAACCTTTTAATCTCATTTTAATCAGTTTGGCCTATCTGACATGTCAAAATCTAAACCTAAGTTAATTAATTAGTCAAGTTTAAAGTTTTCTTCAAAGCCAAAGAGCCACAATGGAGGAATAATTGTGGCTCCAGAGCCTCTGATAGCAGACCCTGATTTTACGCCATTATTGATCCATAATTTTTCATTAAATTTGCTTGTTGACTAAATTAATATTCTTGATTAAAATTAATATATAATATATGTATTTTTTCATCAAAGTCCATAAAATCTTAGCTTGAACAATTTTACAATTACAAAATGTTTTTATATGAAATGTTATTATTTAATAACTTTTTGCTTTTTTGTGGTCTTAAGAACAACTCTGTTTTTTGTTAACATAAATGTACTAATTAGAAAACTTTCTTCTTGTTTTCTTATTTTTTTACTAATCACAGCTATCATTGTGGAGAACTTCTCTCTTTTCTACTCCACTGAGGAGGATCAGCTGCTCAGCTACAATGATCTGAGGCACTTCCAGATCATCTGGAACATGGTGGACGACAAAAGAGAGGTGAGAAGCTGCTAGGACTGTAGAGTTTGTTGTCGACAAGAATAGATGATCACTGACAGTAAAAAAGCTGCACAGGAGACTCAGGAACTGCAAGGAACTGAATGACAGCAGTTACAAGGATGATTTGCCTTTTTTACTTATTTGAAAATGTATCAATTAGCTGATAAATCTTTCTTTCCAGGGCGTGATCCCGACGTCCAGGGTGAAGTTTCTGCTCCGCCTTCTCAGAGGCAGGCTGGAGGTGGACCTGGACAAAGACAAGCTGCTGTTTAAACACATGTGCTATGAGATGGAGAGACTTCACAGTGGAGGGGATGTCACCTTCCATGATGTCCTGAGGTGATTGTTCCAAACTGAGAACTCAGAGGAACTCACTTTGGCTTCTCCCATGAAAACAAAGACCTGATCACAGTTGAAAATGTGAATAACTCTAAAATGAAAAAAAAAAAAAAATGTATGTAACTCTGGCAAGTTGAATACAAATTAAGTACATTACACACGACATGGAGGAGATGGATTTAATAGGTCAACATCCAATCAGGCCACAAAACACAGTTTTTTATGTTTAAAAAAACAAAAAAAATAAATAAAAATAAAATCACTAAAGAAAGCTCACGAAATGTGAAATACTGAGGAAACACTGGGAACTTCTTATAATCAAAACAAATTCACCCAGGATGCTGGTCAATTTACACTTTCTTAACATTTTACTTGTCAATCTTATACAGTCAGAGATTTGTGGGGATTTTTGCTCCAGACTCTAAATAAAATATTCTGCACTAAAAGATCATCGACAACCCTTCGTTTTACAGTACGGTATGTACTGAGTACTGATGTATAAGGTACATACATGGTACTTATGAGGTACTTGATTCTACCTATGAGGTGTCTACTATGTAATTACATGGTACTTATAAGAGAGTAGGTACACAAAAAATTTATTTTGAGTACTTGAAGTCATATGATACGTTTATGTGTGTTTCATTGTATTTACCATGTATGAGAAGGGAGTGGGTACACAGAAAGTACCTTTTAAGCACCTTTTGGTAAGTTTATGTGCCATGTAAATACCTAGGTAAATACCATGTAAATACCCAGTAGGTACCATGTAGGTACAATGTTATTACGTAGTAAATACCATACTGTAAAAGGAAGCGTCACTAGATAATCTTATATCTTTAAACTCGTTGTTTTACCCTTCCAACTTTTAAGAAAACCTAAACTTTTGCGACTATTTAATCCAAATGTAATACCCCATTATTTCTAAGACATTACAGCATCTAAATTAAATGGAATAAAGCTTTTAGAACCTTATCATGAACTAAAAGATTTTCTAAACGTTTGACTCCCTTCTTGCTGAATTATTAGTGGGACCCTCGAAAATCCAGAATCTTTTTGCCAACTTTTTTTTTTGTGCAAACGTAGTAGTTCTGCCTTTGATGAAAGGTCATTTGAGGTCTTCCTTCAGAATGCTGTAGCAGACACTTCAGCTCAGTCACCAACCCAGCAGAATCATAATGGTTCCCACTTTGTGTTTGACAGTTGATGTCAAAAACCATTTATTATTCCTTTAAAATAACCTTTTGCATAATTTAAAGTGTTTAATTATAAATCAGTTTTGGGCAAACCTTAAATTTGGTATCTCACCTCTTCCTGTTTTACCATTTAAAGCTATTTTAAAAGCTGAAATGTAAAATGTATTCATAATAAAAATCCAGGATGTTTTTTTGACTGATATATATGGTATTTTATATTTCTTTGTCATCTTTTAGCATGTTGTCGTACCGCTCGGTGGACATTAGAAAGTCTCTCCAGCTGGAGGAGCTGTTGGCCAGGGAACAGCTGGAGTACACCATCGAAGAGGAGGTCGCCAAGCAGACCATCCGCATGTGGCTGAAGAAATGCCTCAAACGCATCCGAGCCGTAAGTTTCTTTGCATAAAAACCCCACAAAGCTTCCTTCAGTGTGTCCACATGTGTGTCATGCATCTTGCAGAAGCAGCAGCAGTCCTGCAGCATCATCCACAGCCTGAGAGAGAGCCAGCAGCAGGAGCTGAACCGCTTCCTCAACCCTCCCAGCATCGAGACCACAGTGCCAAGTGAAGACCACAACACTAACAACCCAGACAACCCCTCGCAGCCTGAGGTAAAGCCCCGCACTGCACACACACATGCACGCAGCGTGATATTTTGCAAGAACATCATATAATCTGCAGGTATGCTCTTGCGCTGGAGCAACAAAGGATGTCTTGTCTTTGTTTAGATGAGTGGCCTCCAGCAGCTTCTGAGCCCCACACTGTCAGACAGAGGAGGGTACAGGCAGGACTCTGGAGAACTGGGGAGACCCCAGAGGAAGCTGGGACAGTGGCGGCTGCCTGCAGGTGAGTGAAGTCTTGCTCAGCCTTTAAAAACACATAAAGAGGCTTTTTTTGTTTCTGAAAAGGTGAGAAAAACTAAATTTGTTGCGTTTTTGTTGTGTCAGGTCGCACAAGCGTCAAGTCTATTGTGTGTAAGATGAACCCTGTCAACGACGAGGCCTCTTCAGGGTCAGAGGTCAAGAAGTGGTGGACCCGTCAGCTGACTGTGGAGAGCGACGAGAGCGACGACAACCTCATCGACATTTAGACACAGAGCTGCAGCCATATTTGGCATTTTTTGACACAATTTGTTCATTTGCTAGCTAGCTCTGATTGCTCAGGTTTGGCAGACTTTGTGTGGACGTCCACTGATAAATCATTTAGTGAGCAGTAAAAAGTGCAAAACTCTTGGGACAGGTTTGACTTATTTCCACTTCTCATTTTTCTATGCAGATCATGTGACAGAGCAGACTCGAGAATTATCTGTAGACTTTATAAACTCATAAATACAAATCAAGATCATTTTGCTGTGTGTCTCCTTTAGCAATCACGCCAGTGTTTTTTTAGTATTTCATCCTTGTCCTTCTGTTGTCGTCAGTGTTTCTGGCTGTGTCTCCTGTAATGGTGGGCTTTGTCACTTTATACTTAAGCCAGGCCTCTACTTCCTGTTGGAAGAACAGGGCGAATTTAAATAAACTTTTACCTTTATGACTGTGAATGTCACTTAAAGTTAAATCTACTTGTATTTGTGCAGCATTACAACTTGATCTATTTTATAATGATATCAGCTACATGTACCTGTTATAATAAAGGCCTGTTAGGCATATATGAGGAAAGCAGTGTTCACTTTCTATCTTTTACAACACATGAAGAACTTAAATATTTTTTCCAACCATCAAACACACCTTTAAATAAATTTCTAAATATGTTTTGCAAGTTTTTAAAATGTGTTTTATTGAAAAAAAATGGATGTGTGCCTCACGCTTTTGAAACAAATACCTAACAATAGTAAGGATTCCTTTTTAGTGCATTTCTCCAAAAATATCTTTTAAGGTACTTTAAAATAAGACTGTACAGCCAGCTTTTCACTTCAAAAATGAAAAATAAAAAATGCAATAATATTATTGAAATTAAATGGGATGCACCTATTTTTAGTAAAATGTACAGTTGAGGAATTTAGCAAACATGAAACAAAAAAAACATCTTTAGTTTTTCAAAATTTGATTGTAAGTTCCTTTTTACTTTCTGTCATGGAACTTTTCTTAAAAA